>NC_091094.1:21974791-22285937 GCF_024713975.1 Paralichthys olivaceus | reverse complement strand
TATTTATTCAAAAAAAGGAAACTGCAAAAATGGTAGATATGTTCCATTACCACTTTCCCTTTCCCTTTCCTTACCAATTGTGATACCCGGCATTTGGTAAACGGACAATATGGAGTATCTATCTGAGACCAATGCATTTAAAAATAACTTATATAACATGTTTTAACAGCTGCATGCTACTAACCCTGTATGGAAGTGATGATTGCTGTCATTGTTTTGCAGCCTGGCTCAGGTTAAACCCTTTAAAAAACAAATACATTCAGAGAATGAATGTCATTTAATGTATTTAATTACCTAGCTTGACATTAAAACCTGAAAAACAACACAAAAAAATTAATCTAGATATACACTGCTGTTTTACTTACCAGCATGAAATATTGCTGTTGTAACAGTTGTGGCAGTACAGTACAACTACTGTTTGGAGCAGTGTGCAGTTTTATCTGACAGAAAGTTTAATACTTTAAAAGACGTGGTATCGGATCTGTGCATAGATTTGTGTACTCGCCTTTGCCCAACTGAGCATTTTCGGCATTACCGGAGGCATTTCCGATGCTCTAAATAATAGCCTGATGTCTTGTTCCATCGAGTTCAATCTCAACAAAGACACTTAACAAAAAACAGAGATCAAAGCAAAGTGACGGATTTAGAAAGCTATGAAACCACAGTGATTTGTTTCGGGACTGGTTGATTTGATTTGTTTTATTTCATGAGTGTGTGTGGAGATGGTGGACATCCCTAGTTTCAAGCATTCTTTGTTTTATAGTGGGTCGTATTTCAAATGATCAACCTAGCTTGGTACTGCTACCTTTTGTGGTGATGGTTTTGCTGCATACTTTGCAGATGAATGTTGCATGTTCAAACACCTTCCTTGCAATACACAACCCGCTGCCAGACTAGTTTTGTTTCTTTTCAGAACAAATTTATATCCTGCATCGACTGTTCCTGTTTCTGAACTTCACTAAACTCTCTTTGGCACATTACTTCTCTTGCTCTCTCCAGGCTCCTTCTCTATTTCCTCCGGATACAAAAACACACGTGTTACCTGCAACTCACCTTTTAAACCCTAGTGTAACTCACACAAACAAACACTAAAAAAGGTCAGCATAAATATAAATGCAGTTTGGAAACATGATAATCAAAGACAGGCACACTTTAGATTTAAAAAATGTGGGAAGAATTATCAATAAATTACCCACTGCTTAACCCATCTGCACCTCATTTCCAGGGACTGCAAAACATACTGTTGACATAAATTATATTTGAAATTTCCTCACAAATTCACAAGGGCACATAAAAACAGGCAGTGTGTCAAAAACACACAACAGCTATTTGTTCAAGAAGGTTTTTCCTCAAGATTGCAGTGTGCACAATATCTATAGATGAATGTGGTGAGGGAAAGAGGGTAGTTCAAAGCAGAAGGAAAACTGCCTTCATAGGATTGCTCTTTTTCTCCCTTAAGAAAAAAACACCCCCACCCTCACCCAATGCGCACAACACACAGCTTAGACAGAGTGTGTGTGCATCTCCCCATTTTTCTCACACAAACTGCAACGTGTAGAAAAACCAGGGAAAATAAATGAAGGAGGAAACAAAGAAAAGGCAGATTCCAATGTGTGTGTGTGTGTGTGTGTGTGTGTCACATGTGCATCAACTACTATCCATCATTAATAGGGACAAAAGAACAGAAAGGAATGGGAAAAGAACCACGCGGTCACAGATTAAACCTGTTAAGTTACTGCAGCACTGCTCGAATGCTGCATCTCTATCAATCCCTTCTTTTTCCATAAACTTGTTATGTCATGTGTATATGCGGAGAGGTAATGAGTGAGGACACAGCATCGTCCAGCGGAGACCACTGTGACAAAACAAAATGTGAGCAGCTGTGATCACTAGGGGCTAATATTATGGAAATTAGTTAATTAATCAATTGCTTAAGAGCCTTTTATCTGGGGAGCAGGGCGCCCGGGCCTGATCAGCCTCCGTGCTGACCCGTCTGATAACAAACACATTTTCACCAGCGACGGATAGAGATGCAGCGGGAACACAAATCTTGTGAATCCACAGATAATTGAGTGTGAAGATATGTCAACCATTGTAGTTACTTTTGACAATATTTTGCATTTACCTCAAGCTGATGCAAGGCCTATGCTTGCTTTTAAGTGTGCTTTTTAGAAGCAAATCCACAGTCGAGTTTGTGTACACGTTTCAACTGTGCCTCTCAGTAAAAAGGCAGATATTCATTTTCAGACCGCAGAGCAGCTATGACGATTTTCTCTCCTCTCATCCCTCCCTCCCTCCCTCCTGCTAGCTCTTGTGTCTTTCTCTCCTCCCTCTCTGTGTTCATTCCCCCTCCTCCCCCTCTCCCGCCGTCCCTGTTGGATTGGCGGAGTAAACACAGGAAGAGAGCGGGCTCTGTTCCACCACACCAGAGCTGGGGCTGGGCGTTCCTGCAGAGCTCCTGCGCCGGGGTCAAAAGTTTACTGTGGTTTTCATTTCACCTTTCCTCAGCCAATCACAGCACCACGCTGCAGCGCCTGAACTCTGACCCCCGCAAAGAATTCCACTCAAAAGATGGTCTGACGCCAGTTTCACAACTGCGCCGCCTCCCATCTCCCGTTTTTTCCCCCTTACTACTCCTTTTCCTTTCTTTCAACTGGCCAGTTTCATGTGTTGACAGAGCCTGTAGGTAAAAAAAAAAAAGATTCCAGAGATGATGTGAGAGGAGTAACTGAGAACAGGAACACAACTGGGGGGTTTTAATGCTACTATACACATTTTAGAAAACTATCAATACCTACTGTCTTTTCAGTCCCTGCGTGATGAGCTTTCAAACATAACAAATAAAACAAATATATAAAATGAAATAAATAACTAAATCAAAAATCTGAGAATCAGTCTAATAGAAACCATTTTAGTTTGTGTTATCTAATTCCATCATAAATAAAAACCACACACAGTCTGATGGATTATGAAATATACAACATAAAGCTAATTTTGTAAAAGTCTTCTACTGTAATCTTAACTTTTACTTCTTTATGTTTCTTAATCGACAGTGCGTTACAGAGGCTGTCCTATTCAGCCCACAACATCCTGCACAGTTCCAGGTTAACACTATTAAAAGTGTGTTTAAATGACTTATGAGGACAGGCTGGATACAGGGGTCACAAGGACCAAGTGTTGAAAGACAGACGGAGAAAGCAAATGGGGCAAAAAGAAAAGAGGAGCTCTGCTGGGCTTGTTCCCGAGAATCTGTTTATGAGTCAAATTAGAGTTGCTCGGTCTGAAACACACACACACACACACACACACACACACACACACACACACACACACACACACACACACACACACACACACACACACACACACACACACACACACACACACACACACACACACACACACACACACACACACACACACCATAATCCAACTGTGGGTTTGTTTTTGTCTTGGTGACATTGCACTCTGTTCCCATCTGCTGAGTGATTAAGTCTGCACTGCTAATCATAGCCCTCACACTGTAAGGGAGTGGAGGAAGGACAACACACAGATCGAGCTGACACACATCGCACTATGAATAGGACTTTCTTCATAGTTTTGACAAATCAAAAACATTCAGGGTTGGTGGTCCTGCAGACTGCTCCACATGGAATTACATTTTATGTGTTCAGTAAGACTTTCAAGGCATCAAACCAAAAGTGCAACAAAAAGAAAATTCACTGCAGTCTGTTAATGTTGTGATGCCTTCATGCAAGAGCCTGTAGGGTGCCCTGGACTGGACTCAACTTTCTTCAAATCAAATATTCTCCTGTGTAAGTCCCCATGTCAACGAGTTTTGCCAAACTGGTGTTGAGATCACCACATAACTGCAAAATAAATCTAAATGCCTCCACCTGAGGCTGATGTAAAGCATCAAGAAAACATGTAGAACTGTATTTAATGTTTCAGTCACAAGAAGAAAACAATCTGCTACTTCGTTTACCTAATTTATCATGGAGCGTTAATTGCAATCAATAATGAAACATATTGATCAGCTAAAAACACTGATTGATAAAAATGTGTTAAATTGAACTTGAACATGGACTAAACACAAAGCATGTGTTCACCATTTCACCAATAAACCTGATAAAATTTAATAGGGGAGGCCAGAATTTTGACTGTAAATTACTTACAACTTTACATTAGATGATTTTAGTTGTGATTTTACGCTTTCAGACAGTACTTGGAGGAAAGCCCCAGGTCTAGGTCTGCGTTCAACTGGCAAGCACCAACTTGCCTGTAAAAATGTATAGTCGAGTGGTCTGTGTGTATTGAATGAAACATTTTTTTCAACTGAAGAAACTCAGCTAAACTTAAAGAACTCTTTGCAGATGCCATGCTTAAGGAACAATACACAAGCACTGTTCTGTCAGGCTGTTTTCCGAGGTTTAAAGGTCCAGTGTGTAAGATTTAGGTGAAAGGGATCTATTGGCAGAAATTTCATGTAGAATAATCCTCATGATGTTTTCACTAGTTCATTTCATCTAAATTGTATGACTTGTAGTTTTCTTTACCCTAAACAGGGCCCTTTATATTTAAATACTTTATATTTACATCGAGGGGACCCTCTCTACGGAGGCTGCTATTTTTTTCTACAGTAGGCCAGACTGGACAAACTTAGCACCTTCTGAGTTTTTATGACAACTGAAGGCTGCCAGAGGTTCTTTTTCATATTTGGAAGGGAAGAATGAGGTGAGGGGTGTTCAGCTTCAACATGCAACTTCACCACTATATATAACTAAATTCTAAACACTGAACCTTTAACATATTGAGTATTGAACTGTCAAATGATTATCGTGTTTTGACACATTATTTGTGATTACCACCCTTGTCAGTCTGTCCGAGAAAAGTTATTAAATCTTACAACTATAACAATTCTGGTCTGACCCCAACAACTGTCAAACTTTAAAATAATGTTTAGCTGTCATACAATTTCATCAGATACTCTGGGAATATAGATTGTCGCTGTAGTGCTGTTTATACCCGGACTTCACCTTTACTTCACCTATTTTAGTCATATTGCTGTAATATAGAATCACTTGTTCCAGTATGACAAGAGCTATTAAATGAGCATATATGCACACCAGGAAAAAAACAGCCCAAAGGAAAAATAGTGATCACTTGCCAAAAGTAATTAGGAAATACTGAATCTGACTTATGGCAAACTTTTGTTAAGTGTCGTTTGGTTTATAAACTCTGACATTGTTGCCAAGCTTGATGTGATGTGGCGATGTCAGGAGGCAAGTGTTTGCTCTGCTATTCTGGGGACAACGGTAAGCTCCAGAGCAGCAACCTTTAGATTGAAGTGTTTCCTTAACGACAGAGCCACATAAACAGGGGTGACATCACCAGGCAGAGTGAAGAAAAGTTATGGTGAAAGGAACATTTTCCACTTCATCCAGAAATCAAGGGGGGGGACCAAATCAGCCCAATTAAGAAATAAGTGTAGTAGAAAAAATGGATAACAATAAATTATCTGACACATGCCTTGCCTGTGTTGACATGCTGTAGCAAGACCGGGGCCTTTAATGATGGTGTGGACGTTCGTCATTCACGACTTGACTTTTCTTTGAACTCAAGGCTGCACTTGTGGAAAATCCAAACTCGGTCTTGCACAGTGCTGCAAGCAAATGTGTACACACTCACTTCAACTTGTTCTAATTTTCTTAAATGAAAGGAACTTTTAAGTTGCCAGTGAAATGTAATATAGGAGACACTGGTTGCCCTGTTTGCATGGTCTCATATCCTCTTACAATTTGCTGCAGTGCCATGCCAGCCACAGAGGCCCCTCAATCCAGTGAGACCCAGAAACCACACCCTACTGCCACATGAGTGCAACATCAAACAGTTTCATCTTGGAGATGTACAGACGGAAAGAGGAAAATGAACATAAACAAAGAAAAGAAAGGCAACCAACCATTTGACTTGACTGAATTACAGAGGGCGGAGACTAGGCAAACATAATTAGTTTGATTCTTGTGTATTCGATAGAGGAAGAATATAGATGGGACAAGACAAATGAAAGCAGGGGGAAGATGGGGTTTCCATGTAGTAGATGAGAAGTTCACAGAGAAACAACGGTGTTGCTTCTCTTTTTCCCACTTTGTCTCTCTTTCTGCTTCTCTTTACGCTGAATAACAGACAGAGAGAGCATCTGGTAGCAGTTATCTCACAAACCAAACTTTTTTTTCACCCTTGCTGTCTCTCCTCCAAAGCACTTTTTTTATAAAAGGGGGCCCTAAACAAAACACAAACAAGGTCTTGCTAACATTTTACAATGGTAACAAAACTAGGCCAGGGAGCTACCCTCCCACTGGCTTGTTCAGGTGAACCCGTTTTACAAGCATTCTTCAGCTGGGGGAGCGAAAGTTAAAGGGGGAGTTGAAGTTAAAGAGGAAGGGCAAGGGGGGAGGGGGGACAAAGCTCTTGGCACCCCCTTCCCTAATAAAACCTTGCCTCTGTCCAATCAACGAGGACTATAGACAGTGAGCTGTTCCAAATCTTTGCTGGTTATAAACTAGAATTGGGTGCAATGATTGCTTCAGGCTGCCCGTTTGGCTTTAAGAAGTGTGCATGGCTCACATATGGCTCAGCTAGCCTAACACTTGGATATTACCTCAGAGTTGAAGAAGAGGGGACAGAGGGGATGAATGAGATGCCAGCAGACTGACTGTGGCTGAATAAAAATCTGGTATCAGCAGCTCTTGTCTCATTCTCTCACTCTGACTTGCTTTGGGTAAAGTAGCTGTTAATATCTCAGGAGTGGAAAGATGGCTGTCATATTGTACAGAGTTTTCTATAATTAACTGTGGAAAAATAGGCACAAAAAACTACCTGTTGAGTACTAGCACACCAAAACACCGGAGTGAGACATACAGACTTTAACAGGCACGCACGCGCGCACACACGATCACTGTCTATCTATGGGTGACCTTGAGATGTGGGGTGAACAGGACGCTTTACACAGCTTGAGATGACCACAGGAACCTTTTGTGTTCTTAAATCTGGTTGTAAAACAGCCTCCAATGACAAGTCAGAGTCAAGTCTAATAACTGGCACAGAGTGAAGCTTCAGAGAATCTTGTAAAACTGATGAATACTTTAACCTGGCCTGGAACCCATCTAAGGTAAAGCACATTAACTCTGTTGAACAAAAAAAATTACAAGTTCAAATCTAATGATGTACATGATGTAAGTTGTAAGACACAAGTTAGATGCACCAACTGTTGTTTTCCTTGAGATAGCCTGCAGCACTGCCGCCTAACAAAAAGGTATTAAGACCAAGAAGTCATATTTCAATTCAAACAATCAGCCCATCCTTTCAGCTCTGTGTCATCAAGCGTTCCTCTGAGAGCTACTGATCATCCACTCAGCTACTACTCTTAAACAAAACACATACCATCTGACTGACTGGCAGCTACTTGAAACTAAACTTTCATTATCTCTGTTGCTTAGTCTCGCACACAGACTGACGAAACTCTAAAAGAATGCCGTCTATTCAGACATTAGTGACGCAAAAATGCAGCTCGACAAAGACTGAAGACAGTTTTTAAAAGTGGCTCTGCCACACGAAAGTGGGCAGAGTTACTTATTTCTCCCTCTCCCTTCTGTCTGATGCCACTCAATATTGAGTATGTAGAAGTAAATGCAGAAATATTCAACACATACCCTAAAAAAATCTGAAAATCCACTGCTTTTTAAATCACCTTCCAGATACATCTATAGGGTATAAGTATGTAGTTTCTAAAACAGTGTGGCGATGGTCCTCAAACACTTTGTATGCTCAACTATATTAGTCGTCTGCAGATGATAAATGTATTTATTATAAATGTATGAAGTCTGTTTTGGAACAGTCTCATAAATTATTTCTGCATTTAACTGCATTGTTCACAAGATGCTAACATGACATATATTATGTCAATTATGTCACTAAGTTTACGCTCCTTTGAATATCAATCAGGCGATCTGATGTAACCACAGAGACTTTCCCCCTGCCCCATGAGAAAAAGTGATAAGTTAATGAATTATTGAGAGAAGAGGGGCCGGCAGACAAAGAGCGAAAGCCGTGCGTCCCATGCTTCTTCACCCCATCTGCAGTCAAAGAATCCCCCTGAAGATTGATTCATTGTTAACACCGCCTGACACCCTGTGTGAGGGAGAAAGAAAGTGGTAGATAAAGGGACAGAGAATGGGGGACAGGGGGCTCCATTTGCCAAGAATATGAGCAGAAGCAACTCATTGGACAGGTTCCCACAGTGGTCATTCTGCCACTTACAAAAATACCACATACGTAGGCTTGAGTAATGGCATTCCATCAGACTCCAAATAAAGACAAGTCAGCTCATCTGATGTTTGAAGTGCCATTCTGACTGGTTCATACTCAGCTACACACCATTTAAATGTCCATATTATTGAGACATCACAACCCATTAAATGAGCACCCTGCATGAAATTATAAAAGAACTAGTATTTGTCATTATAGGACCTCTCGCGGTAACTCCACCATGCAGGAATAAGACAAAAATACCTGAATGATTTCTGACTCTTACATGGAAATAAGCACTGGGCTGCACATGCCTGCAAGTATTGGCAGGGATGGCCCCAGGCGTAGAGAGCGACAGCACACCTAGCCATCAACCGTTTCAGTGGAGTGACTAACTTACTTCTTCATTGTCTGCCTGCACACTCAACAAGAATGTGCTTTTACCACCCAGAGATCTGAGCGCTCAGATTCAGCGCACACCTCGTGGAGCACAGAGAAAGCAAACCTGGACTCTACCTGAACCCTGCCAGGGTTCAACCTCACTGGCCCTTGAACACATCCATCTCCCACTGCCAGTCTGACACACACATACACACTCCTCTAAATATGATTTATCAGCAGTGAAAACCCACATTCATCATAGTGCGATGGGCCATTATACCAACCATTACAGTCGTGGATACGTAATCTCACTTCAGCTATGCAAATAAATAACAGATGCTTTAGATTTGGCAGAGCAGCTCGTCACTCAGAGTCTGATTGTCAGCAGTCATAGGGAGAGTGATGTGCAGTAGGCAGTTTAACATGGCATGCAACACATACATTCACCAACCACAGAGAAAACAAGATGTGCATTTCAAATCCCTTATAGCTCAACTTGTTGGAGCTGTTTGTTACATGCTGGTGAATTTAGTATCAGATTACAGGAAAGACAAAAACTCAACATTGTAAGAGCAATGTAATACGTTTGTTTACCTTCTACTACTTTGAATAATGGAAGATTAGAAATGAGCAGCAACCATTTGATTTCCCTACACGTGATAACTACAGCACTGTGGTGTAACCAGGGTTAATAGCTGTGGCTGTGACCGACTCTTGCAGCTCCAGCTGGACCGAAACTGAGGCAGGTCAGACCGCCTGCTTCAGCCTGTAGTTCACGGACATGTTCGGCTGTGTTGTGGCTCACACACACACAGAAGTGGGTTTAAAAAGTTAACACTGAGGGTTTCAAACTGAGCGAGTTCAGTCCCAAGCAGTAATAGCAGACTATTGCGACTCACACAGCCCGTGTCTCGTAAACTTTGGAGCTAGCGGATAATGGACGCGCCGACACACACTGAAACCGACGAGAGGGGCTCGTTGTGACAGACAGTTTGACGTTATGTTTGAGATAATTGTGGTTTGGAGGTGGTTTATACCATAAGAAACATTCCCTGGCAAACGGGCTGTAGTAAGGTGGCTCGTTGTATCACGGTAGCTCAGAAAACCACAGGCTGCTCGGAAGCGGAGCAACACCAAACTGCCTCAGAGACCATCCATCGCCTCTAAACACACAATGACGCCAGAGTTCAAAACTTGGTTGAAACCGATTCGTGAAGCGTTAGAGGCAAAACTCACCGGCGTCGACGCTTTCATAGAGCAGAGCAGTTTCTTTTTAACGCCTCTACAAACTCTCCGCCATCTTCGGCAGGACGGTGTTTGTTTAAATGGGAAACACTCCCAGAACGGGGGGAGCCAGCTTGTAGCAGAGCCGCGGGGGCTCCTGGGTAATGTAGTTGGTGTTCCCTGGCAAGCCCGCATCAAACCGTGCGAGACGTCCCGCGCATGAACTACACGTACACCAATACCCATAGGTGATATGAGCAGCAGTCACTGATATTATTAGAGGAGAGATTTAAAAATGTATTTATAGGCTGGTAGAAAAGCAGCTTTATGCAAATGACTTTCCACACATAGTGAATCACATTATCAAGTGCTTCAGTGTGACGTGAAGCATCGCTGTATTCTCACTTTATAATTATATAATGAAAAGTAAAACCATTGCATGCATATAAGGGTGTTCTTATCATCAATGTACAAACGCCATTGTTTTTATCACTAAAAACTAAAAACATGGAGATTGCCAATTTTTATTATAAGATATATTTATTTACTAAAAAATATGGATTAAAGGATTACTTGTTTTATTTATGATTATTAGGTGTACAAAAAGGAGAGAAGACACACACACACACACACAAAAGATACAGAAAATCTAAAGAAATGGTTTGCTTACTGAACTATTACATATATATAAACTGTGGCAATGAAGAGTTAAATATGATTTTGTGAACTCTATTTCGGTGAACAAAACACTTATTCACTGTATCACACAAGGCCTTTTAGAATTTTTAATTATTGCATTTATAAAGTCTCTGCATTTACTTACATGCCAACATATGCAGCGTGTTACCTCACAGAATCACTGTTCACTGTGCCAGAGCAGCCACAGAGCATGGAAGAAAGGGTCTCCATGGTGACCTCACAGATACACTGAACTTTTACTACGGTGAGGTTCAAAGATGGAGGGAGAGCAGCATGATGAGGTTGAAGGAATGGGAAAGACGCAATGTTAAATACCAGGTTAGAAGTCCATTATTTGCTCTTTCCTGTTCCTAATTATCTTTTTCCTTTTCAATTAGCATAGAAAATATTGACATGGAGAAAATGAAACAGTGTTGAAGCAGAACAGAAATATCCTCACATGACATGGTGTTTCCTTGGAGTGTTATACAATTACTAATACATATTTTTATTTATTATTACTATTTTGAAGCACTCTATGGTTGCAAATGGATTAATATTTATTCATATTGTTTGCTAATGTTGTAGAGTGCTTGATGAGACCTTTTATGATACAATAAATGTAAAAGGCCTTGCACAGTTTTGTTGTTGTGTGTTTTTGTATATGTCTGTCTTAGTGAGAAAGCCCCAGCTGCATTCTGTGGGGACCCAAAAGAGGGGCCCAGTGGCCCTCTGTTTATGCCCCTTCCCCCACAAAACACGGCAAACTGACCTCCCCCTCTGTAAGTGTGAGACACTTTATCCCATCCCCACTCACCCCACTCTACTTTGAAAGGACAGGAGATAACAGTTTGAAAGGACAGGGGATTGCCCCATAATCATTGATGTATTCAGATGGGTTTACCTGCAAACAGCTAACAGCATGCCTCTCTTTGTTTCAACAGACTCCCATCCCCCAACTTCTCAACACTATGCAAATGAAATTTAAAAAAAAGTGTGATCTTGCATCTTGCATCACGTCCATTATCAGCTCTTACACAAGTACTACACAAGGCCACATTGAAGAGCTGTGGAGAAATGAATTTTGATGTTATTTTCAAACAATACATATTAGATTATAGTGAGATTTAGAAAACATGTAGTTTTCATTCCATGATAATGTGTGTCCAAAATTTTCAGGAAAGTTCAAGAAATTTTTTTCATTCTTTGTAATTAATTAATTCTTTCCAAATTCAGTGGGTGATTGATGACATTTTTGTATTGAATTTTTCCGAGTACCATTTGAATGTGTTTCCTCTATTTACAAAGGGAATGAAACCATAATATGATTTAGGGAAATGACTGATACAGTATTCCTGGCCTGTGTGTTGTCTTATTAAAGATAGTACTAATCACAAAAACACAGGATATTAAACCTATATGTGTGTAACTACATGCTTATTTATTAGTTTTCGTTTTTTTATTGTTTGAAATGAACTTTTCAAGATTATTACATCATGAGCCAAGCAAAGCAAATGATATGTATGATATGATATTTGTAATCACACCAGAGCTGAATGAGATTGACCAAAAACACTCTATGTAAAGAGCCTTCTTACTAATAGCCTCCAAACATTCTGCAGGTTGGATTCTGTAATCCCTTTTCAATGAGAGTTCAGATGAATGTCAACCGTTGTGGTGTAAAAACAATCACACTGCATCAGACAGATTCATTTCAACACAAGAATTCACAGAGAAAAGAAACTGAAGAAAACAAAAACACACAGGAAGCCTTGTATCTGGGCTGGAAGACTCTGAAGGAGCGAAACTGAACAGTGAAAGTCTGACTCGGGCGCCATCTTGGGGACAGCAGGCTCGTTACCAGCGTTTCACCTGACGAGCTCACGGTTCTGGATATACACGGTACCACGAAGATGAACTAATGTAAGAGAATATAAACTGTGTCAAGCCACGTTTTAATGTCAGGCACTAACAAGGCAATGACGTTTTATCTTTATTGTGTGTTTCTACGACGAGTTTTTCCTCGCTTACACTCATGAATAATCTTTAATTAACTCAACCTAGCTAATTGAGGCTAGCAGTAAGTCAGTAATGCTAACTCCACTGGCAAGACACGTGACTGTGCACTTTCATAAAATACATTTGGTTAAAATTAGGAGATGCAACGTCATCCACACGGTATTTTATCTCAACCATTTAAACATGTGTAACTGTTCATCTCTGCTTCTTTGCTAATGCTATCAGAGTCAGACTAGCTGAACCGAGTGCACCATGCTAGCCCCTGTAGCATTGCTAACCTACACAACCTACAGTCAAGCCCATTTTCTACAAATTTAAAATGTTACTGCTGCTAGCATAGAGATCTGAGCATGTATACCCCGCCATGTCAGTACTCTCTCTCTCTCTCTCTCTCTACATATATATATATATATGTTGTTGATATTTTTCTGTTTGCCATCACCTCCTCCTGGCTCTGCACTGTGGGATTTACATTTGTTAAACCCTATAGCAGTGATGCCCAAAAGCCAAGTTGGATGATCAAAGACATGTCCACATTTGATATTTGATCTTGGCCTCCATATTTCAAAATACCGTCTCAAGATCTTTATTATGTGTTGCTGACATTGTGCTTACATAGGGTGCGTTGGTGCTTACAGTAGGCTTTCCAGCACAAGATAACATAATTGACAAAACACTGTGCAGTGCATGATGTGCAGTCTGTGACAAGTTCGGGAGGATTGGAGGACGCAACAGCTCCTTGCAGGTTAAATTTAATACACCCAAAGCTAAATTAGTGTTTGGTTCAATAATATTTCACTCTTAATTCACACACAAGCATTGAGTTCATGTATAATTGCTGCTACATGTGGACCTTACACCATTATTATCCACTTTACTTTACATTTAGTAAATCTAACTTTATCACAGAAACTGATCTGTTTATTTGGTATCACTTTGGTATCTGACAGTCACCTGGAATTGGCTTCAGCTCCAGCCCCCTCGCCTGCGATCCTTACAGCATAAGCAGTATAGATAACAGATGGATGGATGGAAGTTGGAGAGTGTGATGTTGTACGGTTTTCCCACTAGAGGCTGCTGCTGCATTTCTTCCCACTGAAGGCGAGGTCGACTGAGCAGCATAGGCAGCTGGCTCGACTGTCTACAACGTCAGCAGATACATTTTTGTATTGACACTGAATTCTGAAGCTATCATTGCATAGACAATCATTATAAGTACTGAGGGGGCGATAGATATCAATCAATACCAGTTCACTTTTACTGATTTTGATAAATGTGATAAATGCAGGAGAACTGTACACTTATGAGGTAATGTGAGGGATAATACATTTTCATTTAAATCATTAATCATGGGAAAATACTGCTCAATCTAACTTCATGGTGGATTGATACCACAGACTTTTCAAGTGTCTAGAACTGTGTGTAATCTTGGCCTTTCTGGAACCACATTGTTAACATGTGATCACACCAGTTCAAAGATTAGAGCCAAGTGAATCACATGACTGTAATTTAGTTTGATCTTTTTTTTTTTTTTTTGCATCGCCATAAAACCTTTATAGGTCAAAGAAACAGCGCATTTCATTTAGTGCCTACTCATTCCTTTTATTTATATAACACGACAATGGTTAGTGTAACTTGAGGGTGGGAGCTAGTAAGACAAATTCCTCCCTTAGTATACAGCCCCAGGTCTGTTATTTATGGGACTGCTCATTACCTTTCACATCGACACCAAAGGCCTCCTCGATATCCACTGTTTATGAATTAGAGCAGGTATGCAGACGTCTCGGGAGCTGATAGGTATGCAGGGGCTGATTCTTTTGATTTGGGCCTAGCTTCTCTCGCTCTGAGTACTGCGCTCAGAGTACTGAGCTTGCCTGTGCTAAACAAAAGACAAGAAGCCAGGAAATGCAACAGCCAATCATCAGCTTCCTTACATTTTTTCAGCGCGCACAGCCAGTCCCAGTATGCCTTATATCAGTGCAGTTAGTCGGCCAGCTTGTGGAGCCGTGGCTGTGCTCTGAGCAGGGTGAGGACTGACAGGGCTGTCCTCCATGTTTTAATAAGCATTGACATATCACACAGAGTTTTTTAGCCATGCATCCACAGAGGTAAGCCTTATTTTCATTCTTTCACATATTCTGCTCTGTTGATAAGACACCAGCCACTGTGTGTGATCTGTGCCTGAGTAATAATACATGTTTGTCTGACAGACTGGGGGAGGGGGAAGAGTATTTGTCACCCCACACAGCATAGGAGTGGAGCTTGGAAAGAGAACATAGCGTGCAGACTGCAACTGCCTCTGACTGGACACGTGCTGTAGGGGGCCACAGGTCAAGTGTAAGGTCACTGTACTGTATATCCATAGAATACTGACTAAGAAATCATGCTGTCTTTTGTCAGGATTTAAAGAGGACTGAATTTTTGTAGCTTGCCCTGGCCTGTTTTGCCAAGATGGCAGGCCTAGTGAATGGATCCAGGCGGGATGGGGGAGACAGGGAGCAGTACAGAGGGGGGTCCCAAGAGGAATTAACAGATGGTAAACTGACAGCACATTAAGTTAGGCCTCAAACTGGCCTGAGAGCAAGGCAGCAGGGTACTGTGGTTAACAAACTAACACGGCAATGAAAAACAGCCTGTTAACTGTCTAGTTGCCAAATTCGTCTACTAATCACCTAAAATCTAGTTCACCTCATCCAAATGTACATTTTTCTTGTCGAATAAAAACGTGTTTTTACACCCCTTATCCTGTAAGCTGTTCCTGCTCACCAGTTTTCGAAAACACCAATTATCTACAGACTAAATATGCCGGAGCAGCTTATTTATCACAGTGTTGGAGGAATTGCCCGAGCCTAATGGTGTGCACTGCCTCCCTGTGTTGTTCTCTGCTGCCGGAGTGTCAGCCATTTTAGAGAGCTTCCCCTTTCTGTCCCTCTGCTCCAAGCACACTGGTTATTTGTATGTAAGAGAGAAGGAAAGAAGAAGGGAAGGACTTCCTCTGAAAAGGCTCTGCACACAAACCTCATCTCATCAGAGAGGCTTGAAAACCTGTTTGAAGTCGACAAGGTTAGATTGAATTCTCTTTATGCGTGATGATGTTGGTGATGGTTTTCTGTATGCATGAGTCAGATAAAAATCCTTCAACTGGGTTAATGATTGCATCTATTTCTGACAGTTTATCAATAGTGTTATGTTAATCTCATAGATTTGATAGTTTTCAACGTGATTAATCATTATTAGTGTATGACGTCTAACAAAGGCTTTGTTTTTAATACAACCAAAGAAAACTGGCCTGGATATAATGGCGCTCAAAATGTAGCTTGACCAGGGTTCAGGAGCTGTCTGCAGTGGCTGAAACAGCAAATCCCCCTCAGTGTTTTGTGAATGGTGCTTGGTAATGCGTTTAATCCCCTCATTCCTCTATGGTGTGAGGAACGGTGCAGGCACACTTAAATCTGCATTACACAGACGCACGGCCTATTTAGTTTGGTGTCTGATTTAAAAAAATCCATCAGTTGACCTTCTTGGACATGTTCAGATTATGTAGTTGGCCTTGACATGTTCATTTCTGTTTCAGGGGAGGATTTATACTTGGTCATACTATATCTGTATCTTTTATTGTTTGTATTCATGCCGTAAACTTTTATTTGGATAAAATAAAATATATATTGTGGTACAGCAGAATTTACTACAGAGCGATGGAAATGCATAGCTTTTCTTTCAACTGTTTATTCATACTTGCTATTGCTCTTACTCAAATCTCCAGGCATATATCCATGAAGAGGCAGAGTATGCTAAAGAAGAGTTGGAGAGAGAGGGTTATGACTTCCTCACTGTCTGGGAGGCCGGTGACATTTTCAGTCCTGTCTTTGTGTTCACTATTAAGGCCCATGCTGCACAGCAGCATGCTGGGCCACATAATAAGCTGCATGTGGTCCCTCACAGTAGATTTGACTGGTGCTGCTGTGTGTATGTGCTGTGTGTGCGGTGCACATATTGGTCAGTGAGAGAGAAGGAGAGAGACAGAGAGAGGGAGAGAGAGAGAAAGAGAGAGAGTCTTCAAAATGGACGCCTTACACATACACTGGTTGAGAGCACAGCGAGGGAGGGAATCTGATCCTCTCCCAGTAAAGCCTGAAGAGCTACGCCTTACATGTCTGATAAAAGGCACACAGACAGTACACGTCTGAATGGGGTTTTAAGGGAGTGAGGGACTCTGTTTTCAGGAGGTTTTTCAACAACCGTGAGGAGAAGTCCTCTCTGCATTGCAGCATTGTGGCAGAGGAGAGCGGGGAGAAAAGAGCCTGTGTGCCACACAGAGGCTGAGCACCCAATCAGGCACCTCCGTGTGGTGCTGGAGCCAATCGGCAGTCTGCAGCCGAGGTTAAAGATTGACAATTGCAGGAGAGAGCAGCAGGGAGAGAAGGCCTTCTGGGAAACCTGGACCCATCTTTTCCCTCATCCCCCAACGCCCTCAATAATTGAAAAAAGATTAAAGAATAGGCTGGAGAATCTGTATGTGAGTAAGGAAAAAGGTATGCTGTTAATTTCCTACATTGGAGCATGGATGTTATGACAGTGGTGGGTGTGGAAAGGGATGTTTGAGTAGGTTACATTAGGCTGTGTTTGTGTGGTCTGTGGTTTTTGATCCTAAAATGTTTGTGTCAGGTTGGGCAGCATTCATTTTATCCTCCTTGTTCCTGTTCATGTCTTTCTCATTGCCTCTTGTTGCTGTATTTCCTGGCCAGGGCAGCACAGGATGTTGCTGGGGTATATTGTCTGAGGCTGCCCAGACAGCTTACATGAGGAGGCCAGTAAAGCCATTTCACTGCACTCTGCGCTGCACTTGTGTCTGCGGATATGCTGTGTTATTTCATCCTCATTATATGAAAGAGGGAGAGTGTGGGTGAGAAAATAATTTCAATAAGCAGTGTTTTTGTTTTCAGTAAATTATTTTTGTATTTCACATACAACATTCAAATGCTGCTTTTCTCAGGAGTAAGTTAAATAAAATATGTAAGAAAATTTAAGCCATCTGAACAGTGAGGCCGGTGCCTCTGCTGTGGCGGCAGAGAAAATGGCAACAGTAGTAGGATCGACAACAGGGTGCCTGTAAACCAAGGTGAATCACGTTGAACTGATATTGAGAAAAACCCTGCTGGCAGATCTTTTAAAAAAAGGTAGTTCACAGTACATTGTGGCTTGTATTTCAAAGAACACAACAGAACTGGGGCTGTTATTGTGCAATCCATGATGTGCTGTTATTAGGTCACTTCATCAAT
Source organism: Paralichthys olivaceus (assembly GCF_024713975.1). Lineage (NCBI taxonomy): Eukaryota > Metazoa > Chordata > Actinopteri > Pleuronectiformes > Paralichthyidae > Paralichthys > Paralichthys olivaceus. The sequence goes on along the minus strand of NC_091094.1, from coordinate 22,268,052 downwards.
GAATTACTTGGATGTTTTAAAACAGCAGGGTAATCATTTTACATGCTTTTCACTTGCTGGATGTCAGAAGGTTCAGGCACTGAAGATTATTCTGTTCTGTTTCCATGTTTACTATTTATAGACCTGTGGCTGGTGGAGAAAGGCGAGTGCTATTTATAATGGAAAATGGCACTACACATTGAGCTACCATTTCTCTAATATTGGTTAACTTTTGCTTTGATTATGCGTAAGAATATTAAGCAGATGTTCATGTGTTGTCTTTCAGCTGTTGAGGTTTGGTTTTTGTGATATAATTGCTGTATCTTTAATATTTTCAGTTTTAATGTGTCTTTAAAGTTTCAAAACACTACATCTATTTCAAGTGTCCAATTTGTTTTCATGCAGCATAGTGCTGCTATATTCATTTATTAGTAATTATTGCTTAGATCAAATCATATAAATATCAATTGTAAAATCAGACATTTTTAGTGCACAGAGTGCAATAAAAAGGAGATATTTCTTGAAATGAAAGGTTGGTAAAAAAGAACCATTTATAGAAACATCTACAGGCACAATATAGCAACCTTGGACTGGTGATAACATTTTCTGACTTAATCATGCATATCCTTTGAAGCCTATATGATTCCTCTTGTAAGCATGGTGCTTTGGTAGAAATAGTGATTTGAAGATGTGAAATGTTTTTTTTACTGAAGATACGTCTGTTTCCAGCTGAGCACTTAAAATCTAACTAGTTATTTTGGAGTCAAAAAGAGCCTCTGACCAATCTGACCTTTCTTGTTTAGAGCAACTCCTTTGTAGTCGGATTAGGGAAATGTATGAAGAGGTGAGACTGTTTAATCAAACCTCTGCAGGAATGTATATTAGACAGAAAAACAGACAACCTGACCATCTGTATAGTGCAATTTTTTTGTGAGCTGCTGTTTTCTGCTTTTATTACACAGTTGCATCCAAAATTGAGTGGAAATGAAATATTTGATACCCTTTGCTGCAATAGCATTAACTTGGGCAAACATTTAACAGGGATCTTTTCTGTGTCAGTGTGACAGAGGAAGAGGGAAAAGAAACCGCAGCAGAAGGAATGGAGATCTCAACACGGTCCAAAGGTAACATGCAGACAAGTTTGTTAACTCTGTCAAGGACGTTACGTTTTCTTTGGTGTTTGTTTGACTGTTATTTAGCAGCTTGAAGCAAAAACTGCTGTATGGATTACCACAAAAGTTGGTGGAAGAATGAGGTTTGGGTCAGGGAAGAACCTGTTCAATTTTGATGGTGATCTGGATCTAGTTTTTAGATAGGTTGGCAATATTTAAGGAGGCTATGGTTTGTGTAATCTTTGACTTTTATTTACAGTTTCAGACACAGGGTCAACAGAACGGATGTCCCAAAAACGAAAGATGCCAAGTCCATCTCAATCGTCCAATGGCCACTCCTCCGCAGAAACCTCTCCCTGCCCAATTAAAAAGAAGAAGAAACCAGGTGCTGTCAGCAGTAGCAAAGACCAGGTAACAATCAAACACAACCCATGATCCAAATGTAAAACATTTTTGGAGCCTGCAGCCCCCAGATTGAAATCTAATATCACTTCTGAACTCATTGATATTCAGAAAACACCATACCACAGCTAAGTTCATAATATTAAAACTTCAAGCTCTTCAGTAAATCCAAATATCATCATCTGCCACATTCAGACCTTCAGATAATTGTAAGTGCACTGATATGATTTGCAGAACGGTTGTAGGAGTCAATACAGTAACAGCATTCCCAAAAGTCTCTTTTAGATTCCTTGACCAATATGGTATTTCTTATCTCGTTGAAAGTATTTTCAGTCTGAACTGTTCTATCTTTGGTTTAGACCTTCGCATTATGGCTGTTAGACATTTTAATAATTTCAAATTTTTTAATTTTTATGAACCTATGATTTCGACTTCTAGTCTGCTCTATTTGGATTTAATTATTGATGTCTCTGAGGCACAGTATGTAGAGAATTGTACACTGATAATTGTTTTATCCAGAATTCTCTACAATTTACCACTGAATCCCTCATTGTGCACTATGGCCTGTTAATATGTTATACCTGCATCTTGGTAATCACATGGTGGGACCAAATATGGAAGCTCCAATTACACCCTGTCTGATAGAGAGGAGGAACTGTGCACACTATCTCATATGTCAGTCAAGTAGCATCTCTCAAATCATTCTTGTTTTCTTCCAGAGAAGAAACCGTACAACCTCCCTCATGCTGCTCATCTAAGTTAGCATGGTTAGCTACTCAATGGTTTATTTACCCATTAAAGATTATGTCAACAAATGCAGTGCCTGCCTTTAATCTGGATTTATGGAGTTTGTTCTTCATATAATGTATACCTAATTGTTAGACAAGATAAACTGGAACAGTGAATGTGTCGAGGCAGGCTGTACACCAGCTGTACTGGTGACTGTGTAACATTGTACCCTTCGGCTAATGTGGTACAGAAAGCCTACTGGGTTTCAATTTGGAATTATTTGTTAGGTGAGCCTGGATGGCCTGGAGCTCTGTTAATGTGTCATCAGGAACAAGCTCTTACAGTACACATTTAGCCTGTGCGTGTGTGATGGACCGAAAGTTTAACACATTGCAGCATGCTTAGTGCAGTAAGATATTTTGAATTTTCTTCCTTTTCCGGTTTCCATGTCATAGGCTGATACTCTTTACAAAACTAAACATTAAAGAGGCTGCATTCCACCCGTGCCCAACATCATGCGTGTTATTGAAGACTGAGGACTTCATCCAATGTGGATAGCTTGCAATTGTGCTAAACATGCTCAGGTGTTTCTGGGTGAGCCCTGGTCATGTTCCTACTATTCGTCTATGCCAGATAAGATCCTGGAGAGGAAGTTGAGAGTGGCAGTGGCAGGACACATGCATGTCAGAAGCTGCATGGAACACCATGGAACGTGGAATCGATGGAGGACAAAGAGGATGACTCAATGTTCCTAGTTCAATGAGTGCATTAATCACTGACCAGCCAGTAGACAGCAGCTCATAAGAAGTCTGCAAATGGGCCTCAGCTTCCAACATTTCTCTGCCTAGCTAAATGAAACACCTCAATTTTCTAGAGATGCAATTATACTGCAATCTGCACGTCATTCAGGTGATGGACCAACAGCTGGACACTGGGTCCCCTAACCTGCTCTGCGCCCCCCAAGTTTATTGTCAGGGCAGAGCCTATGAATATCAAACTATTCTTTTCAGGCTTTGATTTACTCTTTAGGTTGTACAGCAAGTTTGTGGTAGCAACACTGTCACCATAAGGAAAAGGTGTTCTCAGAATTTCCTCATAGATATAGGACTATCTGTTACGCTCACATGTAGTTAAGTATTCATGTGTGGTGATAAATCATTTCGGGGATCTTGGGTTCAAGATATCCTGGGCAAATAGCCAGAGAGAACCTGCACGATGTACAAAATCCTTAGGTCTTAACATAGACAGTCTTCTTCTGTCATGCTATTGGAGGGGAGATTAGCATCTCGCAAACAGGTCATTCCTCTTCCGTCTGGAAAAAGTCAAAAGTCAAACTCTGCTTACTGCTGTTGGCCTCATGGCTCTAGAAATGTCCCTTGTACAGTTTGGGCTTCTGATGTATAGATTTTCAGAGTTTGGTAGCAGCATTATGACTATGCTTATGCTGTCACATCAGCCGTAGGCTGAAAATAACACTGGCATGTCTGGCAAGACTTGACGGCTCTCGTGTCAGGTGTCCCCCTGGGGGGAGGGACATTCAACTATGACAATGAATGCGTCCCTATCAGGGTGGGTGCGATCATGTTGGGTCAAGCAATGCGTAGCAATGTGTGGGACAGTGTTATTTTCTCTAAAGCATTTTCTGCATTTTTTTCCAAGGTCATCGTGTCCATGATTGTGGTTAATGTTAAGGTCTTTTTTTACAATGTATACAATTTGAGATTACTTTGAGATTACAGCATTCTTAAGTTGGTCGTGTCATGAAGGGTTGTTATGTTCGACTCTCTCTCATCCAGTTGAGCCGCTGAAAGACAGTGGGGATGTTTATTTTAAGGAAAATGGTATAGCTTTTGCATTTGACCACAGCAAAACATGTAAGTGCTTTGCAGGTAATTTCCATCTGTCCTTCCTGCTTTTAGTTTGCCCCACGGCTCACAAGTTTCGCCTGCAAATGTCCCACTGTGGAGCCTTTGGCTTTATGCCCATCTCCATTCTTGTCAGGGAAGGAGCAAAGATTCAACACATTATGCCCAGTGTGGGCTCTGTATCAGTATTTGACAAGGACAGCAGGGTTCAGACAAAAGGATCAGCTTTTTGGGTCCAGAGCTACTCCCCATAGAGGCAAGCCATTGTCCCACCAGTCCTGCTGTCCCACTAGATTGTGGAAATGTTTTGTCTGGCCAATAGATGTAAGGGTTTTCAGTTACCGTTAGGGTTTGAGGGTTCCACAAGGGGCATGGGCAGTTCATGGGCCCTGTTCAAGGGAGCTTCAGTGAGCTTACATTTTTAAGGTTTTCTAGGCTGTGTCTCAGGGAAATTCTTGGAACATGCAGTGCTCAAGGTGAACATGCCAGGGTTAAATGTGATAATGACAGCTTGGCTCAACACTGTTTAAGGATTTCGGGAACTTTTGCAATCCAGTAGTGATCCGTATTTTCAACAATGAAACACCTAATAGAGTTTTGAAAAAGGCTTCTGGAATATTGAATCCTCAGTTCTTTGATAACAGGGAAGCATTCATCATCACTGCTCGAGGTGTGCCCCAGGACAGTTTTTGGAGGGGAAACAGGAAATTCTAAATCTTTGCCATGACTGATGGTATACATTGTATTTACTCTGCCCTGCCAGTGTTGTTTAACAAAGATGTTACTCAGATAAAAGAGTCAAATGCTCGGTTTATTTTAGTGAGTAAATATGACAATGTTGGCTGATTTTCATAAAATGTTTTGGTAATGTAATTTCACTTTAAAGCATGATTTATTATCACTACTACAACCAATCTAATTTCTCTAGTAATTAAGAATAAGCCATGTTAATTTTATATTTATCTTTCACTCTTTATCTTTATTTCTGATATGGAACTGAATAATATATATTTTTTCTTTCTTTTAAAACATATTGTATATTATATATACAAGACTTACATATAAAATGCATTTGCAAAAGAATGTTTGTTCTTTTTTTCTATCACAACATTTCCTGTGCCAGTTCTCACGTGTTTTTGGGAATACATGTAATCTAGAAGATTTACAAGATAACAAGCTGTGTAGTGTGAACAGTACAGTAATCTGATGACTTTGAAAAGTCATGTAGAATGTACATGCCATTAGCTTAACCTTTGTAATTGGTTAGTAGCTACTGTAACTATTGAAACTTTTGTCAGTTAAAACAAGGTTGTCTACACTCTTTATCCTCCCGCACATTGTTGAAGGTTGTTTCTTAAAACACAGAACTGAACAAGTCACATCTTGTTTTCAGTTCAGTTTCAGTTCCATCACAATTCTGAACAATATGATGTTGACTATTAAAACTCAGTGGTTCTGGCACACTAATGAACCAGCTTTTTGTGTACAACACTTATCAGGGGACACGGCAGTCTGTGTTGTGGACTTAAAGTGTACCTTTTGTTGGTGTGGTCCATGTCTGTTTGGCTTTTCTAATCTCTGGACTGATTTTGACCTTCCCCAACTTTGTGTTTCTTTTGCCTGCATTCCAGTCAGAACTAAGACACGGTCCCTTTTACTATGTGAAGCAGCCAGCACTCACCACAGACCCTGTTGATGTTGTACCGCAGGACGGCAGGAATGACTTCTACTGCTGGCTGTGCCACCGCGAGGGCCAGGTGCTCTGCTGTGAGCTCTGCCCCAGGGTGTACCACGCCAAGTGCCTCAAACTACCAGCTGAGCCCGATGGCGACTGGTTCTGTCCGGAGTGTGAGGTACTCTCCCAGGGATGTGCTGGGTGTTAGAAACATATTTCAAAGCCTGTGGTCAAAACCTGTTGTAATATTTGTTTAATTATGGAGGAGCTCTCAGTATGCGAACATTTTAAAGGAGACATATTGTGCTTTTTTAGTTTATCAGTACTCAGGTATGTTATAATGTATTTTTGTTTATGTAAACGTCTGCTTTTAAAAAGTTAATAAGCTCAAAGTTTAAGGTAAAGGGAGATCCTCTACACTGCTCCAGATGCCCTTGAAACACCTCATCAATAGTCCAACATAATGGCCCACATTTGCATAATGCACAACTAGTGGCTACTCTGACAGCCAGGTAAGGCTAAAACCAATAACTCACCATGTATGGAGGCTTGAGCCCTCCTGCAGTGGCTGCAGGTTCAGTTTAGACTCAGCCCCTGCCTGCATGTCTTTCCATCTAAAGAGAGAGCAAATATGAGCATAATATGTCTCCTTTAAGACTACATACACTCTGTGCCATAAGGGGATACCAACAAATTGTTCAACTCTTTTCCTCTTGATGTCTTTTTTAGAAAATAACAGTTGCAGAGTGCATAGAGACTCAGAGCAAAGCCATGATGATGCTAACTATAGACCAGCTGTCTTACCTACTAAAGTTTGCGCTTCAGAAGATGAAACAACCAGGTGTAAGTATTCTGGGCCCTCTGTCTGTCTAGGAAATCTATGCTACCCATCTGATTATATATTGTTGGGGCATGTAGCTTTGTCACTGAAGGGTTACTCTGTTTATTCTTATATAAAATACTGCCTTTTCTATTTGTCCATTGTAATTTATCACTTAGTGGCATGTGTTCTTTCATGGCCGATTTTATTTCAAGATTGCTTATGCAACCAAAAGACATGCTTTTTTTCTGGTCATCTTATTCCCATCAGTTGAGCTAGCTAATAAGATCTGCACCCTGAAGTATGTCCTGCTCAGATATCTGTCCAGCTCATATGTTACTGATTTTGCATGTGCAAAAGATGTCGAATAACAGAACTAACAATCACAATCATTGTGCTATTATGAGCCTGTCATGGCTGGAAACCATGAAGGTAAACATGCAAGCTGGTGCTGAGGATACAGCTGCCCCTCTCACTCTCTTTCAGGATCATCCCCGCTTGTCATCTCGCTCCCCCCATGCAGCTTCCACGCAGAGAAAGACTTTTAATTGGGTAATCAATTACACCACTAACAAGACCCCGTCATGATTTTCTCCTCTTCCCCTCTGTCCACCACTAGTTTTCCTCATTTTATTTGAAGCGGCTCTTAGAGTTTGAAGTAGTGGCATAGTAGTAGCATGTGGATGCTAGAGGGGAAGGTTGTGTTAGTTAGTTAGTCAGTTATTGTGGCTGAAAGTTTGTTTACCTTCACTCTTTTTTTCTGTCCAACTCAATTTTACAGACTGAACCCTTCCAGAAACCTGTCTCTCTTGAACAACATCCAGATTATGCGGAATACATTTTTCATCCTATGGATCTTTGCACACTTGAGAAGGTAAAAGACAAGCTTCACTCATTTATATGAAATGATGAAAAGTTGAACAATATGACAAATGAGCCCTGTCTTTTCTTTTTGCTCCCCAGAATATCAAAAAGAAAATGTATGGCTGTACAGAAGCCTTCTTGGCAGATGCAAAATGGATTTTGCATAACTGTATCATATATAATGGAGGTATTTTGCATATTCTGGACATCAGACATTTATAATCTTGTAACACCTTGCCAAATGAATGAATATTATATTATTGATAAGTATACAGTTAACAAATAGTTTGATACAAATGTATCTCCTTATTTCAGGCAATCACAAACTCACAGCTACAGCTAAAGTTATAGTAAAAATCTGTGAACATGAGGTGAGTATTTAGTTTGTGTCAGAAAAGAGTTTCATATTTGAGATGAATGTTTATTTGTTGATTAATTTCAGACATTGGAAATGAAAGCAGAAACATAGCTCATAAGTTTTTGTTTATTTTTTTTTCAGATGAACGAGATTGAAGTTTGTCCAGAGTGTTATTTGTCAGCTTGCCAAAAGAGAGACAACTGGTTTTGTGAGCCTTGTGTAAGCTTCTAAAGTTAAGTTAAGTTTCTGCTAAAGATTCCACCAGTGGAATACATCCACTCAGGTCCAGTGTTTTATTGTATATCTGCAGAGTAACCCACATCCTCTAGTATGGGCCAAACTGAAAGGATTTCCATTCTGGCCTGCTAAAGCTCTGCGGGACAAAGACGGACAGGTGGACGCTCGTTTCTTTGGTCAACATGACAGGTACCAGCTTATTATACTCCAGGTACTTGAGCACAGAGGAAAATTTCAAGATTTATCATTAACACTCAATTATGATTTGAATATTCATCCTTCAGGGCATGGGTTCCTTTAAACAACTGCTACCTCATGTCAAAAGAAATTCCATTTTCTGTGAAGAAGACCAAAAGCATCTTCAACAGTGCCATGCAAGAGATGGAGGTCTATGTGGAGAACATGAGGAAGAAGTTTGGAGTGTTTAACTACGCACCCTTCAGGACACCATACACTCCTGACAACAACTTCCAGATGCTGCTGGACCCCTCCAACCCCTCGTCCACTCCAGTCAAACCTGAGAAACAGGAGAAGATCAAGCTGAGCTTCGACATGACCGCTTCACCCAAGATCCCTCTGGCAAGGACCATGTTGTCTGGGGCTGGGCTGGGCGGGGGCACAGTTGGGCGTCGGCTTCCTCTAAGTGACATGCCTCGCTCCCCCATGAGCACCAACTCCTCTGCCCATACTGGTTCAGATGGGGAACAGGAGACAGCAGACAAGTCACAGGCAAAAGCCCAGAACAGCCAGTACAGTGCCGGAGAGGAGTCCATGGACTGTACAGGTATTCCACTGCACGCAATAAAGTTTGGCAAACAAATGTTGTATCTGATGGGACGCAACTTATTTTAATCCTGAATATCTCTGAACAGCATCGCCTACCCATCCTCGACTTTGTCCCGCAGGCAGTTCATTGGACAGCCCTAAACCATTCCACTCTCAAGCTCCTGGCATCCCCAAGCAGGAGAAGACACCACAGACGGGAAGCATTCTCAACCTCAATCTAGGTGATTCTTTATGTATAATGTGCCGGAACGTGTATACATTCTCTGTGAGCAAATACAGCTATTAGACGAAAGAAAGAAATCTTTCTCTTTTGTTCCAGATCGGAGCAAAGCAGAAATGGACCTAAAAGAGCTTAGTGAAACAGTTCAGCAGAAGCAAGGAACCACACCAGTCCTCACGTCTCCAAAAAGACAGATTAAGAGCCGTTTTCAACTGAATCTGGACAAAACCATTGAGAGCTGCAAAGCACAGTTAGGTCAGTACAGAAGAAAAAGGAAAACATTTATATTTCTAATGTGTTTCTCTCCAAATTGTTGATATTCAACAGTATCTGTGCCCTCTATAACAGATGTCAAACATGCACTGAACTCCTTATAATCTCCCGAAATTACCTGGAGGGGCTGTATGTGAAAATGGATATGTCGGATATGTAAACAATCATGATCATCACAGTAGAAATGTCTACACGTATTCCCCCTTACCTTAAAGCTCTGGAGATTTCTGTGTTGTTGATAACCCACCTGACCTTTCACAGTTTGTGAAAGGCACACTCCTGAGAAGGCCTGAACTCAATTGTGCGGACATTCTCTGGAGTTCATATCTGAAAACAGCTGTTGAAAATAAGCCTAATGAACCATAGTTTGGCAATTAATCTGTTTCTAGGACGTGCTTTCATGATATATCTCTAAAAACGTATCTCTAATTTTAAAACACCTCCTCACTCTTCTTTTGCATCATCAGGTATTGATGAGATCTCTGTGGATGTGTATAAAGGTGTGGAACACAGTGACTCAGAGGACTCTGATAAATCTGACTCAAGTGACAGTGAGTATGCCAGTGACGATGAGCAAAAGACCAAAGATGGCCACGACGCAGCAACTAATGATGCAGCCCATAAGGACACTGCCAGAAATAAAGTCAAAGACCTGTCATCTCCAAGCCAAGATAAAGAGGGTAAAACTGATACACTCCTGGCATCTGAGTCTGAGGCAGGTGACACAGCTACAACAGCATCAGATGCTCCAGCTAAAGAGAAAATAAGCACTGATTCAGAAAAAGAAAGCCCAGAGAAGAGCAAAGCACCTCCAGCAGCATCACCTTCTCCCAGAGACAAGGCTCAGGTGAAAGAAGAGGGGAAGCAGCCTGTGCCAGTGGAGGACTCTGACTCTGAGAGGGAGCTGGTTATTGACCTTGGAGAGGAACAGAGGGGCAAAGACAGGAAGAGGGGTAGGAAAGACACCACCTCTGTAAAAGAGTCACCTGCTTGTAAACCTGAAGGTGAGAGTTTAGGTTATTCTCTCTTCTGATCCCATGAAAAACAATCAAACTAACACTGTATGTAATGTTGCCAATAAGCATTTGTAATGTGGAAGCATTTGCAACTTTGTGCAGTGGTAATATAAGTACTTGTTCTACTTCTTATCCTTACTACTTGTAGGCAAAGCACTGACCCCATCAACAGTCCCGTCTCAAAACAGTGCAGCTCTCTCCACACCCTCCACTGTCTCCACACAGTCCCCAATGGCCATTCCTGTCACCATGTACTCCTTCACTGCTCCCTCCCCCACAACCATAAGCCTAGCAACAGTGTCCAGTGCCACAGCTTCGCCCCCCTCCTCCTCATCATCCCCCTCAGCCTCCACCACTCCAGCTTTGAAGAAACAGCGCCCTCTGCTGCCCAGAGAGACAGTGCCTGTAGTGCAGAGAGCTGTGGTGTGGAATCCCACTACCAAGTTTCAGACCTCCTCGCAGAAGTGGCACATGCAGAAGGTGCAACGTCAGCAACAGAACCAGCAACCTGTGGCAACCACCGAGGCTCAGGCGTCGTCACCCAGTCAAGGCCAGGCTCAAGTGGTGACCCAGACTCAGGCTGGGAATGTGTCGACAGCTGTGTCCTCATCCTCCGCTCAGCAGTCTTCACAAAGTACACGCTATCAGACCAGACAAGCTGTCAAAGGTAGCTAACATGGTTTTAGTGACAAGTTTGAAAGAATTTAATTATGACATTGTGGGCCAGTAATGTGTGTTATGGAAGTTTTCTGGAAGCTGGTGAAAGGAGAACTCAGGCAGCAGCTGATGTCTAATGCATAAGATTTTAATGTAGACTTGATGCATCAAGGAGACCAGAAGGTGAAACAATATACCAACGCTAACAGAGTAACATAAGCAATTGTCACCCCCAAGTCTGAAGATGTCTCCCACAGCATCCCCATATATCATCCTCTACTTACGTCACCCATTCTAATAGCACATCAATGAATGGCTAGGATTGCTGTCACTCTTTAGGTGTTTGCATCCTATCGGATACTGGTGTAATACACAAAAGGGTTGAAGTTGGTGCCTCTCTGTCTGGGGCTTCTGAGTTAAATATGAAAGTCCCTAAGCGTAGACACTACGACGCACTGTTGGTTGGTCCTTTATCTATAACCTGACCTTGTATACTGCTTAGAGAGAGAAGGGAGCATCTGTGGAATTATTAGCCAGGCACTCTTCTCTTAATGGTGTACAGATATAATGTAATATTCACCATACATATATATAATACAGTATATAGTGACATATACAGTAATGTGTGAGGATATAGGAAAATTCCTCAACAATGTGGAAAGTGTACAAATGTTTGAGATGTACTTCAATAAATCATCTGTTTGCACATCAGTCATTGTGCATGTGAACTGTGTCATAAGTTTGTCCATAATGGACACATTTTTGTTTTCTAGCTGTTCAACAAAAAGACACTCCACTCGGCACAAACACGTCCGCTGTCACCCTGGTATCCAGCAGTCCAGCTTCTGTTGCCACGATGGCAACAACAAGTCTAGGAACAGCTGCTTCGTCATCACCGGTGGCAACAGACCTGTATATCCCCACTGCCTCTGCAGATGTGGCTGCAGACATTGCCAAGTATACAAATAAAGTGAGTAATGTTTTTGTAATGTTTATGACTTACTGGTCATTTTAGGAGTTCTAAACTAAATTGTATTAAAAATATACATAGTTATATTAATCCCCTAATTTGAAATGTTTCTTGCTTTCATACTACACATCTTTGAGCTCCACATTTAATTCGTTTAAGGAATACAAAATAAGAAACTGTTGGTTTGTATATCATTCTTGTCCATTCATTTAACCTTATGGTCTTTTCCAGATAATGGATGCAATCAAAGGTTCAATGACTGAAATCTACAACGACCTTTCTAAGAGTACTTCAGGGAACACAATAGCAGAGGTAGGAGTTCTCTCTCGGCCCTTCAGACACAGAGTGTGAATTAGATCATCACTGTCGGTTTTGATATGAAACTTTACTTACTCTTTAATTCCTGTGTATTTTTCTTACAGATAAGACGATTGAGAATTGAAATTGAAAAATTGCAGTGGTTGCATCAACAAGAGTTGTCAGAAATGAAGCACAATCTTGGTGAGTAGGGGAATATAGAAATACACGTGTACCTCTTTTCCCAGTGTCATGAGATCTACTTGTATTTGATCGTGTTTGTGTGTTTCAATTTAGAGCTGACAATGGCAGAGATGAGGCAAAGTCTGGAGCAGGAGAGGGAGCGGTTGGTGACTGAGGTGAAGAAACAGATAGAGCTGGAGAAACAACAAGCAGTGGATGAGACAAAGAAGAAACAGTGGTGTGCTAACTGCAGGAAAGAAGCCATCTTCTACTGCTGCTGGAACACAAGCTACTGTGATTACCCATGTCAGCAAGCCCACTGGCCGGAGCATATGAAGTCCTGCACACAGTCAGGTAAAAGCATGTGCCAGAGTCAAAATGATGTTGAAAACATTCACACAAACAAGGAAGATGGTTTTTCTTTTGGCAACTCTTAACTCTCCATTCCTTTACTTGGCTGCATTAACGACAGCTACTTCAATACTGTCAGTTTTAAAGATGTAATGTGTGTTCTTCACTTTTCTTCTATTCGTAGCCACAGCTCCACAGCAAGAACCCGAGGCTGAATCGACAGCAGACCTCCCAAACAAAGGAGTAGGGCAGACGAGCAGTGGCCCAAACTCTCTCAGAGATATGCCCGTCTCTGCACCATCAGAAAAAGACTGTGACGTTGAGAAAAGTGCTGACAGTGTTGCTGTTTCTTTATCCTAACCCAACTTACTATACTTGAAAATGTAAATGTAAGATTGTTTCTTTTTTTATCACTACAATAATGTGTTCATATATACTGTTCTGTTCAAGTGGATGTTAAGGGAGCAATCCAAATAATTTTTATTTATATATATTTTTGTCTGCCTTTCAGGGCTCACACAATGACCCTGACACGCAGTGGTCTTTAAAACATTTTAAATGTAGAAACAAGACAGGCAGCAGATAGTTAGCAACCACTGGAGGGAGCAGTCTCAAAAAGTACACTGCATACTAAAGCACTTTGTTGCCATCTATATAGAGCTGCTAGTATAAATAAAGATCTGAAGAGCATGCTGAGTGTCACAAAACATCCACATAGTGTAAAGGACAACAGTGTAACAGTTAAAAACTGCAAAAAATGTAACCCTTGTTTATGGACCACCTCAGATTTAGATTAGAGGACTGTTGACAGAAATGTCTGTAAATTTTTTTTATTTTGTATTCTATGTTAATTTATTTGTTATTCTAATGTTGCCTGCTGTATAATACAAAGAAAATAACAAATACAAACATTTTAAATGAGCTGTTTCTATGGATGTACTGTGGTTTGATTAGTTTTGAAGCTGTAAGTATAGATTCAACCATAGCTTGATGAGGGTTTAACCATAACTTTATGACGCTTAAGATATACAGCCTTGAAAATGTGTTGGTCACACACAGGGCCATCTTAAACAAAATATATTTTAAATTCATGCAAATTCTTATTTAGCTCAGTGGTGTTTACATTTTTTAGATTTGTATGAATATTATCTTCAGGGTATTTAAAGTATATCTGTAGCTTAAAATTAAAATAAAAGTGTTGTGTAATTATACGTTTGAACTGTGAAGTCAGAGACAAACAAACCTGGCGTCGTTTCCTGTAGCCGCTCAGTTTCCTCCTCGCCAGCGGGGGCGCTCTAGACTTGCTGGGGGCATTTTCAGTAAACGGTCAGCCATCTGCCGCAGTCAGTCAGCTCCAGCGGGAATGGAAAATGGAGGATTGACCGAAGAAAGACTCGAGGACGTTTCATCGATATTTCTAGCGTGTAGGTGGGTAGAACATGTACATGAAATATAAACTTAGTGTCGCAGTGTTTTGCTCCTTGATTCTTCGTCTGTGTTTTTGTCCTGTTGAGCTTGTCCTACTTCAGCTAACCAACGCAAGGTTGAACATAATGCGACTGACGTTAGCTTCATCGTCTAAGTTGTGTAGACAGGCTCCGTTGTTGCACATCACGTAACACATTAGATAGCAATGTGTTGTATTGAGTGTCTCTTGTGGCGTTGCTTCGAGTAATTGTATGTATTGTTATGTAAACGGCTAACGGCTACATGCATTACATTCTGTTAGCATCTCCATGCTCGTGGGGGCTTTTAGCGTAAGCCAGTCTTGTTAGCTACAAGTGCACGTTTTGCAACCGTCGCTACCTCGTGACAAATCGAAACGATAAACGACGAAATAGAAGATTTCAAACACGCAAATGTTTGCTTAAAGTTAAACGAAGAGCTAGCGAATGTACGCGCTCGATTTTAAATCGAAGTTGTGCGTCTGATTTACGTTTGCCACTGATAGTTAGCTAGCTGCTAAGCGGTGTGATAGCGTGTTAGCTTTGCGGCCATCGTTGATGATATGGACGTAGTTTGTTGTTTGATCCATGGAATACAGACTGGAAACAAATATGGCTTGTTTCATACACATGTACAGCTCAGTTGTTCGTGCATACGCATGAATCGACGCGTAGTTGTGTTCAGGAATATGGATTTATATATCCTGCGCATCACGGCCGTGTGCAGCCTCCCCGTTTCGGTGTCCAGCAGCAACCGTCAGGTCTCCGTAATGAAAACACAACACCACTGTTAATGTCATCTGCTCGCTTATATTCATCTAATCTCTTTGTCACAATACGCGATCATGTGAAAATAAATAAATAATTTGCACCGGGCCACTCCCACCTTTCCTGGCAACAGTTTTGCTCGATTCACGTGGCACGATGTCGTGACCAGTGGCACACCATTGGAGGAATCAGGTTAAATCTCCTCCAGTCTTTGGATGGACCCCCCCCCCCCATGGTGCAGTGTGCAAGATTGATAAATTAATCAAGAAGATTATAAAGGCAGATATAATTATTGACATTATTCCATACACATGCATGTATTTATTAAATACATCACTATGGTTTGTAAAGTATTTCATCTGCACAGTATGCTCTTTTGTACTTTTTTTGTACTTTTTATTGTGTCAAATGAGATATTGTGTTATTTTGTTATATATTATCAAACTTAAATTGAGTGCCTGGAGAACTGGTAAATATTCCAGTTAGTGAACATCTGTTCATTTCTAGAATTGGTATTTTATCATCTTTACAGACTCTCTATTATTGTCAATCTCAGCCTTTCAGTGGAGCGTGGTGCACATTGCCCCTAACTTGTGTTTTTCTCTCTTTGGCAGATCGTTTAACGTTTACCACGACAAATGATTACTGCTGCAAAGACTTTGTTTGGTTTGAAGAAGCTCTCTGTTACCTATCACAGCTGAACTGCAGGTACAGACACATTGAGTTCTTAAATGAATGAATTGGAACTGGGGAATCTTAAGTGAAATACAGTTTTCTTCATTTGCATTTACTTCACATTAAACACTTTGACTATCAACCAATCTAGACCCATAAATGAATCTCCACATTGTAATTAGCCAACATTAAATATAATATTAAATATTTGTATGTTTTTATTGCACAATCTGTATACTGTTATGTGATGCTGCCGGTTTTATGACATTGTATTACTAAATTGCACCATTAGCTAACAGACGGTATGCATATGATGTGACTGTACACAGATGTTGCTGCATTCTCTCCTTCTCAGTAAGAAACATGAAATGGTAAACATCCGCCATCATGCTTTTGCTTGTACGCTACTGCTATGTTTACAGAATGCGCCTGTGCAATCTACCACACACATTCATACAAACAAAACAATTTCCTGACAGAAGTGTAAACAATTGGCAAGCAATACAATTTGACACTTTCTACTGGGCTGTGTAATGCTTAAGGACCAAGTGCACAGCTTTATTACATTTTCATTCAGTAAATATCATAATTTAATTAATATCTTAAACATTTCCTTAGACATCAATAATGTCTTTTCAAGTCCATGTAATTTTGAATAGGCGGACACATACAATGTATTATTAGGCTCATTGTTCTCTTGTTTTCACTCTGTGTCAGGAAACTCTAGTCACAGTTTAATGCCCACACAGTACAGACAGCGTAGGCTGTTGCATGTAGGGCTGCACGACATATCGAAAATGTATCGTCGTCACAATATTGGCATGAGATATATATATATATAAATATCTGCTCAAATTGTGATAAATTATGTGCCATGCATTACTGCTCTGCATGTCAATATATTTGGTCACTCATATGGAGCCCTAATGCCCTAGATAAGAAATTAAAGATATTCAGATCATTAACGGGGCTCTCCAGGGTTTTCCTGCATAGAGAATTAAGAGGCGCCTCCGTCAAATTTCGTGCCACCACTGCTTCCTGACGAAATTCTTGTACACTGGAAAGTGCTACTAATCACATTTGTCAGTTGATCACTATAAAATTGCGTAGGCTCTCTAGCGTTCGCCCTGTCTCTCTAGCGTTCGCCCTGTCTCTCACTCTCACACAGGGTCAGCTGACGTCTCTGACTCGCTACAGTTAAAACGTCACATTATCAGCACTGATCATCACATTCAGATTGGTACCTTTCTTAAATGAGTCAAATCTTTCTTCAGAGCACGTGCATCTATCGACCCTTTCCCCTCGCTCTCTCCTTCTTATGCTGACAAACCCAAAAACAGTGTCATCGGACAGAGCTGGAGTAGACGGTGGGGCACGCTTGATACCCGATTCGATTTGCCTTGTGCAGTGTGAATGATAGATACCCAGAGGAGCAGTAAATTACTGTAAAACATAACTTCTTTACATTCCTAACATGTATGAAAATGATGGCTGTGAGCGGACTTAGTTGGACCTGGTGGCGCTGTGTCCAGTCTGTGGAGCTGTCTGCGATCCCAGCATCTGTAGCCAGGGGGAATTTAATTAATAAAACCATGTTGTTGGAGTGAATATAATGCATTTCATTTTTTCAGTATCTACATAGACTACTTATTGTGTAGGGGCCAATTTACCAGCAAACCCAAAGCAGAAAGACTAACACTGTATACGTTGTTTATTTATCTCAAGTCATATCGTCACGGCAACATTCAACAACTTTATTGCATATTTCCCTAATATCGTGCAGCCCTAGTTATATATTTAAATTTTTCATACTGATGGCCCTTTACATTTTTCTTAGTTTTCCTCTTGGTATTGCGTCTCCACCTCCTAATGTTGTATTGCTTGTACATTGCACAAATATAACGTGTTAGTTAAACTATTCTGGAGCCAGAATATAACAGACACAATTATTTAAAGACAATCCCTGTACTGGAGAATTACTATAGATCTTGTTACCCTTTCCCCCTCAGTATTTGTCATATTATGAACTGACAAAAATTATTTATAGCTGGTCTTTTGTGCTCTTCTCTTTAACTGTAGACATTGAGTTTGAAAGTAGTGATTGACTCCATCATCTATGGAGGAGAATGTGAGCCCTGAGCTCTCTCTAGCTCCAGTGCCAGAGCAGAGCCAGGACCGCATGGATAGCTGCTCTCAAGGTACCTTGGATGAGCTTCTTTTCCTTCATGAGAAAAGTATGGGAATGTTTTAACAATACTGGGGACAATGGTGGTGTCAGGTTCTATGATCTATGAGTGATTTTAACTTTGGGTGAAAATGTTGGGACGGTAGGGGTCAAAATCCAACTCAATGAATAATTTTCATATTTGTCTTCTTGATCTATATTTTTATGTGATCAAAAAACAATCAGTCATTTCTTGGCAGTGTTGCTATGTCGCACTCTGGTGATTACATGCCATGATTGTTTTCTTCACTGATTTTCTATCTACAGGTATTGGAGAGGAGGATCGTGAACAAAAGGAACAGGCTGAAAGTGAAAATGTGTCCAAAGAGACTCTAGAGGAGACAGATAAATCTTCCAGGGCCAGCAGTGAGATAAAGAAGACTTGGGGTTTCCGTCAGTCCACTGTTGCAAAGAGAGAAATGCCAGTGGAAGCAGCAACTAATCACTCTGAAAACCGCTGTGCTGTAAGGCGTAGTGGTAGGCAGTCGAAGCGGACGGACAAACTCGAGGAATTCCTCTTGACTGCGAAAAGAGGGTCAAGAAAGAGTGCCCCTCCCAGTCTGGAAAGTGGAGATCCCCCTTCCCAAACCCCAACCGATGCAGAGACTGCCTCAGAGGCCAGCTTCGATGGTAATGCTGACACCAAGGCTGCAGACGATAAGGTGGAGTCCCCAGAGAGGAAGACTCGAAGTAGCACAAGGAAGCAATCTCAGAGGCAAACCCGAAGCGGTAGAGTGACCAGAGGAAGTAGTGGAGCCACGGCCAACGAAGAGGGCAGCTCTGACAATGATGAGGACAGCGGAGATGCCGCCACGACAGACCAGGTACAGGATAACAGTGAGGAGAAAAAAAATGATTCCTGTCCTGAACACGTAGGGAGTACCACTACTGCAGAGCTTCCCCCAGAGCAGGACTCTGAGAAGAAAGAGTTGGCTGAGGAGATAGACAAACATGAAGAGACAAATGACGAAGAAGAAACGGATGAAGAATCTGATGAAGATAGTGAAGACCAAGCTACAGCAATGGTGGTAAAACGTGGACCAATAAGAACTTATGTCAACAAAAAGAAGGCAGCCAATAAGAACACTTCCCCTGTTAAAGCTCCTGCCAACAAGTGCACCACTCCCATTAAGATCGAAACTAACCCTAAAGCACCACAAGCTGCTGGAAACGCTCGCAAGCCCCAGACGCAAGAGGACAATGATGAGGAGGACGATGAGAATGACTCTTCGACATCTTCGTCTTCTTCATCCATTGAGTCTGATGAGGGAGGATATGATCCCAATGCACTTTACTGCATCTGTCGCCAGAAACACAACAAAAGGTATTTTTTAGCAGTTGTTTCTTATATATGATTGTTTAGAAGATGTTGACGATAATGTGCAACTGTAAGACATCACTTTTAATACAGTTTAACTGCTTTTTGACATTAAGACAGTTTTGTTTTGTCGTGTTTATTCTTAAGGGGTGATCTGTAAGTTATTTTCATTGCTACATTGCTAACGCTTGCATTAACAGCTGTTTACTCACAATTTCAGCAAAAATGTTGCACGTTCTTCCTTTTTCTTCTAATGAAATTGGCATGTGAACCAGCTTTCCCCAGTATGGCCAGCTCATCTTGTCGCTTTACTTTTGTGAGTTACTGTTGCATCCAGTCTGCCTTGAAGAAGTAACAGCATAATAAAACCTCTTGTCTTGTAAACACAACAATATCTGAGGTTCTTGGCAAGTAAGAATCTATCTTTATAGGCCCCGAGCTATTTCCTTGTGAATCTTTGTCTTAGGCTGGAGCAACTACCAGCTGCTACATTTGTTTTAGGTGTGACAATAGTGAGAAACAACTGTGGTAACTTCCAATGCAGGTTATATAGAGGCTGCTGTAGCATGTGGTGTGAAAATCTAGCTGCTTGGGGAGGGGGCAAACACCCCCGTGTTACATGTAGTGAATTATTGTGAAAACAAGGAACTAAAGAATTTGGAATTTAAATTAAGAATGAACATTATTGTTACTCATAAAGCAGAAGAAGATAACTGTGACAGGATAACCACATCTCTAAACCATAGATGAAACACATGATGTGGAGACGCATACAGATTATAGATCCTACTGTCGGAAGTCCCAGTGCGCTGTATTTAATGTTTAAAGTAAAATTTGCAGCATCTAACATGACAAACAGTGTCTCTAGAGCAGCAACAGTGATGTTCACAACAACAGCAGAGTCAGTACTAACTCAGTGTGTCACTGGAAAAAAATCACACATGTTGGTAAAATGATAAATTCCTGAGTGAACTTGAGAGAGAATATAGAACACATACAAGTCGATGTCAGTCCTCCCTCTGCTGCTGGGATTCCCAGGTGGGTTTACAAATACTCCAGGAGCGAATCAAAATGGTCAATTATACTTATACTTATACTTAAATCAGAGGGAGTTAGAAATAAGGCTGTTCTCTAATACAAGTCTGCTGCAAATAAAAGCCTAGGACCATCTGCAGCTGAGGCAACTGAGGGTCCTGGTCCCTTGTTGTAGTCATGCAGTTTACCTTAAATAAGGAGTTGCTGGTGAAAGCTGGTGTTCATGGAAAGGACAATAGGATCAGTTATATCAGATCTGTAGAGTATTTTTTCTTTTAAAGATGAGCACAGAACCAAACTTAAGGCTATTCTTGGTGTCATAACAGGTCTTTGTTCTTCTCCTGCCTAATAGTTTTTGCGAGCACTTATTTCTCCACACAGTTTGCAACTAAGCCCTCCCAGATAGATTAACAAATAATCAGATGTAACAAGCAATCTGTTGTATCAGGTCTCCTTTAAGTTTGAAATAATGAGAGAAGCCATTAGGTTTGTGTTGAGTATCATGTTCTTGGAAAAGTTGCACTGCAAATGTCTTGTCCTCCCTAGATTTATGATCTGCTGTGACCGCTGTGAGGAATGGTTCCATGGAGACTGTGTGGGAATCACGGAGGCTCGCGGGCGCCTGATGGAGAGAAACGGGGAGGACTACATCTGTCCCAACTGCACTGCTAAGAAAAACCAGGTGGTCAGGCCCGCGACGACAGGCCTCTCGACAAATACAGAGGCCGGGAGGCACAAAGCTGATGCTGTGATATTATCTGCAACTGCCGAGAAAGCTACAAGCAAAGCAGACAATGGTCAGGCTGTGTCAACACTTCTGTCCTCCACCTCAACTGGACCTGAAGAAAAGCCATCAGAGGATGTGGGCATCAAAGGCAGGATAGAGAAAGCTACTAATCCAACTGGGAAAAAGAAGATAAAGATCTTTCAGCCGGTAGGTCCTTGTTACTGATTTCAACTTAAATGCTTAAATCGTCACTGTCTTCATGAGGAGAGTCATTGAATCATTAGATTCATAAGTTTACATTGACACAGATATCCTGATATTAACCATATAATGACAATAGTCTGAATAAGACACTGCCATGTAAGTTACATTTCTGATGACTTTAACCTGAATATGATCACACTTGCACAGCTTTTTCAAACTATGGTGGTAGCGGTGGTGCACACGGAACGCTGCTCTTACACAAAGCAGATTCACAGAATAGTGAATGAAGTTCTGAGTGAGAGACTATAAAGAGCTATGCAATGCAGCGATGAAACAAAACACCAACTCAGAGTTCTTATGTTATTATGAGGAAATGTAAAAAAATATTTAGTTCATTATGAAACTGGCAGGACAAGTCAGAAAATGGCCGGCCACCACAGTTCCAGATAATAAATGGGAATCACTGTTGGAATAAGTAACATGAATGGACTATTCTATTAGCAATGTATGTAAACATCATAATAAAAAATGTCTTATTCAGAATAAGGTCAGTAGTCAGAATAAGGACAGTGAGTCTATGCAAATGTCTGAGTTGGTGTATGCATTGTTCAATGTGCATGTAAAATGTTGTCCCGACAATTATGCTATTGTGAACTTTAACAGTTCATACTCACCACAGTCACTGCCAGAGGACTGAAATGGGAATTGTATTTATTTGTCTTCCAGTCTGTGAAAAAGAATACATTGCACAATTATTTGAACTGTTGCTGTATTTTGAGTCTATTCAGTAAGGAGATAAGGATGTTTCAATCAAAGTCCATTGGTATCTGCTTTCCTGTTGACATTATCATATAAATCCCTGTGGACAAGCAAATGGTTGAAGGCATAGTTTGAGCACAGAGCACCTAAACACTTCAAACTGAAAGTGTCTTTAATAAGAATGGTGTACATATTTTCAAAAATTACTTTCGCTATCAATTAAAATGTATATTACATCTATAATTCTGGTATTGTAACACCATGCAAAATGACAATATTCGTCATTCGTCATTATATTTTATTGTGCACTGCACTGGAACAGGCCCTACAGCAGACAGCCGTGCCAAAAGCAGACCAGAAGGTGACGCCCATGGTGGAGAAGAAGGCAGGGCCCGCAGCAGAGCAGAAAGCAGTACCTGTCACGGAGCATAAAGTGGCTTCCAACGTGGAGGTGAAAACATCACCAGCAGTGGAGGTGTCAGAGGAGAAGACCGGACAGAAGCCAGAGGAGGAGCCTTCCTCTCCCAAATGTATCGGGCCTGGCTGTGAGAATAACGCCCAGCCAGATTCAGTGTACTGTGGGAATGACTGTATCCTGAGACACGCTGCTGCAGCCATGAAGTCTATCACCGACGTCAAAGAGCCCAACCAGAAGTCACAGCAAAACAAGTCTGCTCCTAAGGTAACTTGGACCATCTGAAGTGATGGTCTTTGGTCTTATTGCAGGAATGTTCATGTTGTGCAGAGTAACCAGTGCAACATCTGTGTCAGGTGTAATGTCAGTAACAACAATAGAAAGCACATTCTTAGATTGTGTGTAACTGCCAAGCAATTCCTTACATAGACAAGGAGATATATTTTTGTTCTCGTGTCTCAACAACATTTGAATTTCCTGAAGTGCATTTTATTGAATGTTTTTCCTATTCGTGTAACGAGTTACATCCAACATGGGAATGTTGTGTGTGTATCTGGATGACTTGAGTCATAAGATAATTTAGCAAAATTTATACATATATATATAAACTACTACATTTTAAATTCTGTTTATTGTGTTAATGCAGAAAATGTTCAAATCCTCTTCTAAGGTTGGTCTTGGCCTTGTCAATTTTTCTTGCTCCAACAGCTTCAGGACGAAATACTAGTAACATTTAAGCAAAAATATGCTCATGGCAATTGGCAGGTGTTACTCTCTGGTGATAAAATATTTCGATGTTGAAGTGCCTGTTTGAAGAAACAAATTTAGTGGGGAGAGAACCCAAATGTGTAGAACCAAACTGACATTTTACCCATGCTCCATTATCAACCAGCTTTGGACGGCATTGGTTTCCCCTTCAAAGGGTCTGAATTAATGAATGCCACTTTTCATTTAAAATTATTATATAGATGCATTGCCATGAATTGTGAAAGTGAATAATTGTCCAGTACACTTGAGATACTGCGTTAAACCTGTTTTATTTATGAAAATTACTTTGAATTCCTCACCTTCACAGCAGATAAGTTAAATCCATTTCTTTTCATGGCCTCCGACTCCCTATTTATAATGTCCTGCATCTTTTTTATTATGTATTAGGAAATACAATAAGGGTAAACTCTTAGCTATAGACTAAAAAATATCAATAGTATATCTACTGTTCTTGTTTTTGCTTTTCAAATCTCGTATTTGCCGAATATAAACATAATTTTGTCTATGCTTCAAAGAGTC
The DNA here is from genome assembly GCF_024713975.1 of Paralichthys olivaceus. Classification (NCBI taxonomy): domain Eukaryota; kingdom Metazoa; phylum Chordata; class Actinopteri; order Pleuronectiformes; family Paralichthyidae; genus Paralichthys; species Paralichthys olivaceus. The sequence goes on along the minus strand of NC_091094.1, from coordinate 22,244,401 downwards.
CCTCCATGAGCCATTGGTCCTAGTCTTGTGTTAAATAGTAAATTCTTCATTTTTTTGTTTCAGTGACTGTTTTTAATTCATTGCAAACCATGCATCCTCAATGTACCTTTACAGCATTAAAAAAATCCTATTTTCATTTTATTTTGAAAGCTCTGGTGGGCTGTGAGCTTGAGCTTTCTAAGGATCACAGAGCAAACAGTAATGCACCGGGACATGTTATCTATACATGAATGAATTGTGATCTGGAATCACTTCAAAACTAATGTGGGTTCAGGGAAATGGTCTTCGTAGTGTTTAAACACTTGAAGAATTGCTACTTGTAGAAAGACAGACAATGATAAACTTGCTCTCTAACAGTGTCTGAAATTAAGTTTTTGGCTCACTGGCCCAAACTGGAAAATGTACCTGCCAAGAATCGTTTGGTCCAGAGTGTATTTGTATTTCCACATTTACAGACTTTTAGCTGGTGCTTGTCAGATGCTGCTAGCGTATGTAGAAATGTCATCAAGTTACTTTCCACTTGTTGGGCTATACACAGTGTACAGTGGTTAGAGAAGGCAGACCATAGACTGCAAGTGTCAGTGATGTAACGAGGGGTAGATTGCCCTGGTCTTTAACAGTTTTCACATTGGGAAACAGAGCTCATGTCAAACATTTCTTTATTTTTACATTAATGTTAATCAAACCATGTTCACTGAGTGTTGTTACTAAAATACCTAAATGTTTGTTTCTTCCATTCACACAGAGGAGCGCCTCTGGTGGGAAGAAGACACAGAAGACGACCCGGGACGATTCCGATTCTGATGAAGACTACAGTCCTGATCCAGATGAGGACGATGAAGATGAGCATGCTGAGGAACACCCGCCCCCACCAGCCACTGCATCCTGGTCCAGCGACCATAATTACATTGCAGTAACACCAGAAAAGACTACACCCATATCACCAACAGTGTTAAACAAAAAGTGTATGTATCTCTTTGAAGGTCTAAAGCTGTTGTCGAAACCACATTGTTGTTTTTCCATGATAAATGTGGTTCCTGTCCTGCTAACACAATTTAGATATGATCAGTACATTTGGGGAACAACATGAACTCATCTGTACACTAGAGCATTGACTGCTTTACAAGGTGTTAATCCATGTTAATCCATGTAAAGTTTGTTAATGAAATGTTGGCAGCTGTGGAGAAGGTAAGTGCTACTCGTGGTGTTGTGTAAGTATCTAATAATCCAAAGGACTTTTATTTTGAGAGGGGCACTCTGTAGATAGCTAATATCAAAGTCATAGCAGTGAAATGTTTCAGAATGTGAAACCAGTTATACAGTTTGTTCTGTGGCGCTGCAGGAGCTCTGTGCAGTCTGGAAAACTTAATGTCAGCTGAGGCTCTGAGATGTTAAATTCTTAACAGAAAGCCTGTGCTACAAACTATGGGCATTATTGGAATTGTAGAATCCAGCATTTTTGGATCTTGACCCACTTGACTAAAAGCCAGCATACCTCGACATCTGCTGCACTGATTTTGACTGATTTGAGAGCGAGAGGCTAACACTAAATCCCCAGAGTACCCCTTTTGAAAAGCTTTCAGGTAAATTGCAGGTTTGTGGATGAAAACCTGTGCAGGAACATGTGGAAGAGACAAAAGCAGGGCACTCATCGGAAATTCAGAGCAGTCAGCTGACTGATGCTTTGTGATGTATGGCAGTGGTGAATGGGATAGTGGTTGTGAGTGAGAGTTAAAGTGACCTGCTCTATTTGCCTGTATGAGTCCACTTCCCTTGGTCCGTCACCTCAGCTGTTGGTCCCAAAAAACAGGTCCCTCCCTCCCTCCCTCCGACAGGTAGGTGTTTCAGTATTCCCCCATGTTGAAGTGGACCAATGAAGCTAACGTTAACCTCATATTGAGCTGATTAAATCAGCCGTTAAGCACAACCGTGTGTTTTTTCCTGCCCTAAGTTTGTGGGTAACAAACTGACATTTTTCTACTTTTTGATTCATATTGAATATGGTGCATCCTTTCTCGTGGGAAACTGGCTTTAAAATAAAAGGTGATATAACAGATTTTTGGATGCCTTGATTGATTATGTGAGCACTGTTGGCTTGCTGTAGGATTTCCTGATCAGTTCAGCTCAAAAAATCATATATTACTGATTAAACGACACCCACTGTGGAGATGTGGCCCTCAAGAGTCCCCAGATGGTGAACAACCGCACAAGAACCTCTGCTAGACCGCTGCAGTGACAGAGGAGACCACCCAGGGATAATGCAGTGAAGCCCAGGAAGGCCCCAGAAGATGATGGAGAACAAGGCCAAGCACAGTTTCAGAAGAGCGATCCAACTTAAAAGATTTTCACACACATTTTGCATCAGATGAGAACTGATCAATGTTGATGGGATCATTTGTTGCAATGAAATGTGGACATTTGCAGTTTGCCTCACCTCCATAAGTGGTAATTGAAGGCAGCATTAGTGTATTGATTGCATGGATAATGCATGCTAATGTAATATAAATGCATCCTGTCAGGTCAGGAGACCAGACTGATCACTGACTGTTGCTGAGATAGTTATGGCCTTTTAATTTGCTGAATCATGCCCATATTGTTTCTGATAATTGTTTCTACATATAATCTTCAGAAATTGGTCTCGGTTGCTTTGTGTCTCAGAACTGTTGCTCTGAACAGGAATGTGCTTTATGTATTTGATGTCTAGTGTGTTCAAGTGGGGTTAATGCTGTTGCAGCTTCAATACACAACTGAGACATGACGGACGAAGCAACTAGCAAGTGCAGACTGAAGTCTGAAGAGGCCTTGATAAGTGTGTTGACATCTTGGCGCAAAGTGCTTGATATATTACACTGATCATATGATGTTGATGGTTAGATGAATTCATGCAATTGCATAATACAATTAAATTAATCAAATTAGCAAAACTTGGATTGAGGTGTTTTGGGCTTCAGAGGTCATCCCTTTACCAGCTGCTGAGAGCATTTGTTGATAATACATTTAGATTTAGGTGGGCAATTAATCTTCAACTTATTATTCCCAGTTTACATTTAAATTTTTGTTCATGTTTCGGGGTTGCAGATCATTTCTGCCTTAGTGTACAGTGACATATGAGGGCTGAACTATATCTTAGAAAACTGGTCGATGCTGGTCTCATTCAAGTGAGAAAAGCTGGTTCTTCCTCTAACTCACTGAGTTTAGGATCCATGGGCATTGAGGATCAAGTTGGCTTTTGAGGAGGCAGAAGTGCTCCTCGTCATGTTCCTGTTGGAACAAAAACAGTCTTTCTCTCTCAAATGGTTTTACATAAGCGGCACTATGCCACTGTCACTGCTAGAAATAAAAAGGCACTATTCATGTGGACAGTGTTGTCACACTGATTGCAATGTATGCACATTTTTTAACTTTACTAAATTACCAGCTAGAGGAGGTTTTATTAGTTAATTTATTTTCAGTTTTTGTTGTCAAATGGAAAATTGATAAATTGTTCTTATTTTTCACTCAGCATTGCAACCTTTGAATCTAACATATGAAGTGATTATCTGTACTTTTAGTGGTACTGTACTGGCTCACTGCATCCATTTAATCTTCCATATTTTTAAATGTTGGATCTTGTCCTTGATTTTCAGCCCCTCCCGAAGAAGAGATGCAGAGTGAGAAGGCCCAGATAGAGAAGGAACCAGCCGACAGTTCTGAGAAAGCTGCCCCAGCGTCTACAACACCAGTCAAAGCTAACAACAAAAAGTCCCCGACCACTAAAGCAGCCAAGGTTTCCCCGAAAGGAAAGAAGCCAACTCCTAAATCTTCCAGCTCAAAGACCTCCAAGAAACCTGTAACACCCCCAAGTAAAACTGCAGCAAAGTCCAAGAAACCAGCGCTGCCACCCACCCACGCCCCATCAGCCTTCCCTCCAGGTCCGATCCACGTCACAGGAGCACTGAGAGTCGTCAAGTCCAACTTCACCATTCCTAAGAAGCAGCCGCAACTCAAGGACAAAACCTCCCACAGTCAGTCCTCTTCGTCATCAAGAGTCTCATCACCTAAAGTTTCTTCACCTTCCTCCAGCCACTCATCATCGAGACACTCACATCCTCCCTCGTCAGCACCTTCCGTGTCCCCCCTGCCACCTCCACCCAACAACCAGATGAGACAGAACATCCGCCGCTCGCTCACAGACATCTTGTATAAGAGGTGAGTGTCCCATTCACATAAGGTTTGCTGTTTCTAAAACTCTTGAGTAAATCCGTGGTTTAACTCAATAAAGCACATGTTTTGTGTTGCTTTTATCACCAGGGTGAGTGACAGTGATGATCTGAAGATGACTGAGAGTGAGGTGTCAAGGCTGGCTGTTGCGATAGAGAAAGAAATGTTCAACCTCTGCCTGAGCACCGACAGCAAGTACAAGAACAAATACAGGTCCCTCATGTTCAACCTGAAAGATCCCAAAAACAAAGTGAGTCAACACGGTCATGTATGCAGTATATAGTCCAAGTAAAGTACATATTTAGTGTCTGTGTGTGGATGTGATATCTGCAGCTTCTATTGTTTTCCTCATGTTAAAAACCTGTGTGGTGTGTTTGTCATGTAGGGTCTGTTCTACAGAGTGGTGGGTGGCGAGGTTAGTCCCTTCAGATTGGTGAGACTGAGTGCTGAAGAGTTGCTTTCCAAAGAAATCTCTGAGTGGAGGAAACATGACGCTCCTGAGGTAAATGTTATTTCCTTACCTAAAGAACAAGCACAAGTAAGCAACATGCAGAGTTGTGAGGCTCAACATGCTCCATGTTTGGCTTGCAGGACTTAACATCTGTTGTTTTATTTGCCTGTTTAGTGACACATTGTGTATTTTTCTTCTGCTTGCCCAGTCTTCCAGTACGAGAGTCCATTTAGGTCATTCCAGACTGGGCAACAGGCACGACTCTAGCTCTCATAGCCTGGATTTAGAGGATGCCCCACCAACATCCGATGCAGATGTATGTATCGCTGCCGCCACTTCCTCTCGCATGGCTTCCTCTGCAGTAAGTGGTGGTGGGCTTTTCTTTTCTAGCTTCAATACCTTTCACTTTTGCACGAGAAACTGCACAAACTGTGAAATCTGGCTAAGTTACGACAGTAACGGAGATATCAGTTTGGTCCCATTTTTCCAACTGTCCTCCTGAGAGGAATTTCTTTTTCTAAAGCTTCATCTTTCTTAATCTCTTGTTGATGCAAAACCTACTTTCATCTACCTTGCACAAAATACTCTGGTGCACATCTTAGTAATGTAGAATTATGAATATGAAGTGAGAGAAAATCTAATATTTCACCGTGAGCATCTTTTCTGTCCTCAGGATCAAGATGAGCTGGTTTCTGCTCAGTCCTCTGCTAGTGATGGCGGCAGTGGCACCAACATGCTCGACATTTTCAGTAACATGCTCAAAGACACAACTTCAGAGCACAGGACTCATCTGTTTGACCTCAACTGTAAAATATGCACAGGTAAATTAAAGTTTGGCCCTGAAGGGAAAATCCAGCAAATCATTTGTTACAGGGAGGTTATGCTTTATTGGTGTTTCTTTTAATGTTGCCCTCTAGGTCAGAAGATGGAAGATGAGCCAGCATCTAAAAAAGCCAAACTGACTAGACCTTCAAGACAAGAGCTGCATTCATCCAGGTCAGGCGATGCCTCGTCTTTAGGCCAAACACAGGACCCCACGGCCTTCCAGCACCAAGACCCCTCAGCGTACCAACACCCGGGTACTCAATCGTACCAGTCCAACATGGAGGTCCCTGAATCACAGCAGCAGCTTTACCAGGAGGACCTCAGCATGCTGGTACCTCCAGCCCAGGCCCCCCCACCTGTTGTACCCACTGTATCCTCTGTCAGCATCACCCGCAGGGACCCTCGCATGGCCAGGCACAGCTCTGTTGTGACTGTCACCTACACTGCTCCAGAAAAGCCCACCATCAACTTACCAGAACCTCTCCCTGCTCCTGTTATTGCTCCAGTGGAGGTTGTGCCCAAGGCACCACTGCCGATGCCCCCAGCTTCGCCATCCTCAGTGGCTGTCTCCAAACCATCTAAAGCAAGGTGTATATTTGTTTTAAAGCAATATATTTTGTGTACTGTGTGATTAAATTGAGAATATATATGTTAGATTTTAATTGTAAATGTGATTGGTGTTGTTAAAGTGGAGTTTAATGGGACAGGGTCACTGTTCTCACCTGAAGCTCTTTATTTGTTCAATGATGATATGTGGCTTCTGACTTTTTTCTAAAAGAAACATGGTTTTGGTTTTACAGTACACATGAGCCTCCTCCTGAAGGTGAAACAGCAATTTTCCTCAGTGGACAAGAAAAGATTTGGAAAGGATTCATCAACATGCAGACAGTGGCCAAGTTTGTAACCAAGGCTTACCTGGTCTCAGGATCCTTTGAACACCTGAAGGAGGTTAGTTATATTTGGTAAAAGTTTAAATGTAAGACTTGTTCATCATATCAAACATGTGTTCTTTAGTTAATGAATGGAGTTGTCTTTGGTACACACACACACACACACACACACACAAGAAAAAGCATCATCTATAGTTTTGTTAATGTTCTGCAGGACTTGCCAGACACCATTCATATTGGAGGCCGAATATCTCCTCACACGGTGTGGGACTACGTCGGGAAGCTGAAAACTTCTCTCTCTAAGGTTTGTGCAAACTTGTAGAGGAGTGTTCACCATTTTCATTTTTCAGGTCTTTTGTCACATAAATACTGATCTTTCCTCTTTTTAAAATCCTGTGCCCACAGGAGCTGTGTCTGATCCGCTTCCACCCAGCGACAGAGGAAGAGGAGGTGGCATATGTGTCTCTTTTCTCTTACTTTAGCAGCAGGAAACGATTCGGTGTGGTGGCCAAAAACAACCGCCGCATTAAAGACCTCTATCTCATCCCACTGGGCTCAAAGGACCCTTTGCCCTCTAAACTATTACCGTTTGATGGGCCAGGTAAGCAGTTCCAGGGATACACAAACATTTCTCTGTATGTAAATGTATTTGTTTCAATACTGTCTTGTTCATTTATTAGTCTTTGTACATGTGGTGAGTATATTTGTCTGTACATCTTTGCATTTGACTCTGGTTGAAATGAGAGCTTGTTTGATTCCTGGGTTTGTACTGTAGGGGGCACTCACACTTCTTGTTGAGCCTCCCCTGGTAAAAACCTCTGTGCTGTGTATTTGAGTTTGTATCACACATCTCTAATAAAATAAGTTTGCATCGCAGGTTGGTGCCATTTGAGTCCAGTCTCAGCCTGTTGTTTCTTAAGACTTGGCTCAGTCTAAACAAAAGTGAATAAGTGTGTAATCAATAAATTGATTTGAGGTAACTTGTCAGTCACTGTATAATATGCCACTGTTGATATGGTAACATGCTGCACTGCTGGAATGAAACAAGTTTTTAGACATGTCCTCCTAAGTGAAGAATCAGCACTTGATCTGAAGTTTTTTAAGCCAGATAGCACAACAGGCAACTGTCACAAGACATTTGCAGCTGTGGTAAGTACAAGGTTGTCCAACTCAGAGGGGCTCAAACATCAGTACATCTACTCCTGCACAGAAAAGGAATATTGGATTGTGACTTTTTTCTTTTCTTAGGAACAGACTGCTCATGACCACAAATCAAATTTCAATAGGAAATCATTTATGCTCGTGACTCTGGATATGCCGGAACAATAATATAATCATATATTATCATATAATTTTTGTTCCGAAGGAGGATTTAGTGTTTTTATTTCTGTTTTTATGATCAAATCACTTAACTAACAAACACAGTCCTGATACTTACAAATGTTTCTCTGCAGCTAATGGCCACATGTATTTTTGTAGTTTAAAATAAATGACCTAAATATAAAAATGGGTCCTGTGCCCACTGGGTTATTAGTAGACAAGCTTCCCACCTTTGTCATTTGTTGTGAACGTTCTATTGTTGGACTTGAAAGAACTTTGGTTTTATTCATTATAAAACCTTACGTGCTACATGTTCCTTCTGTTTTTACTGTGGAAAATCTAGAAGCTCTCATTTCACCAGGGTTCTTAATGTCTATTGCTCAAGTGAAAGATTCTCAAACCTCAATCATGTTTCCAAAGCAGTTTTTGTGAAAACAGTTTTTTAAGAGTCTTTGTTTTTTCCATCTTGCAGGGCTTGAACCTGCTCGACCCAACCTCCTCTTGGGGCTGTTGATCTGCCAGAAGGACAGGAAGCGTGCTGGTGCTCCACTGGAAACTGAAGAGAAACGGTCAAAGACTCAAACCAAAGATGACGACACCGCCCTTCCAAAGCCATCTCCCTCAGTCAGAGTAGACAGAAGCACACGGCAGAGTCTGGAGATTCCCTTCAGTGCAACTCCTCCAGGATCACCTCCATTCAGCTCCTCTGAAATGTCTAGCAGCACTGTGACAGCCTCCTCAGTCCTTTCACTCTTGTCCTCTGTCAAAGCTCCCACATCCTCTACTACTGGCAAGGAGTCCCCATCCTCATCCAGCTCTGCTGCTTCCTCTGCAGCAGCTGCCACTCCTCTCCAGACTATCCTCAGTCTCTTGAAGAAGAAGAAGCTTGACTCAGATGCTTCTAACTCTCCGATTGATCAAGTCCAGGAACTCTCCCTTCCACCATCTACTCTGCTAGACCCCATTGTGAAGCAGTTTGCACAGATTTCTAAAGAAAAGCCAGTAGAGGAGGATGAAGATGACCGACCATATGACCCAGAGGAAGAGTATGACCCCAGTAGGGGTTACAGTGTTCCACAGAAGCCTTTTGAGATGGTAAGCAAACCTGAAGTCTCCAAGCAGCCGTTGGTGATTGCGAGTGAACTTGATGATGTGGCATATGACCCAGAGGATGACTCAATATTTGATGAGGTGAAAACTTTAGTACCAAGTCAGACTAAGACTGCAGCTGAAAGTATCACTGATCCACAGAAGATCCTGGAGAGCCTGAAAATGATTGGGAACCAGATATTACAGAAAGAGGGAGATCAGCAAATAATATCCACAGTAACACCTGGTGCCTCAGACACACTCTTAACTCAACCTAGCAAATCCCTTTTGGCCAATAGTCAACTACTGCAGCTTGGCAAAAAGGTGGAGGCCCTTGTAAAGTCTTCATCGGTTGCTCCCTTGATCAACCAGAGGAGAGATCCTCGCCAGATCAGGGATCCTCGCCAGGCTCTGGCCAGCATGAAACCGACTGATGAACCTGAGGAGTCAGAGGAGACATCTGCTGTGTTGGCAGATTCTACACCTCCTTCAGAGCCACAGCTGCCCGATGTTCCTGTTGTCCCAGACTCATCACAAAGTGAAGGGACAATACTGCCTCAAGAGAAAGTGAAAGCTGAGACCCTTCCCTTCATGGGCTCAGACAAGGCAGAGGTGTCAATTCCTTTATTAGGAGAGGAGGTGGAACCTGATATGGAGGTCAACTATATGGATGAAAAAGAAGTAAAAAATGAGGAACCTGAGCCAGTCAAGTCAGAAACAGAGATGGACAAGTACAGTATTTGGCCAAACGCTGCCAGTATTTTAAAAGCTGGCGATGACTCCGAGTATGATGAGAATAGCCAGGATACACCAGCTACAAGCTATTATGAAGAGGCAGAAAACACCCCCTCTTTACCTTCAACAATCCCAGTGCTCACTCAGAGCATACCAATGGTTGAGACTCAGTCCCATCACATATCGCATCACATGTCAGCACCTGGCTTCGACAGCAAGTACAGACCTCCAGCTGACATCCCCCCTCCATCCACCTTCCCCCCTCCCCATCAGATACAAGGACAAAACTTGATAATGAGGCCTCCGCCAATGTCTTTGCCTCCACCCATGCAAGGTCTTCCTCCAATGTCCGGGCCCCCTCCCATGCAGGGACCCCTGCCGCCCATCCATGTTCCTCCTCCTGTACGTGCGCCTCCCCCCATGCAGGGTGACAGTCAGCAATATGGCCCACCTCCGGCTGCATACACCCCCTATCAGAACCAGTGGCCACGCACCCAGCCGCAGCAGCAGCCACTTCCTGGACCACCTCCTCAGAATATCCTGCCCCCCAGAGGACCACCACCACCATTCCCTCCAGTTGCCCAAAGAGGCCCTCCTCCTCAAATGTTTGATCCCTCCATTCCCCCTCAACACATTGGACAACAAGGTCCCCCTCCAGGGCTCCGCCCACCTCCTACTTTTGATGGACAAAACAACTTACCTCCACCAAGATTCACAAGTCCGCCACCACCTTTTAATTTCCCTGCAAACAGAGGTCCCCCTCCACCTTTCACAAGTCCACCCCCTGGTCACTTTGATAACAGGCTTCCACCTCAGTCCCACTTCCCAGGGCCTAGGGGAGTGCCTCCATCTCAGTACAGTGACCTCAGGGCTCAACCCCAAACAGTAGACCAACCTCGAGGCCCTGCTGAACAGTATCACAAAGACCCTCCAAACTCTTTCAAGCTAAATGTGGAGCAAAGTCTAAATGCTCACCATATTTTTAAAGATAATCAGGGCCCCCTGCCTGGTCCAGCATACCGGGGACCACCACCCAACCAGTATGAGGATAGAAGAGGTCCACCTCTAACTGGGGAAATGAGCAGACAACCCTTCAGTCAGCGTAACCAGTATGTGAGCTCTGGGCCACACTCCCCACCACCACACCGAGGTTCTTTCGACGACCACAGAGGCCCTCTGCCTCCGGAGAACAGACCACATCCATCTCAGCCTTTTGGAGGATCGGAACGCTACCGCCTCGATAGGCACTCAGATGAGGCTAGACCTATTCGGCATGGGGGGCCGCTGCTACCAACTCCCCCAGAGGCTCCCATAGTTCCTCCAAGTCGCATAGGAGCCCACAGTCCAGACCTGCACAGGGATAACCACTGGCGTCGCCACTCTCCTGAAATTAGGAGGAGGAGCAGCACCACCCAAGAGGACCCAGAACTTCACAGTGGAGATCTCTTTAGTCGCTTTGAAGGAGGGCACAGGGAACCTGTTCCTGGTCCTTTGCAACTCCCTGAAGACAGACTGAGGGAGCTATCTGAGGATCACCGGAGGGAAAGAGAGCGGGAAGTCCTGCATGCTGGCAGGCCATCATGGGACAGGGGGCAGGGAAAGCGGTGGAGCCGAGAGATGGAGTGGGACAGAAGCAGAGAGAGAGAACGAGATCAGGAGCGAAGCCGAGAGAGAGAACGAGATCAGGAGCGAAGCCGAGAGAGAGAACGAGATCAGGAGCGAAGCCGAGAGAGAGAACGAGATCAGGAGCGAAGCCGAGAGAGAGAACGAGATCAGGAGCGAAGCCGAGAGAGAGAACGAGATCAGGAGCGAAGCAGAGAAAGAGAACGAGATCAGGAGCGAAGCCGAGAAAGAGAACGCAGCAGAGGGCGTGAGGGTGAAAGGCAGAAGGAGATCGAGGGAGAGCGACATAGGGATCAAGACCCTGACAAGAGGAGAGACCGGGAAAGGGACAGGCCCAGGGAGAGAGACACTGACAGAAGGGACTCTGACCGAGACAGAGTTAGGAACCGCGACAGAGACCGTGACAGAGAGCGTGAGCGCGACAGGAGACGGGAGAGATCCAGAAGCAGGGAGCGGGAAAAGGAGCAAAAAAAGGAGAGAGAAAAGGACAAAGAAAAGGAGCGAGAAAAAGACAGAGAAAAAGACAAAGAAAAAGACAGAGAAAAGGAACGAGAAAAGGACAGAGAAAAGGACAGAGAAAAGGAGCGAGAAAAGGACAAAGAAAAGGACAGAGAAAAGGACAGAGAAAAGGAGCGAGAAAAGGACAGAGAAAAGGACAGAGAAAAGGACAGAGAACGGGAGCGTAATCGAGACCGCGAGCGAGACCGTGACCGTGGGAAAGATCGCGGGAAAGACAGAGACCGCAACAGGGAAAGAGAGAGGGACAGAGACAAAGACAGAGATCGACGGGACAAGAGCAAAAGCCGGGAAAAGAGAGAGGAGAAAAAGGAAAGCAAACACAATGTAACTAAGGAGCGTGAAAAAACAGCAGAAAATGACAAAAACACATCCTAGTCAGTTTCATGGACACTACATTACAGTGTGAGACGGTTGAAATCATCACTGTAAATGCAGTATTTCATAAAATTCCCACTTGTGTTATTACTCTAAAAATGTTTGTATTATCTTTGTCACCTGAAGTTTGAGTCATCACATTTGAGAAAATAAAAAACTGAAGGCCATCTTAGTTGCTTGTGTAGAACATGTATCAAGTAGGTCATTGAGTCCTATTACATGCACCTTCCTCCTGTCAATCATTTTTAAACAATACACCCGATTAACACATTATTTGTAACATGTAAATATGAATATATTTGTGTATATACTGATGTTTTTAATCATACTTTTCTAAGTAGAGAAAATTAAAGCCATATATCTGAGATGGATCTTGTGAAAAGAAAGGCAACAATGTTGATAAACAGATCGTGTTTAAATGTGGAGCAGCATTGGACTCAAAGGCTTCTATCTACAGTATATATCCCATCAATGGTTGTTAATGAAATGTTCTGAGTTTGTTTCAGTTCAACTAATAAAAACAGTTTGACATTAATCTTGTTGTGATGTGTGTAAGATTTTGGATTAATGTTTGGTTTTGAAGTAATGTGAAATTTCTTCGCTTTACACTCTGGTTGATTAACTGATATCAATTCATACCTTCGGCTGGGTGATGCAGCTTCGAGCCTGAAGGTTGTGGTTTTAAACCCTTTATGAGCAGAAAATGACACTTGACTCAAAGCAAAACATTGTACAAATCTGAGGTTGATCAATAATTTGTTAAACCTCACTGTGTTAACACAGTATTATAATAATACTATTTATTTATTTAGCACTTTTAAAAACTGTTCACAAATAACAATAGTGCTTTAACAATAAAAATAAGTAAAAAGGTGAAAAGAAAACGATAAAATCACAGTATCACATGAAAGCAAGTCTATGGACTACTTATTTGAAAGTGAGTGATTGGTAAAAATGGTTGTGATGGGGTAAGGTAGATTGAATATTTCTGACTTTGTTAAGTTGCAAATAGTTTTCTATGTTCAGGTGAGATCTTGACACAAACAATATTTCTTTCTTTTTTTTTTAAGATTTATTTATTGACAACGCACATATACGTACATTTGTCACTTTATATACAGAGTAGAGTACAATAAAGGAAAAAAGAAAGAAAAACAAATTAAGACATTAAGACAAAAATGAACACACCGTCCCCCCAGCCCATCCCAGTAATGGTACAGTAATCAACATCCTAGCAACATCAATACCTTTAAAGGACATATAAGCAGTAAATAATAATAAAATGAAATGTGACATGTCATGATCAAAATCTTAAATGTAACCCTAGAAAGATGGATGTAGCCTTAATTCTGTAAGTTTGAACAGAAGGTAAAAATGTTTAACCCAAATCTTCATGTGGAATTTCTAATAATCAAAAATGTTTCTGTGACAAAAGTGCTTTTGGAGATCCATAACCTTTAATATTGCATGATGCAGTACTGTGATATGGTCAGAAGGCACCACAACTAAAGCAGAGAATTTTAAGTAGCATCTTCCTCAGAAATCAAACTTAAATACAAAAGTAAACAAATGTATTTGCATGCATAACTGTGCCTTTAATTTGGTGTGCAAACCACAATAAACCATGGTATAAACTAGTGTAAAAATACAAACGATATGTCATTACTCATCAGCATGTCCAGTGACAGGTCTTCAACATTGTTATCAGATTTAATGAACTGAATTTCCTTCATCTTGGACTTCATGAACATTGTCTTGGTTCAGATACTCAGACTTAAGTTCGTAACCGTCATTTTCACCTTCCACTCTTTCCTGTGACTTGGACGCAGAGCGCTCTGACCACATCATCTGTATTTTCCTTGGGCACCACACAAACTCATCTTTACGGTCATATTTCAAGTAGGCGAACCTGATGAGATTCCTGCGCTGCTTCTTGTCGAGGACGGCAAACACAAAGTAGTTGAGGACACTGTCTTTGACTTGTGGAAGTTCTCCGTGGACGAGCGTCTCCCTCAGGAAGAAGTGGACCAGGGGGGCTTGGTAATGGGGAAACCCCAGGGTTCCCAGGCACTTCAGGATGCGGGTGATGCGCAAGTTGTTGTGAGTGTGACTGTTGATGACAAAAAGGCAAATGAAACGTTACTTGGAGGTATATTCATAGAACTATATGTGTCTTATCATTATCATTGTCAGAGATTTTACTTGTTCAGGTTTTGGAATCTGTCTTTCCAGTTTGAGGCTCTCTTGACTTTCCCTGTGTTCTTATCACACAACTCAATGCCATAGAAGTCCAACATGAGCTCATAGGACTTAAGCAGATTTTCCTTTGCAGTGTCGTTTCTGAGAAAATCCTACAGGGAAGGTAAAACTTGTGTCAAAACGTATTCAAGCACATTCTAATTTTAACGTGGCAACTTTTAGTAGCTGACCTCAATTTCTTCTTTTGTCAGTATACTGGCATCATGGTTCATGCCTGGTTCCTGCAGTGGGAACAACCTTAGACAGAAAAACTTTATTATACATTTCATAAACAAGAGCTGAAACTGTTACATCACATCTTTGGTGACAGAGGAACTTACCACTGAATAAAAGTGTGCACATACTCCAGTTTGTTGTAGTTTCCAAACCATTTACTGTGGAAATCTTGTATGTAGATACCTCATGGATAGAAATGCAGAAATGTCAATCCCAAAGTAAAGTGATTTGGATTTATATACACTGTATTTCAAGATAAACAGATAAAGGTTCAAACTAATACCTGTGTTGATGCAGATTTAAAAAGAAATCACAATATATAACGTTGTAAGTTAAAGGCTTACCATCAGGTAAAGAGGGCTTATTTCCTAGGTAGAATTCCAGGTTTGGATTGTCATCCTGCTCAACAAAAAAGATAGGAAATGAATTCTGCATCTGAACAGAGATATTTAATCTTTGTTTCAAACTAGAAGGGCATCACATTCCACCACCAAGGCCCGACAGTCTCATCATATTCAATCAAGCTGTAACAAATTTCACACACTCATAGATTTCAGTTCCCTTGAATTTTTATTAAGATCCATGAATTATTAACTGGGAAAACTGGGAAATTGTTGAAAAACCCCTTCTCACAATGTTAAAGTAAGTTCCTGGATGTGCCACCTGATCCGGATCCACATCAAAATTGAGTGGGTTCTTTCCTGACCAATATTGCATCTTCCACCAAGTTTTGTGTTAATCTGCTCAACAGTTTTTGTGTTATCTTACAAAGAAACAAACAGACAGGTGTGTGTGCGGTGAACTCACAGAGGCCATGTTCTGGTTCCAGCGGTGCAGCCTGATCTGAGACTGGGAGGAAATATCAAGGAACAATTGTGGGCATAACGTATAATTAACAATTGTGGGCATAACGTGTGTGTGTGTGTGTAACTTACAGGGTAGCCGTGTCTGTAGTTGTGCATGTCTCTCGCAGCATTTTCAAATCTGCTAAATTTGTACTGGTACATGGACAATGAATGAAAGTCAGTTTATGTCCATTAATGGATTACAGAAAGACAAACAATAAACTTAAACATTGACAGACAGATTGTAATAACTGATGAACTCGCCAGATATCTATAATCAAAATGAACATCTTGCCCAGGGTTAATTTGGTGGCTCAATGCTACCTCACACTCATTCTTAGTAACTTGTCAAATTTGGGCTTTAAAAACAAACTTAGACATTATAAACTCAGAGTTGTCGACTGCTTGAGCCCTTGAAGCAAAGGAATCAGATATAAAGGCTTGGTGCTCACTCTCAATAAACCTCAAATAACCTTTTACAATCTTATTCTATAGGAGTCGGAGGCCTGGATCCAAGTGATGGAGTGAATGAGGTGTGTCTGTGTCTTGTTTTTCTTTGCTTCCTTTTTTCCTTAGTGATTTTTAAAAAATGATTTGTATATTTTGTGTATGTGCGTTTTCTTGTTCTTTCATATTTCTTTAATAAATGAAAACATTCAATCACAAAAAACATGTGGGAGGTCACGGTGTACTCACAGAGGACATGTCCTGGGTCCAACTTTGCAGCCTGTTCTGAGACTGAGGAAATATAAAAGAAAATTGTGTGAATGAAATATGATTAAATGTGTATTTGAGCAATGTATGTGTGTGTGTGTGTTCCTGTACTTATATCTTAGTGAGAACCATTTTAAGCATAAACCTACAGAGTGAGGCTGGTCCACAATTCAAAGAGCTGTTTGAGGGTTAAGACTTGGTTTTAGGATTAGGATTAGGTTTACGTTAGGATTAGGCATTTAGTTTGGAGAGTTAGAGCTAGGGAATGCATTATGCCAATGAGTGTCCTCACTAGAAGTATAAATGTGTGTGTGTGTGTGTGTGTGTGTGTGTGTCTTCTACACTGGTACATAGAGAATAACTGAAGATCCGTTTATATTCAAGATATTTATGGATTATTGGAGGCCTAACAATAAACACAGCAGAAATTATACCAAGTCACCCTTACAAAACATATAGACAATCTAACAACTGACTAATATGATTTCCCCTAATTTACTTGCAAGAGATAAAAGAGATTAAAATTAGAGCCTGACCAAAAATAATTAGAGCCTGACCAAAACCCTAAAGAAAACACAAATACCTCCAAATATAGAGGATTTTTAATAATATAGAAAATAAATATGAATTCTGATGTAAACATAACTGCACATATGTTCTGCTTTGTTTATTCTCTAAAATAAAATACAAAAATGTATCATACAGTTAAATTCAAATGTATAAGTTCATATAATTTACCAGACAACCTATGTATGGATTGGGCTGTATTCACAATAAGATGAGGTCAACCATTCACCTCTGGGTATAGACAATATAATGTCAGTTTCTCCAGATGGATAAACTGATAAAGTGTCCAGACTTTGATGGGACTCAAACTGTCTTTAATTGGCTCTAATTTACTTTTACAACAGTCATGTGAGTTTCGTCCATCCATCTATTCCAAGATTAATAATTATCAAAACATCCACATATAAGCAAGAATTATAGTTTAGTTGTATTCAGAAAAATTCAATTGAAGTGATATCTCTACAGTAACATCTTCTGATAGTTGACATGCAGACAGTGGAGGTCACCATGAGCTACAGTGAGGTGAAACTTCTGTCACCTCGTCAGGATTTTGAAAAACATCCAACAGGAACAAGTTAAACTTAGTTTCCGCTCCACTCGCCTGTACCGTAACGCCACGACTAGACGCGCATCGTGTTTTAAGCTGCGGCTGATGTAATGACTTTTCCCAAACAAACAAACAAACAAACAAAAACAAACCAACACGTGGCTTGAGGAGAACTCACAGAGGCTGCTGGTCTCTCCTCAGGCTCCTCTGTTTCCCAGGTGGAATCATAACCACAGTAAAAGTCATCCGTGATGTCAACTCTGTGCTCCTCACTGTCACACTCTTCATCCTCCTCCTCCTCCTCCTCCACCTGCTCCTGCTCTTCTTCAGGGACCCTCACCTCGGCCTCACGCTGACCCTCTGGGCCCTGACCCTCCTCGGGCCTCTCTGGCAGACCTGCCTCACATAGTACCTGTCGGTCGGGCAGCTGCGGCTCGTCGGGGCCGCTGCGCTCCTCCTCCCGGTCTGACGCTGACCGCAGGTACCTGATAAGAGGAGCGAGCAGCCTGCGGAGGAACAAGGCCCGGCGCCACAGCCAGGACACAGCAGGACACAGGGTGTCCCGAACAAACCAGGACGTGATGACACCAACTCTCCTCCTGAGACGACGCAGGCCGGACTCAGGCCTCATGTCTGAAGCGGAGGTTTGTTTCACTTTCACTTATGTCCTTTATTTTTACAGGGAAACAGAAAGTTTGGTGTTGACGCCCACAGAGAGAAGCAGGTTCATGATCTGAGCAGAAAGCATGAAGCTGTTTGCAGCTGTTGAGCTTTAAGGGACACAAACAGACACAGACCACCTCCCACATGGTTTAACACGTGAAAGGATTTATTTTATTGTTACTGCACTGTGGGTTTTACCAGGTTTTAACCTCCTGCACGTCACTAGAGTCCTAATGCAGACCCAGCATCAACTTTAACATTTTAAATCTCACAGACACCAAGATTATCCACTGGGACTGTGTAGGTGCACAGATACACACTGTTCAACATGTTCAAATCCAGTGTTTTTATGATTCAGATTGAGTTGCTGTGTGCACGCAACCATTCACCTCTGGGTATAGACAATATAATGTCAATTTCTGACATCAAAGTCTGGACACTGTCTTTTATTGGCTCTAATTCACTTTTACAACAGTCATGTGAGTTTCATCCATCCATCTATTCCAAGATTTATAATTATCAAAACATCCAAATATAAGCACACCATAGAAGACCTATAGTTTAGTTATATTCAGAAATTAGTGAAAAGAATTCAATTGAACTGATTAATGTTTTGCTGAAAAATGAAAACACACTAAACCTTGAAAGTTCAAGATTGTTAACCTCAGTGACACCAAAAAGATAATTGTGTAAAAGTTTAATTTTATTGCTGTTTTGAAAAAAAAATTAAATTTTATGACTAAAATACATTAAGGTCTCTTTATCATACAATCATCATAAAGACTCTTTATCTCCACTGCCGCTTCATGCTGTCATCAGTTTACCATCATGTTTGTGGTGTATTTCGTCTCCTCATTGTTTAAAGCGGAAGGCACTTGGACAGATGAGTCTTGACTCCTGCTGGTGGACATCCTGGCCTTAATGTCTTCCTGTGGAAGATAAAGGGAATGTATGAACGTTCCCACAGAGCAGGGAGAGATGAGATGAGGACATCTGATAATGCAGCATCATTACTTCATGGATAGAGGGCTGTTAAACCACAGGGCTCTTATTAAAAAAATCACTTGTCCTTTGCAGCGATTGCTCAGTATACTGCTGAATTGATGCGACTACGAACAACTATAACATTATTTTGTTCATTATTGGTTTCCGACACACACATTTGAAATTTGCATAAAGAATTGATTGTGAATAATAGTAAGGTAAGCGCTGTGTGCTGTTATTGAGCGGCCCTGGTCAGGCCATTATCTCTCAGGGAATCCTTTCAAAAGGAGATAATTGCTCTCACTGCTAGTGGAGAAAATCAAGACTTGTCTGTATGATACACTGTTAATACGTCCTCAGCAATAGATCCATTTGTGCTTACTACAGCGGGATAAGGTCCTGCACTCTCTGGAAGATAAAAACACAGCAAGGAGATAGCCATATGTTCTGCAGGGGGGTGGAGGCAATAAATGTGGATGTTAATGACAGATCTCTGGCTCTTTATGGCCTGGTTAAGTGCATGAATAGGCCCCTCAAATTGGAAAGAGATGGGAACTTCATGTAGGGTATGAAACTGAAATAACATGCAGGGTCGAGCTG
Source organism: Paralichthys olivaceus (assembly GCF_024713975.1). Classification (NCBI taxonomy): domain Eukaryota; kingdom Metazoa; phylum Chordata; class Actinopteri; order Pleuronectiformes; family Paralichthyidae; genus Paralichthys; species Paralichthys olivaceus. The sequence continues at coordinate 22,224,979 of NC_091094.1, read as the reverse complement.
CAGTAGTCAGGCCATTTTCTGGTTGCTCTGCTGTGAACCCAATAGGCATGACACATAGCAAAAACCTCACACATTCACAATTAATCTGCACCCTCACTGTCTGTCTCTCAGTCCCTGTGTGTGTCGGACTTAGTTAATGACGACAACTCGTCGGATCACTCAGCGACTAAGTGTGCTTGATAAAGGTCAGTGCTGCCACCAGCTAATGCTTCATTGCTCAGAGTAATACTTTAGCCGAGCGTATTGTGAATACTCCACACATGAACGCTTCACAGGGCAAAATAATCAAGAGAGTAGCGTCTGGAAAGGCCAGCTGTTTCTGCTGCTGTGGGACACCCACAGACACAACACACACACACACACACACACACACACACACACACACACACACACACACACACACACACACACACACACACACACACCTCTGCACACAGGATCACTGCTCAACACCTCAGTCAATCTGAGAAAGTTAATACTTCAGTATAAATAGATTTACTCGTGATCAGATAAATCAACAGCCTGATATCTTACAGAATATTGAACATGAAGACCCACAACCCATCTTGGTTTATTTAAACCCAAAGTAACTATATTTAGAGGAGCAGGGGGTGGGTGTGGGGTGGAGAGAGCTTAAGGGCACTGCACCCATTGGACAATAGTATCTGTCAATCACATGGTATTTGACTCTAAATGGGACCAAACTCAACAAGATGAACATGATGGTGTGTTAGTTGAAGAAGTCTTGAAACTAGTGATTGAGAACATTGAGAACACTGTAAGAAAGTATTTACTCACGTCATAAATCAGAAATGGGAAATGGGAACCCTTTTTCATGTAACTCTTTGACACCAAAATTAGCAGGTTGATGCTGTTTTTTTAAATGTGGGTAAAGCCCTCTTTATATACAGTCTATGGTAAAGCCACTAAAAGGCGATTGTCTCCTTCCCCATTAGAGGACTTAGCCTCAGTGTGATCGGAAGAAAACCTGGGTCTTCTTCAGAGTCATCTGACCTGGGAGTGAATGCTGATTGCATCTATTCCCATTGCAGAGCAGAGCCCGATGTTAGTGGCTTTTTTGACCTGTGGAAAAGGGGCTGTAGTCGCCATCTGCTGATCATTCGAGAGAATACAGGTTGCAGGATGATCCACGTTGGCTTCACTTTCTGGACTGCAGTCTACGTCCATTTTTATATACAGTCTATAATATACACACAGTTGGCTCTGTATTAATCATCTAACAATGTCATGTACAATAATGTATAGCATCATCAAACTACTTTTACTTTACTTTAATACTTCACTACTAATGCTTATGTTCTTTTACGTAAGTAGAATTTTTACTTGTGACATATAGTACTTTTCTTTAAAGGTACAGTGTGGAGATCTTTGTTATATCTACTGTTGAAAGTGCATGTTGCAGCTGAACACCCCTCACCTCAGCCTCCCCTTCCAAACATGAAAAAGAACCTGTCGCCTTCAGTTGTCATAAAAACTCAAAAGGTGTTTAGTTTGTCCAGTCTGGACTAATGTAAAAAACATGGCGGCCTCTGTAGAGAGGGTCCCCTCGATGTAAATATAAAGTATTTGAATATAAAGGTCCTTCTCTGGGGTTAAGAAAACTAAAATTCATACAATTTAGATGAAACAAACTAGTGAAAACATCATGAGGGTTATTCTACATTAAAATGTCTGCCAGTAGTTCCCTTTCACCTAAATCTTAACCACTGGACCTTTAAGTAAAGGATCTGAATTCGTCCTCTACCACTTCAGACACAAGGCGGCTCCTACGTCATTTTCAGAGCACGATGAAGTGGAATGTTACAAGTTACGTATTGGACCATATCTGGCGTCCATTCAACTTGGGATGTCACGAAATAATCTTGTATCTGAATGAAGATGAGCTCAGAGAAATGTGGCACCATCAGCAGATGAGTGTGAAAACAGGCTTCAGACAATCCTGCACAGTGATGGTCAGACAGTGAAGTAAGATGAGCACCTTTTGTGTGGAGTTGTCCTCTGTAGACATGTGCATCATAGATGAGGCTGCACTGTAAGGCCACAGATTACAAAACATCCTGTGGAAAATCAACGTGCTGCCATCTGCTGAGCTCAGGTAACCTGTGGAGAGGCGCTGGGTCTGATCACACTCTAATAGAACAGGCTACAGTTTCAACAGCCAACCTATTTAGTAAGGTAATCCTATGTCACGCTACATGGACCCCAACACCTCAGTCGTCTGGAGATGAATGAAGGATGCTCCTGCATGTGTCCTGAGCGCGTCTGAGCAGCAGCAGCACCTCCCTCCCTGCGCCGCCGCTCCGTGCGCACTGTGGAGCCGAGGATGAAGACGCAGAACATCAGGACCCTCTCTCTCATCCTCTCCATCGTGTTCTACCTGCTGGTGGGAGCCGCGGTGTTCGACGCGCTGGAGTCTGACAGTGAGAGAGAGAGGGGAAAGGTCCTGGAGCAGAGGCTGGACGAGCTGAAGAGAAAGTACGGCTTCACCGAGCATGACTACAGGGAGATGGAGAGAGTGGTGCTGCTGGCAGAGCCGCACCGAGCCGGCAAGCAGTGGAAGTTCACCGGCTCGTTTTACTTTGCCGTCACTGTCATCACCACGATAGGCAAGTACTTCCATGCGTGTTCGCCCATCACTATGCGCGTGTGCCAAGGCGCTCTTTCAAGTTTAACGCGGAGCCCATTAATTGGAGCCCTGGTTAGAGGGGCCACAATGGAGAGGTGTGTGTTGAAGTTCGTGCTTAACATGATTCAGCACAGAACAGCAGCTGATGCACATTAAACAACTCACCTGCATTAAAGGGACAGTCCACCAAACGGATTTGTTTTCATTGGGACACATTAAAGACTGTGGCTGTAAAAAGTTTGTCTTCTTCACAGAGAACAAAGTCTGTGCTCCAGTGAGATCTCTACACAGCATAAAAAGAAAAAACAAACTTATGACAAAATATACAGTACTTCCGTCATCATGATCCAACTTTTCTGTGACTTTTCAAACACTAAATTCAAATTGAGTCCATCCGTATCCTTCACAGAAGATGAAACTACTCTTTTATTTCAACTTTATAGCGGCAAATATCTAACTCTAAAGAGTTTAATTCCCTTATAATTTGAGACAGTCATATTCATAGTTTTGCAGAATGCATTACCTGTGATTACAATTTGTGGACATATAAAACAAAAGCAACTGAAATGCTTGTTTCCCCCCAAAAAACAACTAAACACTGTCAACAAATTTTAAAGAAGTTGATTAGATCGGTGTGCAGTCACCTTTTTCATGTTAAGTCACCTTCTGTCAGTTATTGTTGACAATGTTATAGGGAGCATAAGTGATAGGACAGAATCAGGACAGGCCACAGTGAAAGTGCAATTCACTAAAGGAAATATTTGTTTCGCCCTTTTTCCTCCAGAAGTTTCTTGGAGAGTCCTCACACCTGTGGTCCACCCACATGGTGTTCTCACTTAGTTACCTGAGTCTTGTGTGAGGACAGTGTGTACAGACTGATATGTGCTGCACTCTTCTTAGTTGTGTTGTATCTCTAAAGGAAGAATCACATAACCATGCAGTAGATTGTGGAGGAACTAAGCGTACGAGTGGATATTCATGGAATGGACGTGTAATGTGACTGTAACTTCAGGGTGGTAGAGGTCACACTGTACTCTGACAATTTGGTGACCTCAGTCATTACTGTCTCACGTCAGAGGTTTGCTCAGCCAGATTAAGTGACAACAGTCCGTAACGTGAAGAAGCTGTACTGTGATTATGTTACAGCTGAGTAGTGTAATGTACATGATAATGCAGCTGGTTATCATCTTTAGCCACAGAGCATATTGTGGTTTTACTGGAACCTTTTCTGCAACAACTCTAAAGATGAATTATAGAGCTGCAGAGTTTTGTGATTATTCTTTAAGATTTTGTCACAATGAGCTGTTTCACATTTAACTTGCACGAATCACATGATAGATTTTTTCAACATGTAACCATATAAAAAGTTATAATACCCATCATATAGTCAGCTGACGGTCAAACTCATAATTTAGTGTTTGAAACTTTAAAGGCTTGAGCTTTGACATCAGCCTGCACTAGATAGACCATTAGTACATCAAGTGTTTACTTGTCTGTGACCTGCAATGTACTGTGACTTTGTAGGTTACGGCCACGTTGCTCCTCGAACTGATGCTGGCAAGGCCTTCTGTATGTTTTATGCAGTCTTGGGCATTCCCCTGACGCTGGTCATGTTCCAGAGCCTGGGTGAGAGGATCAACACGTTCGTCCGCTACCTCCTGCGAAGAGCCAAGCAGGGTCTGGGCCTGCGGAAGGTGGAGGTGTCCATGGGGAACATGGTGCTGGTGGGACTGCTGTCTTGCATGAGTACTCTGTGCATCGGAGCCGTGGCCTTCTCTCATTTTGAGGACTGGACCTTCTTCAATGCCTGTTACTACTGCTTCATCACGCTCACCACCATCGGCTTTGGGGATTTTGTGGCCCTGCAGAAGAGAGACGCTCTGCAGAAGCGACCCCCCTATGTGGCTTTTTGCTTTATGTACATTTTGGTCGGGCTGACTGTGATTGGAGCCTTTCTCAACCTGGTTGTCCTGAGGTTCCTCACTGTGAGCTCAGATGAGCCTGATGTAGGACCTGACACAGGGGGAGAGGAGCCGGGACCACAGCCTAAAGACCAACAGGAGGACAGGGAGGTGTCGGACTCTGAAGGAGAAACTGCTGAAGGGAGATACAAGGACAGGAAAAATGGGCACAGCAGCCGCTGCAACCTGAGCCTGCCCATGGAGGGGGGCACCAGCTGTACGAACCTCCTCCCTTCTCCTGCAGAGGATCATGGACTTGTTACATCTGAACAGATAGAGGACTCAGAGGTGCCTGAACCCAGCAGACTCAGAGCCTTGTTCTCCTGCGTCTGCTGTGACATTCACGACAGTCCTCCTCCATCTCACTGCGACCAGGAGCTGGGCCACAGCAACCCTGTCTTCTACAACTCCATCTCCTACAGGGTGGACCAGGCCTCGTGCAGCTCCTGCACTGTGTCTGCACAGGCCTCCCCGAGTTGCGTAGCGCTCTGCCCGGGCAAGAACAATTTGCACACCAGGAGGAAGTCATTCTGACTCTGTCAACTCTTAGATGAATGGCCTGTTTGAATGTTTTCTCCTCATGGCAAAAAGATTGAACATGCTGGTTTTCTGCTTGGTGGAACAATTTGCCCTGTCACATTTATCAGGAATGTAGCATTATTTACTATCAGATAATATGTAGCATATCAGAAAAAACATATACAGTTTATAACGTATATTTTCTTACATTGAAGATAAGATAACATGTGCAGAATCATTTAAAGTATGTGATATATAAATGAATGTGATATTTTCATATTACTGTCCTCATAAAAAGTCATATAAAGTTGTTTTTTTTCAAAAGTGTGTGATCAGCTACTGGAAAAGAATGAATATTTTAGGTATCAGGTGTCACACTTTCCTCAGTGTTGTCACCTGTGACCTTCAGTTATTTCCAGTCAGTAATCATAGCTGTCTTCTAATAGGAACGTACACTTGGGTGCTCTGGCTGGTTCCCTTGGTAACGTTTCCATCCCCATTGCTTAGCACAGTGGAAAACTGGAGACGCACACGTACGATACAGTAAAGGCAGCATCTAGTTAAAAGTGTGATTTCCAGAGCGTGTTCCTCTGTGATGAATGAGTGTGTCAACACACAGAATGGAAGATGGGAAGTGATTCTGAAACAGTGGCAAATTAGAAATGTCTCCAAATGAGTGTTTAATTACCTTCTTAGAAGAGTGGTCGACTCACACGCTGCTGTTATTCAAATTAGATTTTTATTACAAACCACTGAGACACAGAAAAGTGCTCTCACTTTTTTTCAATTTAGTTGTTGTGTGTGTAGTATTGCAAATATGCCATTTATTCCCAAAATTAAGGGGTATTCCACCAAATTTAAAGACAAACAAACAAACTCAGCCTTCATCATTGAAAAATAATAACCCAGATGACATCATCAGGTCTTATTCATGATGTCATCTGGGTTATATCAGTTTGGGGTTGAGATCAACAGTTTTATAACCAGCAACCTGCTTTACAGCTGAGGGCGTGGAGGTGGAAGAGAGTTTGCATATCAGACAGACAGGGCCAAACAAAATGATGCTATTGATTGAGTCCTGGGAAATGTAGGATCCAGTAATCCTGGAGCTTGACATGCAGACAGTAAAACAGAAAATCTGTTACTGCAGATCTTTCTTCTTTTGTTGCCGGTCATGAGTACACTAACTTTGTAGAAATACCCAAAATGATTATGATAATAGTCTATGATTCATAGTTTCGATTCCACAACCCCCCCCCCCCCCCCCCCAGCTAATTTGATTATAGTATTTAAATCAGGGACACTCTGTAGCTTACACTAGTTGGGGTACTTGAAATATTAAGAGACCAGGAGTGTTAATGTCCACCCTGCTGAGCACCACTGAAGACTCTCCAGGAGTGCTGCTCCATGGTTGTTTTTGGAATCAGGATAAAGTCGACTACTGCCGGCTTCCCAAGATAACTTTATTTTAAATTCATTTTTTTGACCCAACCCCCGGTTTATCTTTGATTAATAGTGGACCTCTACTCTGACCTCCCTGTGGAAGGTCAACTTGAGGGTCACTCAAGTTTTGCATGAAACGTCATTATAAATAGAAGCCTCTTGTAACTCCCACATACATATCATTTCTCCTTGTTCCCATTTCTCACACTGGGGGGCAGCATTGGTCTATGTAAAAACACATGGTGACCTCTCTAGAGGTCTGCAGGTGTATCTGCTTAAATATTTGCATGGATAAGATTTGTCTTGGTTTCTGGAACTTTAAGGATAACACTCATGTAAAGATGGCTAATATGCTCACATCCTGTGTGTGTGTTTGTGTGTGTTACACCAGTCCCAGCACATGACACCACACTTTGTCCTCAGAGAGCCTCACTCATGCGTATCAGTGTTGTTTTGTGGATTTAAAACATGACAGTGGAAATTAGTTTTCCTCTGACTGCATGAACTATGACACAGATTACCTCTGTGGGAATAAATGTTTGTGGGGATTTGATAAGTGAGCAGCAGACTTTCAGCCGAGCGTGCAGACATGGATCAGCCTCCAGCTTTGTCCGCTCTGATTTAGAGAGATATCTGTGCAGCAGCAGAAAGGAAGCGTCTCAACAATGAGCTCCATGTCTGTGAGGCAATAAGATCACTGTTTTGAGTGATGAAAGCTGGTGTATCATTTGCATAATTACCCCATTAATATTGCAGATGGTGCTTCACTTTATTCTCTTGTGATGCCTTCAGATGGCTGCTCGTATCTGTGACTGTCACTGCTCCAGCACTCCGAGCCTAAAAGGATTGTAAACCATCTACGCAGATAAAATACCACAATGCAGAACAAGCAGGTGATGGCATATAATGAATTAGACATGCAGAGTGACGCACACTTCATGCACGACTGTGGTTCAGAGCGGTGCCAGCATTCAAGGTGTGTGGCTCAGTGAGTGAATCCTTTGAGCTGTTTTCTATGAAGTTCCTAAGAAAGGTAATGTAGTAGTTGTGCATATAAAGTATGTTATTACAGTTGAAGAGCTGCAGGTGGTGGTGGTGATCTTTTTTCTGAATGCATAACACTTCGGGTGAGTGCACAACCTCTGGCTCATGCTCACTCATATTCACATCAGCTCAGATTTGTGGAAATGCTGTCCTGTGGGAAGTCCACTGATTTTGGGATTAATGGTTGTTTTATTTCCTGATGAATCTCCACCAAGGTTCCTCTGCAACCTCTGCTGAGGTAACACCGTGCTCAGCTCAGAGCCCAACTGTCTGCAGATATACAGACTTATAATTCACTATGTTAATATCCCCACAACAAAATTCATCACATAACATCAATAACCTTTCATCGTCAAAATTTGAATTCCATTATCAGTGCAAATGCAAACACGCTTATCCTCTGCCGTGCTGTTGTAGGGCTGAGGGAGCGGGTGAATAATTGATTATATTGTTGTATATTTCTGTTTGTGAACACACCCTGTTAAGTTATTACTGTGCCACGTTGAAGGGTCTTTCATGTGCGGTTGCCTGGTTGGGGACACAGGATTAAATCAGAAGCAGCCAGTTCAAGCAGAGTGCAATGCGACTTTTTCCGAAGGGTAAATAGTTTTAATATGGCAGGAATATGGTTGCAAGGTTCATAATAGAAACCGCATGCAAATAAAGTATTTATGAATGTACAAATAAACTGAACCAATAGCGGTAGCAATGTTTTGATTATGGAGAAATAGGCAAGTGTTTGTCTGTGAATGCTGTATTTACAGTCGTCGAGGAGGAGATTATGAGTTATGAGTCTTGAATGTGCATCAGAATGCGAAAGGGCCTCCTCCGTGTCTCACAGCAAAGACAATGAAAGATTTAGGAAGTAAAAACAAGTGTCATATTTATTCAGATTGATGAAATGAGTGGAAATTAGGATTCATTTGGAGAGCAGTGTGAAAACAGACATTAACAGAAGTTCATTGGTGGGGTAATTGCTCATTAGTTTTAATTTCCAACCAATTTGCTGCTTGTGCCAAACAGTGTGAAAACAGTGTTTTTACTCAGTGGTTATCTCCTACAATCAGACACTGTGTCTTTTTGACATTTTGTGTCACAGAGGTCACCCTGCATGATTGATCGCAATTTGTTCTCTAGATCAGGATTTTGCTTACTCGTAAATATCATTCACCCTAAAATTCCAGATTTGTTTTCATCAAGATTCATGAATTATTCTCTGAGAAATCAATGGAAAAGTTGAAAAGCGGCCCATCCTGCAAAGTTAAAGAAAGCAAACAAATTCCATGATACGCCCACTGATCCAGATCCACACAGAAAGTTTACAAATGCAGATGAAACTTGATGGGCACTCTGAGGAATCTGTGGAAACGAGGGGGCGAATAAAACATTCACTTCCTATGGTGAAGCAAAGCTGCAGCGTGGTTTAGAGTTAAGCTTTGATGAACTGTGACCTGCAGTATTTGCTTTGCATTCGTATGTGTGGCCGTACCCTGTGCATCTGTTGTGTAGCAAAGCCGGGTACCGCCATTGAATGAATTCTTTGGGAAATGCTGCAGAGAAATTGATTTAATGGATTCTTTCCCGACCCATATCACATCCTTACACCCAGTTTCATGGTAATCCGCAAAGTAGTTTCTATGTAATCCTGCTAACAGACAAACAAAACAAAAGCATGATCTCCTCGGGAGAATTAATTAAGTCTTAAAGGAAAAGTAAGTTTAAACTAACGAAACCAAAGTGCCATTCAGGTAAAGTGAATAATACCATTGTCAGTGTTTGCTCTTAAAGCCTGTGTCACTTCAGAGATAAGATGTCTCTGCCCCCAAGTGTCCACATCAGTGTGTTCTGGGTGTTTGACTTTTATTGGTCAAACAAGATTATTTGACTATTACCTCTTCTTTTCTTTTTAAATTGAAAAAAATGTCCTATTGAATTGATCTCCTACTGAAACAGCAGCTAAGGTGTTTTCTACCTATGTGAAACTATTATAGTGTATCAAATTAAATATGTGTTGTTTTAGCCACGTTAGCTTCCTGGAGCTATCAAGGTAATTTCTGTTGGTTGGTTGGTCCATCAGAGTGTACTTTATCTTAACAACTATTGGATGGATTACTGTGAACTTTGCTACAGATATTCATGGTTCATAGAGAAATATATTTTAACAATAATTCTAATACTAATGCCACTAGCTTGTCCCGCCCATATTGCTGTTGCCTAGCAACACAGCTGAAGCTGGATGCGACAAGAAAGTTTGAATGCTCGTGCAGTCATTTAAAAGGGACAAGTAACACCCATGTGACGCAACCGGTCTTCAAATGTAGACTCTGCAGAACGCAGCCCCTGCATGACTGCTCCCCTAGAGTGAAGCCAAATCACGTCACTCACCACATCATGGCTTGCTGCAGGATAGGTCATAGATCTTGCCTTCTCCATTTAGTGGATGGGACATGAAGCAAACCAAAAAAATCGAATTACAAGTCTAATTATTTTTCTCAAAGACACTTTCGATTGAGAGCATGTCTCGATGGGACCTCGCTAACGTTGCTCCACCCCTGATCGCTACTGCGCTGACTCTGGCTCAAGATGGCAGCGTTCGAATCTGGGATAATATGGCTTAGTTTCTGGCTAGTGGGAGGAAGTGGAGATGCATCGTCCATCTTTATATACAGTCTATGATACAGCCTCTTGCAGATGTTAGCATGGCTGGAAGCCTTGTTTCTCCTATAGGGAGTTATATATATCACCACTGACTTGACGTCAGTGGTGATATATATAACTCACCCTGGCAGCGCAGCTGATTAAAAAAAATTTAAAACAGAGAATCCATTTACAGGGATTCAGTCTGTTGTCTGAAGCAGAGGGTGTAAAATTAAGGTTGTCTGTTATCCATTTCCTCCTCAGTTGACAACAAGACAACAGCTCCTCTGTGCACACAGCTTCCTGTCTTGACAGAAGCACAGAGATGGTAGAGATGGAAGAAAGCAAGAGACTTTTCCTTGGACAATAAGTGCTGAAGAAGGCTGTGGCCAGTGCCAGATGAATGTCTCTGTAAAAGTGTCTTCATTGGGTCTGAGAGCTCCTCTGTCGCAGGACAGGTTGTAAAAAGTGAAATGTAAGAAGTGAAGTCAAAAGCTCATCATGAAAGTAACGGCACACAAAGTCTCAGTGCTGTAAAATGAAACAGAAGCTGTTTTAATGTTTTAAAAGACCCATCACTGTGAGATGTGGATGATGTGGATATTTGTCTATTCTACAAAATCTGTGGCCTGATGCCTCTCAGCGTCACACAGGTCACTCTTATCTCCCTTTCCAGCAGCACCATATTTTTCTCATTATGTGCAGCTCTGCATAGAACTTGGACAAATGTGCTTCCAAATGTGTAAGTAAGACTTGATACAGAAGTTGCTGTCACGGCAGAATCTGAATGAGAGAGATAAGGCCACAGAGAAAAATGCAACACAATGGCCAGTGGATAACAAATGCATCCTTTTTTATTTTTAGATGTACTGTGCTGGGAAGAGAGGAAAAGAGGACCCTCGTAAAGAATAGTCCCCAGATATGAAACTTGATTTCTTCGCAGTCATTCAACTCAGAACTGTACAAGATTGACAATGGAGTGATTTGCCACATCTCTTAATCTTCCTAAATGAGCGAGGAGTTGGACCCCTGCACTAAATAATTCAGTACACTGCCCTTCAGTTTCATTATGATCTTTTTTCTCCTCCCTGTCTACTCTCAGGAGCCCAAATCAATGCTACTGTACCAACAGCCTGTGCTGTATGGTTTTTCATATAGAGCCATGCTCATTAAGAGCGGCCTTTCGAGAATAAGTAATAAGAACAAAGAGAGGCAACAAAAAAATAGCAACATTTATTCAGCCATTTAAGCCATCATCCGCATGGTGACATAAAAGTGATGCATTTTATTGTGATAGCTTTTCCACTATGTGCATATGTTCCTCTATTATAACCTTATTGAATCTCTCAGTCATCTTTCTCTGTGGAATGTTTCATTGTCCACCATAAAGAGAGATGTTTTATCTGCTCGGGGAATATCAGTGATGACCACAGCAGCGTCGGAGAAACTCCAGCCTAGAGAAATGGTTTCTTTTGAACAATCAAGCCGGCACCATTGCGGCACCATTTCCCGCCTCCAGAGCGCTCTCATATATTTTTTTTTTCATTTGCAGATATAATGATTTTAATATTCCATTGACTGTGTCTTTGCTGGTCTGCTGAGCAGGAAGCAGACGTTTCCATCAGCAGAGCTGCGCCTGGCATTCATCATTAAATGTCTGCCCAGGAAACAGACAGCTTTACACTCATCTGCATCTGCTTGGTATGCCAACTGGGTGAGCATCCACACCGTCCTACCCACACTGTTATTTCTGATTAGCATATAATGCATCAATTACTTCACTTTCACTAAACAGAAAAGCTACCACAAGTTTTGTTTCCAAGGCAACTATGAAGAGTGCTGGCAGAAGGAGTAAATTAGTTTGGCAGTGAATGTTGGATTGCGATGGCAAGAGCCGAGTAAGAGCAAACAATTGTTGTCCGATCTGAACATATGGAATGTGACGAGGGAGTATTGCGTTTGCACACACACACACACAGACACATGCACAGACACACACACACACATATGCGCGCACACACGCTCACACATATACACTTGTCTCTCTATAGTTGTAAGGACACTCATTGGCATAACGCAGTCCCAACCTAAACTTAATTCTAGCCACAATATTCTTAAAGGTGCAATTGGTAACAAGCTGAATTTATTCATGAGAGAAATTTGAATATATGTGATTTCCAGATGTGACAGTGACAATACTGAGTTTAGACAAAAGATTAGATGTGTCCTGTTCTCATGCGTGTTTCTTATGTGGCTCCTTTGCCTTTAATACTTTGAGGTGTACTTCATTCAAAGCAGCTGAAGTCTCAGTTCATTTATACGTCTCACAATTCCCTCTGTCCTCCAGGATGGTGTGGGAGGTTGTTGGACTGCTGGATGATGACCACCCGTCACCTTCAAGACCTGAATACAAGACACTGTAACACCTTCTTGGTGAGTTTCCTCTTACTTAACTCTGAACACTGAACATTAGATGCTTCAGATATAAGAGTTTTGTTCATACTTTGATTTGTTTATTTATGTTTAAGAATGTATATTTAAATGAATGGTCAACGTCCTCAGAGGATGAGATTGTTTTTATTTCTGATTCTCTCTTTCACCACCACGAGGTCAAAATGTTGACTTTCAGTGCACAGTTTACTGGACTCATTTCTCAATTTCTTTCCATTTTTCCAAGCTATGAAAAATGTTGAGTTATTACTAGTTGAACCTTCTTCCAGCCCCATCCCCAGGATGGGTTTTAGGTTTATAAGTGGTAATCGTACAGAACCAGGAAGGAATCGGGAGCAGCTTTTTATTTGTGTGCTTAAACTAGGATTTGTGCTTTTTAAATGACTTTAAAAGTGAGGATGGGTGTTACAGATTGTCGTGGTTTCTTTGAGCTATACTGTGAGCACAGGGATTGTTAATGGTAGACTCCAACTTTTTGTATGGGTGGGCTGAAAATGCTGAATTAAGACCCTTAATATTCAGGTTCTAGCTCTGATTATGATTTAAAGCTAAAGCTTTTGACAGCTTAAGCTGCTATCAGTCAGTCATGTGGACCCATATTTCAAGGAAATGCAAAATAAATATCTAGCCCCTTGCAGGTAACTGAAATTTGCTAACATCAAGTAACAACTAAGGAGTAGTAGAAGTATTGATTGAGGAAATTATTAATAATCATCTATCCACAATAATTTACATCATGCATCACTGGCTTTATAACAAGACACGGACTTTATTAATATTACGAATATTTTATCAGCAATTACTATTTTGCCAGTAAATAAATCAGTTTAGGTTATTAGAATGTTATTTGGAGTTTTTTGTTTTAAAAAGACATCATTTTATGCATTTTAGGTCAATGATGTGAATTAGAGCTAGTGTTTTTATATTTTGGATGTTATGTTTTTATAGACCTGATGAATTCAAATGTGCACAATACAAACCTCTATGCATTCGCAAAAGGGAAAGAAACTCTCTTCTAGACAAAAGGTGAAATGATTTAATTTCTGGGAATTAATATGGTTGTGTCATTTCTCAAATAGTCAGGATCAAGAATGTGTAAATATGTGAACACATTAAAAATACATACTATTTGATCATGTTCACATAATATAGAATTTCATGCATTGATTTATTAAATTTTTTAAGTTGAAAACTCAAGCATGGACATCTGAAAAACTATATATTAATTCATCAACAAATATTATTCATTAAAAAAGCATGAATTCATGTAATTCAAGAGCAAACAGGAATTTTAGAACATCACTTATTAGTTTTCTCTCCACATGTTTGTGTGCCTGTCAATGTATTGTTCAATTTGTCCAACACTTTCATATTTTTGTTGTGTAATTAACTTGGTCTCTAGAGGATGATAGTGAAGCTTTAGGTCTTTAGTCTTTCATAATTAAATCCACAGCTTCAAAGTTTAAACCTCCTTAAATTAAAGCAGAGAATTGGCACTTTAATGTAGTGTCCAAACTGTCCATTACTTATTGAATTAGAAGACTCCGAGCCTGAAGAATAAAACACATCTGCTCTCAACTGTATATTTGAACGCTCACCACTCAGACACATTATAAATTAAATGATAAAGGCCATCACAGGGACGCCGTAATATTAATTTAACTCCAGGCTCTGATTTGTGAATTGGCACTGTGTAATTTTAAAGACGTTTGTTATTTTGTTATGGTTCATATATTTTTAAATCATTTTCTCTTCAATCAAATTGCCACAAACAAGACAGAGCAAACCATATTACTGCAGCATAGGAGCACTGGTTAGTCTCTGAGGCTCCAAATTAGGATGGTTGTGTGTGTGTGTGTGTGTATGTGTGTGTGTGTGTGTGTGTGTGTGTGTGTGTCTTTGTCAGTGTGTGAGAGAGAGAGTGTGTGAATGTCTGACTTTGTGTGTGTGCATGTGTAAGTGTGAATATGAGTGTGTGTGAGTATACTGTATGTCTTTGTCAGTGTGTGTGTGTGTGTGTGTGTGAGAGAGAGAGACAGTGAGTGAGTGTGTGTCCATGTACGTGTACGTGTGCATGTGAATGTGAGTGTCTGTCCGTGTGTGAGGAGAGAGAGAGAGTGTGTAAGTGTGTATGAATGTGTGTGTTTGTATGTGTGCACATGTGTGTGTGTGTGTGTGTGTGTGTGTGAGGGCCCACACCTCATTATTGTCCCCGGGGCCCTGGGTTTATCTGGCTTTGTTTTACTCCATAGTGAAAGCATCACTCACTCAAATTTCCAAATTTTCCCTCCAGCTGTATTTTGTGTTAACATCTCAGCGATAATTCACTGCAACAAAACACATGAAAAGTCGAGACCTGATGTGATTTATGAATAAACCAACATAACCAGACAGACCAGTCAATAGATGTGGTGTGACATATGAACTGCGAATCCACCACTTATTTTGTTGCAGGATGCCCCAGCTGTGTGACTCACACAGACTGCGTATGCCTCCCACTCAAGCATCAATCTTCTATCTTAAGTCTCATTTTCCCGGCACCACAGAACCATGAGACTTCTGAATTAAAGATGGGCATGAGACACACCATCGCTCATCATCCCCAAACAGCTTCGCCACCTGCAGAGGTTCTCCAACGCGCTCTCTCTCTTTCTCTAACAAGAATTGTGACGAAAACACAAGATACACAAAGAAGTGGAGTTCTGGTAGTTTAGTCTGCCCATCCCGACTCTGCGTTTTTTAATGTGTGAGGAAGTGATAGAATTATTCTATAATTTGCATAACAGGACTTGAATTTAATGCTTAGACACTGAGGTCAGTGCCGGGTTATTATAACAAGTGTTGATGAATGTGTGACTGTCGGGAGGAAAACAACAGAGTGGATCTTGATTAAAATGGGAATGTCCCTGTTGTATAATAGCTCCTTTGACACTCTGCATAGCTCTTATTGAAAACCCAAGCACAGTTCTCCACCACATGCAATTGGAACAAAAAACATTTGTAATACAAATTCGAGCCAACCTGGCTTTTGGTTTGATTTCTTTGTTTAGGAGCTCAATCTTTTCATTTCCTTTGCTGCGCTGGATAAAGGAACGATTAACATCACCCAAATCTAATCCGCATCTGTTTTATTTGTAGAATCATCAAAGCAAAATATGGAAACATCAATGAATATTATTGAATACTGATGGGCAGACACCTATGTGTATCAATAGTGGACTGACACATTTATTATGGGAGATATTTGACTTGATAAATCACGACAATAAATACTCAGTAATTTACAGAATTTAGTTTCTACCAATATCCAATAAAAAAAAATTAAAAAATGAAATGATCACAGGATGGTTTTACAGCTTCAAAAGCTGGATATATAATAAACAAAGTATTCCAATAATTACTGACGTAAATCCCTCCATGTTCATAGGTGTACCATTTCAGACAGAGGATCAGATTAATTTGACAATTTTCACAAGATTGATGCAAGAACTGAGCTGTGTGTAGTGTAGTGTTTTTTTCTCCACTTTATTTACAGGCAATCAGACGACACCATGTGTGTGTTCCCCTCTCAAACAAAAAGGAAGGCTGACACAGAAAAGTTGACAAACATTCCCTCATCTTCTACACCATGCAGCACAGCAGGGAGTGGGGAACAGTTAGAGCCTCGGTGGATGCAGGTCTGGAGTTTCTTTCCTGGCTTTATTCAAGAGCCTGTCCTTTATTTTGAAAGGATTATTCTTCAGATTTGGCCTGCTTTCGCTCAAAACCCTGCTCACTCTCTAAAACAACCCCTGCTTGCATAAAAAAATCCTCCCAAACTGTTGCATTCAGATGTGCTGTTTTGCACAAATGTCCTGAGCTTCCCTTTTTGTCCTTTTTGAGAAATGACCCTGTCAAAAATTGGCAACCGACAGAGAGGCTCACCAAAGCCGCAGACCTCAAATAAGTATTTAATTTTAATGGTGCTGTTACTTTCTTCAAATTGAATTGATAAAGTCGTACCAATTAAAAAATGAAAGAAGGCGCTCTTGAATAAAGATAAGAAACTTCATAGAGGTGGGACTTCTGAAAGGCAGAAAGTAGCAGCAGCAGCAGCAGTGACAGGTGCAAATGACAGTTTAATGCAGCTGTCAGGTGAGCAGCGCATCAGGAGGCATGACGAGAGAAGAGAAGGCATGAGTACACAGTCTTAATGGAAATGGTACGTTGGATATACATTATATTGAAAAGACTATATGAGGGTAGCACTGGACTCAAGGTGGCTGTTTGACTGACTTTAAAATCCTCGCTTCATTTACTTCACCATGGTCTCACATGTTTTACTATTTGGCAGTGCAGCAGTTAGAACATAAGAGTTACTGAGCATCAACAGTGATCAGCAGCCACTAATGTACCAGAGTTCTTTTGCTTTACAATCGGAGGTGGAACTAGGATTTTTCTAATTCAGGGGGCCATAAAGGGGCCACAATTTACACAAAGGAGATAATTATATGTCCAACACCCATGAACAAATCCTGATTCAGTAAGGTGCACACTGAAGGCATTCCTTATCTACTGTTAGCTCTACAACTTTGAGCAAAGCCACACATCGTTGAATATATTTTGAAAACTGTTACTTGTTCAAACACATTGTGTGAAAAAAACTTAGAAAATAAAAATTCTTAACAAAAGATCATATTTATTGTTTGTATGGTTAGTAAGTGACTAGTTAACTTCTAAATACCAGTGACAAGACAGGGGCACTTCAGGGGCCAATCAGATTCCAGCTGGGGCCAGTGCCCCCCTGGCCCCGTCCCTGGATCAACCCCTGTTAAGTGCTCAAGTAAGCAATCTGCTACTGTGGTTCAAATCATAAGAGGTGAATATAGAGCATAGCAGCTATTTCATGTTGTTTCAACAAGAGACAGAGATACAAGAGGAATGTCTAATAAATGGATCCAATTGTTTACAGCTAAAACTAAAATCTGCAAATTTGCCATAGCCTGAAACAGGTAACAGCTCTGTTACTGAAGCTGCTTGTGTATGTGTCTGTGTGTCAGTTTGTTTGTGTGCTGATGTGCCTGTAGCAAACCTGGCTCATGAAGCTGTGTATCCCTTGGAGAGGTGATTAAACAAAGTGTTGAGAGCCAGAGGTCTCTCTCTGTTGGAGTCCAGCAGGATATGTATGTCACTGTTGTACGTATTATCAGCCACCTGTTCCACATATTGGCTCCCGGTCTTCTCTTAAACATCATGTTTATTACCGGCAGCAGCAACAGCAGCACAGAAAGAACGAGGCTGCAGGAGACTGTTCTCTGTTTTGACCACCTGAGATATATCACTGAGCTCATTATTCCTCCAACGCAGACAAAGAGGATCATTCATGCTTATATTTCATCCTGCTCAGGCGACTGCGGCTCTGTTTACTTGACTCAGCGGGTCACCTCTTCTTTGTTTGTGTTTGGGCCACTGCAGGGCTTTGTACGAACACAGCTTACATGCACATCACAAATCTTGGCAGTTTCAGGTATCACATCTTGCTGGGGATAAAGTAGCCGTTCCACATATGGATGTTCTTACACTGGCTCCACATAACATTCAGACATTAGTTCAGCAGTGCTGTATCTTGTCGGTAGGTCACTGAGGTCATCCGATCAGAGCTTGTGTTGCATATCACAGTTTAGACTGAAGCAAAGACAGTCACTCTTTTGATTTTGTAACTGCTGGACATTGGAGCACACTCCCACTGGACTGTATGGACTCAACACATGGATCAGACTCAGATTTGATGTCTTTTGACTTGAATTGCCCCCAGTAGAGCGCCTTCCTCCTCCAAGTCCAACAGTCCCCTTGAATTAAAACAAGCCATATGGTCACATTGTGTTTCTCAGTTTTCACATTGCTGGCAATAACAGGTTTATTTATTACCATACAGTGGTTGAAAAAAGACTACACCACTATGAAATCATATTTAATACAAAAAATAAAATTCAGATCTTATTTGGAAGTTAAAGAGAATGAACAATTATTCCTTGCCCCACCTCCTGATCCACAGCAACATGTAACCACAGGTTCTTTCATATTGGGAAGTGGAGGGTGAGATGAAGAGCAACATATAACTTCACCTCTAGATATCACTAAATTCTACACACTGAACCTTTAAGGCTGCTCCTGTGAAACACACATACACACACACACACACATGCATGCACGCACACGCACACGCACGCACACTCACACGCACACACACACACACACAAACACACACTTGTACTTCTTTGTTACTGAGGACACTCATTGGCATAATGCATTCCCTAGCCTTTTCCCCTAACCATCAAACAAAATGCCTAACCCTACACCTAACCCTAACCCTAAAACCAAGTCTTAAGCCCCAGCAGCCCATTAAAGGTGGGTCGGAAAATGAGGACTGGCCAAAATGTCCTCACTTTTGCAAAATGACCTCATTCTGTGGGTTATAGGCTCAAACTGGTCCTTACAAAGATAGCTGTACAAGAGCACACACACACACACATGCATGTCCCTCTATAGTTGTGAGGACACTCACTGACGTCACGCATTCCCCAAACCCCTACTCTAATTCTAACCCTAAAACCAAGTCTTACCAGCCAAAATGTCCTCACAATGTCAAAATGTCCTCACAATGATAGTATTGAACCAGAATCAGCCCTCATAACTACATAACCCCCTCCCCACCCCCACGTCTCTCTATAGTTGTGAGGACACTCATTGTCATAGTGAAACCCTAACCCCTTACCCCTTACCCTAACCATCACACCATGCTTAACCCTAACCTAAACTTAATTATAACCCTAAAACCAAGTGTTAACCCTCAAACAACCCTTTGAATTTATGAGGACCAGCTAAAATGTCCTCACTATGTCAAAATGTCCTCACAATTATGGTATTGAACCAAATTGGGCCCTTGATAACAATAGATAGGACACAGCACACACACACAGTATGTTGATTTTAAACAAGCACTTTATATACGATATAACTAATCTGCTTATTTACTTTGATGCTGCCCTGACGTGTTGACAGTGATTGAAGTAATGAGTTTTGGTCACCTCTCTGGTTTTCTTATAAACACACCACTTCACTGGTCTGTTCTCAGTTTTACACAGACACAGTGGGATCACACAGCTGTCAGATGATGGCACTTATAAGTAATTGAACTTGAAACTTGATGTAATCAGTTTTGCAGCTGCAGTAAGTGAAATGCAATTTAAAACAAAACCATTTGAATATGTTTTTTGCATTTTATGTACAGCCCTCCAATATAGTTTGTCAATCACAATGAATGTTAGAACATACAACCCTGGATAACGCTGATTGGTGCTTTTTTTTACCACAGTAAAGGAGAAAACAAAGTTAATTTAAATGAAAATAAATTACATTTCCTTGATGCTAAACATCCGGCAAATGATGCTAAACAGCTGTAAAGGACCTTTGAAGGCTGGAGCTTCACAACAGTGTCTCTGCCCTCTGTCATCATTGTCCAGCAACACTTTAGCAGTGTTTTAATCAGGATTCACACTGTATGTGCAAGTAAAAATTCAGAGCACATTCATTTTGGTAAAAGAATCACACTTTTGCATATTCCGGCCAGAATCAATCATATTCTGAAAATTAGACAAAATTAGGCTGAGCTGTAAAATGGTTTTTACTGGCGGGGCTCTGATGGCATGGCTCCATTGTGGCTGGTTTTTCATCAGACAGAAATAGTTTTTACTGCACTTCTGATAAAAGGAGACAGTTTCTTTATAGAGTGTAATGGAAAGTGATGGTGAACACCACTTATGCCTTCTGATCAAATGCCTCCCGCTCACCAGTGCCAGCCGAGGGAGAGTAGAGGTGTGCGCTGACGTTATTCATATGGCAGAGCTTCGTGCCACAGGCAACACTTTAGAAATCCTGTTTTATTTTATAGATCTACACCTGCTGCTGAATACATTAATATGATTAAAATCACTTTTTGTTTTTCACCTGTGTACAGCGAGAAAAACAGCTTGCAGAGCGTTGCTTGACATATTAATACAATTCACTGCCAACAAATCATACTTTGTGTATATTGTAAAGCATGTGGTGAATATATACATATATATAATCTTATCTGCCTATCTATCCATCTTAAAAGCTAGTCACTCAGGTTCATCCCACACAGGTCACAGGGGTGAGTCAGAAATGACTGAGCTGAAGCATCATAATCAATAAGGCTCTGCCAATAACTTGTTTCAAACAAAAGCATTATGCTGGAATAAAATCACTGCAATCAAAACTTTTTTCCTGTTCTTCTTAAAACAAGGCTGTATGTGCCAGGGGTTCAACACAGACATAATCATAAAGGAGATTTAAATTACCCTGGTCTGGGTTGTTTGTCACCTTTGGGAATAACAGCATCTCAGTATTGTTCAGAGAGGACAATTTGAATGATAATGTGTGTGTGTGTGTGTGTACAGGAATAAACCAATTTATTCGTCTCTGAGTTAATAATTGAGGGTTGGTTTGTGAAATATTCAGTGCTAGAAGTCAAGTGATGAGGTGATGCAAACCAGGAAGCAGTGGTGGAAGAAGCATTCAAACATTTTAGTAAAAGAGCAAATAGATTGACAAAACATGAACTCAAGTAAAAGTACCACAGTTACTTTTCCACCTGAGTTTTAAAAAGTATTAATAACAGAAGCACTTGCAGAGTGTATCCCCTAATGCAACAGTCTACTACATCATTATGACTGAGTCTTGGCAGTGCCCTCTACCAAATCCATTTTTGGTGTTTCTTCATCAGTGAGGGCTAATGTGTAATATTCTTATGTTACCTGCAGGGCCTGATTAAACCAGTGAACCAATCCGTGTGGTCCTGGGAGTAAAAATCCCATTTGCTTTCTGAATATAGATTTTTATAATCAGCCATATTATGTAACCAAGCTATAGACTTACCATAAGGTATGTGATTGTAAAACAATCATAATCAAAAGTCCATATGATATCAACTGCATTTTAAGAAAAACTTCCCTGCAATGTCAAGGAGAAGTACTACACTACCCATAATCCCCAGTTTTTTCTAACATGCTGCAGTTCCCCAGAGACGAGGGAGTGAAAATCACCAGAACAAAGTTAAATTTAAAAAAAAGCCCTGGATGTCATTGGAAAGGGATGATTTGCAGTGGTTTATGGGATGTGTAGTTCCTTCACTTTTAAACAATAATCTATACAGTATTTGACCTTTTTTTTCCATTTTCCAAATATTTTATAGTCACAATGCATCTAATAGCTGGTCAGCCTGGTTCCAGACTTAAAAAAAAAATCTGTAGCGTCACTGGACAAAATAGAGAAATGTACTTTTAAAATGATATAAAAAAACGTGAACATGTAAGAGTGTAAGAGTGAAAGTGAAATCACTCTGCTACATCCCACCCACTGCAACCAGATATCAAGATAACTGCTAACTTTCAACAAGCAAGCTATTCATCAGTCGCAAATAGGAATATAACACATAAAACCATATCATAATTCAAGGGCAGTAGTGTAGCATTGACTCCTGTCTCATAGTAGTGTGTAATCCATTTCTGCTTTATGAAGCTAATAAGCTACAATAGCTTCCTCTGTCCTGGACTCTCAGACTTCCTACAAAGGTCAGCATGAAGACAGTTTACTAACTGCTGAAATTAAAATGTAATGTCGGTTTGGCCTCGATTTATCTCTTTTGTACGATTACACACTTGGTGGATGTTCCTCTTCGCCACTTAGAAATTGCAGCACAGCACAGTTTTATTTAGCTTTTTGCCAGTCTCTCGTAGCCAACAGCCCTCTGCCTACCAGCACCGCTGCAGCTCTGCAGCAGGTAGAGACTCTGCTGCTGCTGCTGCTGCTGCTGCTGCTGCTGCTGCTGCTGCTGCTGCTGCTGCTGCTGCTGCTGCTGCTGCTGCTGCTGCTGCTGCTGCTGCTGCTGCTGCTGCACTTTGGAAGCACTTCAAGTTAAGTCCATTAAATTATGAGACAATAATGTTGTGGTAAAGAAAAAAAAGTAACTTGAAAATGTTTTTGGAAATCAGAATTCAAATGTGCCGGAGAGATGCTGAGCTCAGCTTTGCCCTTTTACACTGTTGCTAATGTATTCCAATAGGAGCTGATCCAAAGTCAGCCTTAAATTAACTGCTTACAATATATTTGTCCCCATGCAAGCAGTTTTCTACAGAGATATACACAGACTGAAGAATTGAGAAGTGTGGGTTTTAGAGGGATTTTCAGATGCAAAGTAAGCACAGCCTGAAATGCGGTGACAAAGGGAGTGAGGCAGTAAACAGCAGGTTTTAATGAGGCGAACCGTCATCGTGCCAGTTTGCTAAACTGAAAATTGATTGTACAGACTTGGACATCCGTCAATATAGAGTTTATTCATGTAAGTGAGAAATAACAGTAATAACAGGGAGATGCTGTTAAAAGATTAGTTAGTTCTAGTCACGTTTTTATGTGCGGATGATGCATTGCTGTTGCACTCTTCTCCGCCCTCAGGACAACTTTATCTGGCAAGTGTTTTGGTGTTAATACAGGGTGGCATCACTTGTGGCTTCTAAAATAGCTCCTACCGCTGTGGTTCGGTTGTTTCAGGGGTGTGTGAGATGTGAAGGTGTGTGTCATCTCTGAGAGTGCAGCATCGTGGGGTTGCAGACAGTGATCCTCCCTGTAACCCCATTGTGACTGGCAGACGTGGGGATGCTGCTGCTCCCCGCTGGCGCCGCAGTAGATGATGAATGATGTTGCGCTGAACTAGTTTAAGAGGAGCATCGCACAATCGCTCATTTCAAAAGGCACTGCTCCACACAACGGCCTGGGGAACGGCATGGAAAGTAATATCCATCAACAGCCAGCCAAGCAGCAGCGCTATCAGCAAACACAATTTAGAGCTGAGGAACATTATTGTTTTTTTCTCCCCCTCCTCTGTTCATCTCACTGCAGCGATGAACTGGCTGAGTGATGCTCATTTGATGAATATGATTCTGCTGTCATGATAATATGAACTCGCTCATTATTGGGAGGAATTGAGTTTGGATGAAAAGATGTTCTGTAAAAACAGAAAAATATCATATTGGTGTAAACCTTGTAATGAATATTTCTCCTGCCTCACATTGTGGATGAATGTTCTTGGCACAACATCTCCGCCTGCATGGAAGTGTCTTGTTCATGACACTATCGTTATAATATAATTAAGTAAATCAAAATTTAACACACAAAATAAATCTTGGCTGCTTGGCCCGTTCCTCTCTGTGTGGAGTTTGCATGTTCTCTACATGTTTTTCTCCCACAGTCTAAAGACATGCAGACTGGGGTTAGGTTAAGGAAACTTTTAATTAATTGTAGGTTTGATTGTGAGAGTGAATGGTTGTTTTTCTCTGTATGTTGGCCCAGTGATACACTGGCGATCTGTTCAGCGTTTATCCCGCCGTTCACACATATCAGCTGCGATTGGCTCCGGCCCCCACCACCCTCAAATGATGAGAGGTATAGATGAATCATGGATGGATCAAATAATAAATCATAAACAAAGGTTTATAAACTTGGTAGAAACTTTCTATTGTTGAGGCAGTTTCTTCATATAGAAGAAGAGGAATATACGGGTGTCCAGAAATGTTATGTACATGTAAGATAACAGCAATCCATTGATCAATCATCCACAGATTATAGAATTGGCCAGTACTTTAGAGCATAACAGTGACGGTACACTTTTAGAAAGGCTGTGATTGTGGAAGTAAGGTTTCCAGTCATCTTCTCCACTGATGTTACAGAAAATTCTTATAAAATGAAGCCTATATGAAGCCTTGTTATTATTATAATTTTGCCATATATTGTACATTGTGCCTCCTATGTATCTATATAAGGTTTCAATGTGGTAACCTAGTGAATAAATGCTGAATGATTGTAGCTGGCATGATTATGGTTATGGAAAACATTTCCATGGTAACAGCTCCACCAATCAGAGACATCACTATTACAAGGATTGTGGGTAGTCTAGTTCTTTTCTTTGACATCACTAATAAAAGACATTTTGCTTAAAACGTAATCATACACTTGACTTGTGGCTTCTACAGGAGCATGTAATATTGTTTCAAAATCTTGTGGCTTGTGGTAAGTTGACTTTGGATGGTTCCTGCTTTATGGTGATTTCTATTACAGAACCACACTGTTAAGCTCCATTCCAATCATTAATTATTCTTCAGTGTTGGTTGTGTCCATTGTGTAGAGGTTTGTGAACAGATTTCCACCCTCAGAACGATTTGTGTGCGTTTATTTTTTGGCTCCTGTGATGCGTGTTTCATGTCTGTTGCAGATCAACAGTTTCAAAGTCTTGTGTATCTGAATCGGCTGAGCTGAAGAGTGTATCCTACTACAGAATGGTAGAAAACACATGACTTGTGTGATGGGTTATGCTGTAGTTTGAACAAACTTTATTGGCACTGTCGCGCAGACAAATAGCGAACTGCCACACTGATTAATGACATGGCAGCAAATTCAGCCTTGATTAATGGAGGTCTTAAAGGAACAGATCAACATTTTGGGAAATACACTTCATTTTCTTGGTTAGCCAGCAGCCAATTAACTTAGTAGAAATAGAAATAGAAATAATTTGGCACCAAACAAACCTTAAAACCAAAATGTGTTGGCTTTGCTCTTCTGTTTTTGTGTGGATTAATTTCATATTAATAAGTGACCTTCAGAGTTGCCAGTCAGACTTGAATGAGTGTATTTTTACAAATGTTAAACTATTCTTTTATCATCTAAGAAAACATTCTGTTCTGCCGCTGAAACATTGTTCAGATGGTTCAATTTAAAGTAAGTTGCAGATTCGGTATTTCTCATTCCTGTCACAATGTAAGACAGTCGTTCTGCGTGAAGAGCAGATTTAGCTCAGAGTGGATATGTAAATGGTAAAGATGTTCAATACTTAATAGGTACTTTCCTGTTTTATTTCACACTGAGCGTCCCCTCTAATGGGGCTCTTTAGACTTCAGTCATCTCCACTGCATCTACATGCTCACCTTAATCAGCTGGAGCCCATTTAACTCTGTATCAGGTCTACGTTTCTTCAGTGATCACATTGTGATGGACAACCAGGGGATACCTCCTCTGATGACGATGAAATGAAGTGGGAGTGGGAGGAACGTCCCTCCAGGCAGGACATTAGTTTTTAGCTTCTCATTTACGACCATTTTGCCAGAGTAAAATAGAAGAGCTCCACGTCACCCCTTTGATCGAGTCATAGGGCGACCGTGTGAGAGTAACCGCTGTCCTCCAAAGAGAGATGGGAGCAATCAAGCCCACCCTGAAGGTTGTTCTCAAGAAGCAGCATGGTGGAAATACTTCCCCCACTCACTCTGATGAATTATTCAAATATGTAACACCTACAAATGTATGGTCACAGTCGTTAGGTTGGAATTGTTAGTGTATGTAGTTCTCTGTGAATTTAAACCAGGTTTTAATTATTCCAGTGGGTTGAGGTTGGATTTTTGAATGTTTATTTCCACAGTTTCACTAAGAGTAAGCAGTCAATGTGTATTTGAACCATGCTGCACAAACTGTCTACTCTCCAGTTGTCTCGTATGTGATCACAACTCAATACAACTCACTCCTAAGGACTTTCTAATGATGCAGAGACAAGTTACAAGTCTTTCACAGGTATGACGGTATTGGCTTTTACGTTTAACGAAATGAAAACTTTTATTTTAGAGACTTAACAATGCAGAAAAGCAGTGGACGTATGTTTAAGATTCAAGTTGTGTCATAAGGATTTAACATCATTTTAGGAATCATTCCCAATTTTATATATACATATCGACCGATTTTTCAGTGTTTGAATTTTTTTACTTGCTAATATCAGCTGTGGCATCTGTCCCCCAAAATCCATATTTGTCAGCTTTGTCAGAAACTTGAAGCCTTGCCATCTCTCCATCTCTGAACAATGAGTAACACTGGCAGCCTTCCTGTTACTATTTTTATTCACTGTCACTGTGGCTCGCTCCACAACATCTGTGCTGTAACTTCTCAGCAAAGGTTTGTGTGAAACAATACCAGGAAAAGTTTTGTAGAGTGAGTGAGTTTCATTATGTGTGATGAGTTATTTAAATATTTATATATGCTTATTCTGGTTCTGAGCACAGTAATGCTGTGAAATTAGTTGTGAGGTCAAAAGTATGTATATAATGTATGTGCTTTTTTTAGTGTGTGTGTGTCTGTGTGTGTGTGTGTGTTTGCACTGACTCATGAGAGAATTAAAGCTACTGAAATGGAAACTTTAAGAGGCTTGTTACAGCAGCATTCAGTGTATGTGAGTTGTGGCACAGATAGAGGATCACAACAATATTCAGTAAATGATCTGCTTATACATGTTGTTTAACTGAACAACATCCAGGAGCTGAAAGTTATTTACTATCACTGTGGTTTAATATGTGAAGGCCTAATGTGTGAAGGGCTTAGCAGTGATATTTGTCAGAGGCAGCTACAGCACCCTGACCACCGGAGATCAGTTTGCTAAAGGTGCAGTTTAACTCTGGAGCTTGTGAAGGGAAGGAGGTCTGACTCCTGCTATTTCCTCTATTTCACGCAGTTTGATTTCACACAGGTTTCACCCTCTAATGGCCCATACAAGGTGAAACCAAAATGACTCCGTCCCCTGCTATGACAAGCCCATGTCAACAGGTTGCCACACACAGATGATCTGGGGTCTCGTTCCCCGATAACGGCCGCTCTGAGAGAGAGTCATTATTTGTCTGCTCTACTCATAGCCGCATTTAAAGTGTGGATGTGGCCAACGCAATTAAGTGTAACTTAATTATTGCTGCTCTCGCTCCCTCTGAAAGGTGCAGAAATATTTTTCTCCTGCTTCAGTAATGGCTAATTTATCGGACTCTATGTAAATTTGGACAATATTCAAATACGCCGCACAGCAACAAATGAAAGAAACAATTACATGTGCTCAGAATGATAAACTACACTATGCCAAGCGTTATCTCCCGGTACAATACACATCAAATGTGTGGATGGGTTCTGCATTAACAACACAGTTGCCCTTAAGCAAAAAGCAGCAAAAAAATCATTAACTTTCCATGTAGGTGTGATGATTTGCATTATTAGCACTGTGACTAAGAGAGCTGTTCATTTCAGCGACACATTCATCAGGTTTCACTGGTGCAGTGAGGACACAGACGTGACTGAGAGGAGGATGAGGCAAGACGGAGAGATTTGAGTCTGGGCTGAGTGATGCACGATGTATGACTAGTTCCAACGTTTTTCAATGAGTCATTGAAATTGTTTTGAGAATTGAAATGTACGCTTCTTCTCTCTTGTCACCACAGCATCGATCACTCAATCCACCCCCTCCCAGTGCTCTCAGCACCTGAACAGTTGTTTCAATTGTAATTCAAAATGTCTGTTATCACCCCTAAACAGTCATTCGTTAGGTTACATTTCATTTTGTGTTTTTCATAAATGTAGGCAGTTTAAATGTAGTAGTGTGTTTTTCTACCCGACTCTAATTAAACTGCTGTTTTAAAACCTCAGAGGAATTAAATCCTGGCACAGAAGTAAGCTATAAAGTATTTGCATAACTAGTGCTGTGGTCGCTCTAAACCTGCTTGTTTTGAATGGACAGTTTTCTTGTCCTGTTTTAATGCTGAAGAAAATAAGATGAATGGTTTGTGAGTTTTGCGTTTCACATACAAAGAGCGAGAGATGTTTGTGGAATTAGTGGGTAGACATTTGGTCTGAAATATGACAACATCAACAGATACTGTAACATCTCATTACTGATGATAAATGTCAGATGTCAGAGCAACGTGTTCATTTGGGTTGATGTTGCATGGCACCTCTCAGACAGATAGAGATCAGCAGGATATTGTCACCTCCTCCCCCATCCAGGTGAGAAAAGGAAAAGTTTAACACTTGAAACAGCAAAGTACAACAGACTCACAAACATTCATATAGAGGTGTTTGTGTATATAATGTTAGTATATGATATTAACACTGTTATTCATTTGAATATTTTTATCTGAATATCTGTCATCACAAATCTTCTGTGGATAATTCATATTCCTGCTAAAAATACCGTAAATTCAACACACTGATGTGCCGACAACGACAATCCACACAAGTTTTCACATGAATTGTGGGAAGTGTTTCATAAGCAGTTTTCTCTATCTGTGTCATTTAGATGTGCAGATGTCTGAAAACATAATTTCACAGCTCATGGGGTTTTATTTGAGTGCTGCTTTTCTTTTACCTCGTTTGTCATGGTTCTCTCTGATTTCATTTTTCAAAATGACAACAAAACAGTGTTTTGTGCTCTGTGCTAATAATCAAATCTGCACTTGTTTGTATTGGGTATTTTTTCTAGCCTGTGAAATGTGCACATTTTGATTGTGTGTGTGTGTGTGTGTGTGTGTGTGTGTGTGAGTGAGTGTGTGTGAGCAGCATATTGTTCGAATCAGGACTTCCTGTTTGAGAGGATTTGTAATATTACTGGTCGCTGCATCTGACTGAGATGATCACACAACGTTTCCTGCTTTTTTTTGTGTCATAAAAAATTGAAGATGAATGACATGGAGGGAGAGAGATAGAGTGAGAGGATGAAAGGGTGGGAGATGTAGTGAGATGAGAGGAGGCAGGTGAATGGCTGTGCCGTAATCCTTGTCGTCTTAGTAGGGAAGTTCAGTGTTTGAACAGAATGGATCTCTGAGATTAAAGTGCCCCGATCGCTGCTCTCACATCACATCCCCTACCATCAGGGGGGAATTCATTTACTCACACAGAAAGACGGGGCAACTGAGAGCGTGGGGGAGAACTGACAGAAAATGGAGAGAAAAAGCCTGTCTGGAGGCTTTGTAGGAATTGAAAGCAGTTGAACTCTCTGAAGGCCTGTGATTCGGTGAAGAGATGGCACACCAGCGTATATACTGTATTGACTGTACAAATCTCCACTACTTACACAAAATATTTCACTGCAACCCAAATATGACTTACTGTAGAAAATAAAACAAAGAAATTACAGTATTTAAAGCACAAAAGGGAAACCTTTATGTGTCAATGAGCTTCTGGGTGCACAATCAAAACTTTACTTATATAATATGTAACAATTCTTCATTAAAATGTGTAAAAACAACTACACCTACACTTTCATTCAAGGTAATGGGACGTTTCATTTTGGTCACCTTTTACTTGCGCCATATCATCTTTACCCATGGCTTTGTCCATCTAACTTCCAACATATGACCAAGGAAAAACAAACAGCTAGCCATTAGCCAGTCAGCTGTTTTTTTACATGTTCGCATTGGTCACTCGCGATGGTTCTCATATTATCAAGTCAGCATGGTGAATTCAGGTTGTGAATTCAGGTGCATGTGTGCACGCATGCAATATATATCAAAGTAACCAAGCAAATAAGAGATAGAAATTACTCTAATACAATATAAAAAAATAACAATTTACATTATGTATTGTCGTGGTTAAATGTTAGACTCAACTCTTTGAACATCCTAATTATCACATAATTTTTTTAAGGTGTATGAACTCAAATACTCATATTCAAATCAAATTCATATCAATTAGAAATATAATCTCTGAGGCAATTACATGAGCATAAGATAAGATAAGAAGTCCTTTATTGGTGCTACAATGGGGAAATTTGCAGTGTTACAGCAGCAAGAGTCAAAAAGACATCAGCAAGTAATAAGTAACATGCAATACTTAGGTGTAAGGAATATAAAAAAATATATAGAAATATAGAAACATATGAATGTAATAATTAAACCACTATATACGAACGAATACGTGTAAAGACATGAAGAAATATTTGCAGTGTGAGGATATTCACAGTGAATGAATTGCACATGAACCGTTTATATTGCACAGACAGATGAATATTGCACAATTTAAAAATGTTAAAGTGCAGTCCAGTGGTGGTGAATGTTGTTTTACTGGATGCAGAGCTGGTTGTGTAGTCTTACTGCTGCAGGAAGGATCGACCTGCGCTACCTCTCCTTCAGACACTTAGAGTGAATCAGTCTGTAGCTGAAGGAGCTGCCGCAGAGGTGGTTAATGGTCATGGTGAAAAAGTGACTGTGAATAGCACACACGCACTTTCAAACATGCCACATGTCATTTTACAGTGTCAGTAAATGTCTGATGACGAGCTGCACAACCATACGACTGTTTTCACTGATGTTACCAAACTCCAATAATGATAAAGATGTAATTGCTCTTGATCCAATAGGTTGAGCAGTAAGAACAGGAGACAGAGGGAGCTGTCTGTCGAGGCTGGTTTTTATACACCCATACAGTCCTGAGACTGAGAGAGGTATGATCAGGACAAATACTACAAGTGAAAACGTCTGTGTCATCGTTTCATGGATCAACTTTAATTTAATCCTGCACAACTGCTCAGGGGTTTTGAGTTATCCTTTACACCGACCTCTGCTCAGATTGACTTTATGCTGAAAGTAATGTGAGGTCAACAGCCACAATATGCCTGTGGTAAAGGTGAACAGCCGTAATGGTTGTAGACAAGACGTCTAGATGTCATAGGCCTCTCTCCCTGCAGACATTTGAACTTGTCATAGTAAAGACATCTCAGGTCATGACAGAGTGACAGTGAGTCAATGTGCACCACAGATCTGAAACTGTAGCAGCTAAGTGGAATTCAACCTGCAGACTGCAGCTGGTGAAACCATTTTTCCACAGCATTTACAGGGACAGGGACAATTCATGGGATTGTCTAGATTGTCTGTCCTGTTGCACTGGCCTGCAGGAAGTGGTGAAAGTTAGACCAAACTGTCTTGAGCTCTTCCTTTCTTGCTGCAACCCCATAAAATCTGCTGACCCTTCATCTCAGGATCAGGCTCAGAAGGGACTATCCAAACTTCAACTCCTTATGTGAGTTTGAAACTTGTGCAAATAGTAATCAGGTTGGCCCGACTCCGGATTTGTCTCCAGTATACCACAGTGTGTACCTACTTATGAGTGGCCCTTTCTTTCAGGCCTTGCTCTCTATCCAGAGGTTTTGCACAAAAATCCATTGCAGTGATGGAAAACATTAATTCCTGCATATGATTGATGTGGTTAGTGCTGTTGCCTCGCAGTTCAAATCCTGGTTCTGTTTACAGCTTGCATGTTCTCCATGTGTCTGAGTGGGTTTTCTTTGGATACTTCCTCCCACAGTCCAAAGACATGCAGATTAGGGTGAGGATTAATGGAGAATCTAAATTGACTGTAGGTTAAATGTGAGTGTGAAAAGTTGTTTGTCTCTGTATTTTGGCCCCACAATAAGCTGGCGACCTGTTCAGGATGTACCCCGCCTCCCGCCAAATGTCAGCTGGGATTGGCTCCAGCTCCCCCTGCGACCCTTAAAGGATAAGCGGAGTAGATAATGGTTGGATGGATATGATAGATATGTTTCCATTCTGCATTTTATGGAGCAGTGTTTTAAGATGCAAGACAAAGTTTTTGTAATGTACGTCATGATTTAATAGGACATATGGGACTTGTTTAGATTATGATAGATCACCTGAATTAGAAGCGACAGAATAATTCTGTGAATTCTCCCTGCATGACCTTGTCTGCCAAAACAACCCGAGAGGCATCAGCTACCCTGCATCATTTCCTCTGAGCAGAGATAACAGAGTAAATCCCTCTGAGCTGCCTGCATGGGCCATTGTGTCTGAGGTTAGTCAGAGATGCCTGAAGCATTTAGAGGTTTAAAAAATTCAAACTTTTATATTTAAACTTCATGTTTTTGTCATAGGTTGCCTCCTGTTCCTTCCCTATGATAAGTGGTCGTGGTTGAGCTTGGACAAATAGACATCAAACACAGCCTGTGGTGAAATATAACAAGAAAGCAAAACTTGTACAAGTCAGAGCACATAGACATCTCATATCAGTCAGTTTCAAGAGTAAAGACATTTATTAACTATCTCACTGAACCATAGACTGTAAATACAGCTGGACGAATGGCAGCTTATATAAGGTAAAGCCAAAATATCTTGATCGATATATCGGGCTGCAGTATGGGCCATGAATTCGGCGTCCTCCATGTAAGTGGATGGGACATGTACCAAAGTACACGTCAAATTCATTTTTCTCAAAGATGGTTTCTGTCATTTTGAGAAGTGTAGATTTTTTCCAGTAAGTTTGGTTTATGCTATAAAATCGTCATGATCCTCTTTCTGTACTTGAGTACATTTTTGTTGTATCTTTACTAAGTAGATTTATTTTCAGGTACTTTTCACTTTGACTCAACTACATAAATACGAACCCATATCTGTTCTTTCTACACCCCCGAGTCTTTATTATTCTTTTGAAACAAAATATACAGTAGACACAGTTAATGATGTAGTTGATCGTTGCATTAGAGATCAGTATACTCTTAGCAAGCTCTTAGTTAAAGTACTCATGAGATCACTAAAAGTGAGGTACTTTTGACTATTTTGATTTAACTTTGTTTTGACCATCTATATTGTACAGTAACTTAAATACAATGTTTGAATACTTTCTTCACCACTGCTTATGACAGTCTATGCAGTGGCTGTTTGAATATTTCAGTCTGCAGCAACATGGTGGACTCTGACTCACTGCCATTACCATTCCTGGATCATGTGTGGAGAAGCTAAAAACAGAACACACACACAAACCTAATTAACTGCTTATATTTACAGTATTTTTTCTCTTGTAACGTCTTTGCAGCTGCTGTGTTATAGTTAGAAATCCTTGGCTCGAGCCTCTGTTCGTCTGAGGCACATAAATCAGGAGGTTACTGCCAAAGGGGCTTCCTGGTAATGATATAGGCTTTTAATTAGATAAAGACACTACTCCCAATTTGTCGTCCGCCTAAGCAGTGGATGAAGCACGTACGCACACACACACACCGTCAGGTTATGTCTAATATCTGGTGCCATTGTTAAATCTCTTCTGCTCCACTGTAGCAAACACACTGCACTGACTACCAGCATTTTGTTTCAGCACCGGAGCAGAAACAGACTCTATTCTAATTTTCTTGTGTTTTTGCGTCACCTCGGAGGTGACATTGTGTTTTGACTGAGGAAGCGGTTGTGTAATTGTTAATGATAAACATGCAATAATGAGCAGTAGTTGCACCTAAAACTGAGGCTATTTTTAATTTTGAGTTTGTGTTGTTGCCGGAGATAAACTGTGTTTCAGAAGCATATAAAACACAAAAAGGCACTTCAAGGATACGCTCTTACATCATAATAAATGCCCTGAGAACCACAAATAATTGCCCCAGCTCACAGTTTATGTTTACTGTGGATGAAAACATGTTTGGCTTGAGGGGATGATGTGTTAGTGAAAGAGCCTAGGATCTTCACATGATAAAAAAGTGTGGCAGACAAATAAACCGGTGTGGGTCATTTTTTAACCCAACAGGAACCACAGTGACCATGTTTGGTAATATCAAAAAAACAAGAACATGCACCTGATGACATTAGGTCAAATTTGTTCAGACTTATTTTCTCTCTCTCTCTCGCCTACATGTGTCGTATATCTCATCTCACATGTCCGTATAGTCAATCTGACGCTCATCTATATTTACACATAGTGCAGTGAGTGGATTTTCAAGGTTGATCATCACATAAGGACTCATATCTTTCATAATTGGTTAAATCTATCTTCCTAGCTGTGCACATTCATACATTCAGTCCCTCCTGACTCTGCTTGCTTTCTTTCTTTCGTTTTCTCTCTTTCTCTCTCTCTTTCTTCGTTCTCTTTTTTGCGCCAACACACACTCACACACGCACAGTCGTGTCTCCATGACTTCAGAGGATATTACATTGACTTATATTGATTTCCTGAGGACGCAATCTAAGGCTTAGGTTTAGAGACTTCATCTAACCACAGTTACTACCCTTAACTTGAAACTAAACCCAACTCTTATGCTTAAACCTAAACCTAACCTTAACCACACCTTAAATCATGCCCACACAAAAAGACCCCCCCTCAAAAAAACGTTGACGTCGGACACATCATTTCGTTTTCGCAAAAACAAATGACAGTAGTAATAATTTAGAGTAGGAAGTGAGATCTGATCAGGGGTTTCACAGGATACACATTCAGGATGTATTTTAAAGACAGGCGTGAACAGACAAATCTAACGTTGGTCTCTTGTGATCAGATCTCTCAGGACAGATGTTAACACCAGGGCCATTGTCACAGCGTCTCACTCTGAATTAATCTGAAAGTTTAGTCAACATGCTGGAATTCATTCTCAGCTGTTTAGTCCATGTTCAGCTGCCTTTCTTGAACACGACACACATTTTGCACAGACCATGCCATTGGTTATATTTGCTGTGTTGTTGCCTCCACGCTGCCGTATTGACTCCGGTGTTTGGATTCTGGCTGTGTGACCTGCGATAGTGCTGAAAGGCCCATTTCTGCCGGCTTAATCAATCTCTTGTACATTTTCTTTTGAACTTAATTGACTGATTTTTCCCTGGATGGCCAATTCAGGGAGGGTGGAGTGGGCGCAGTTTCACACTGCTGTTCACTGGTCCTCATGAATCTCAATCTATTGATCATACTGCTGCATGGGGGAGGCAAATCTGGGCCGGCTGCTCCGTCAGCAGTCTCTGTGCTGGCTCTTAGAGGGAAAAACACAGAGGGAATACATGACCAAGAAACAATAAGAGAAACATCAACTGGAGTTTGAATTTAAATTGTCATTTTAACTTATCTTGTAGAGCTTGAAGTGCAAATGTCCAATCTTCAAGGCACATTTTGATCACTTGATTGTAGACTTCAGAGTGTACATTAATTAAGTTTCGAGGGTGATTAACCGATCTGTTTTCATCGAGTGATTGTGGAAGTCTTTGTAAAATAAAGTAGTTACTGTAAAGCATGTGTGTGGTCTCCGATAACGTGTTTTCTGATGAACGATGCTCTTACAGGCTCACATCACGGCACACTGTGTCATGCTGAAATGTCACCAGAGCCATCAAACAAACGTTCGGTTATTAACGGTGACTGCTGCACAGTAAGTTTCACTCGAGCGATTTAATCATTTCATTTAAATTAATCTGAAAGCCCCACAAAACTGTCAAATGTGTGAAAGTTCTTTGCAAAAGAAGCAAAACACTTACATCATACCAGTCATTCATTTTGCTGGGAAATGAGTTCATGAGAAACTGTTTTATGTGTGAGTGATGGCGATGATGGCACAGCGGCAAAAGTTGAAGGAGTAAATAAACAGCTAAAATATGTTGTCAATACACATAAAAAGACTGAATATATAAAAGCTTTTTGAAGAAGAAACTCCATCAGTCACATTAGTGTGTGTGTGTGTTCTCCTCATGTATTGATGACAGCAACATTTTTCTCCGTCATTACCATCATCTCCGGAGATGTTAACTCGCAGTTTTCCTCAATTGAAGATTAATGATGATGATTTATTAAGATAACAACAGGCAGCCATGTAAAAAGATTTCCAACTTCAAATTTAATAATTCACTAACATTAATATGTAATGATGCAGTGCAGAAACTAGAGGCATTTCCCTAGAAAGCAGAGTGGTTCAACCTCGATCTTCACACTGCAGAAACACTTGAATATGTGGCTGATAACTCCTGAAATCAAAGACATGAAATCACTCTGATTCAGGAGTGAAAAGGTTCTGTCCATTTAATATTAATGTTATATTTCTGACTTATGGACTTACTCACTCTTTTCATGTTTCAGTGGAATCAGGACATATGATCATGTTTGTATTGTGCCAGGTCACACTTCCATTATTCATGACTATCACATGCTGTTGTGAGTCATTAAACCTTTATATATATAAATATATATATATATAGTTGCAGGGAACTTTAAATGGTTGGTTTCTTAAAGGAAAATCCTTATGTTTCCCCATCAGTTCTTAGAAATGTCATCAATATCAGTTAATTACCCCACTGAACACAATATTAACATTTTCTTATCTTATGAAGTTTGTAAGATGAACTTGTTATCAAACAGCTGCCCATGTTCACATCCAGCAGACACAGTGCATTTTTCTGTTTTAAATGAATAAGTAAATAAATAAATTTGGCTGACTAAATTTAGCTCAATACATTAACATGTAACCAATTAACAGTAAATATTCACATTTTTGTAATTTGTTCCTGGCACATTTCCATGAATAGCCAAACACAAGTTAGAAGCTATTAGTTAGAAGCTATTATCAGAGACTTTCTAATATAAACCGAACTTATAAGATACTTCAGAATGAATGGAAACCTTTAAATGTGTTTATGGTGGAAAAATGGTTGTTTTCAATATAGTAGTAGTATAGATATAGTTCCTTTAGATTAGACCTGCACCTTTTCAGTCTGAGAGCTTTCTGTAATTACACTTTACAGAATTTGTCAGTTTGGTTCCACCAGAGCCTGTTTCTTTGTGAGTGTGGATAGTTATTAACGCCACAATGAGCAGTTAGAAGCTGCTACATTAACCACATTCATAAATGACTGTAAAACGCAATGACCCTCCTGGTCCTACTTTATGTCATTTTACTTCATGCACTTTCTGTCACAATCGGTAGTAAATCTATCTCTGACCATTCAGTGAAGGATGTGTTTTTAGCAGAATGCTTGTGTGCTATTGGTAAACTGGCCCTCCCTGTAAGACAATTCTGCTCTATAATTAATAATGTATTCACAAAGCATTTCATTCAATTGTGGCCATTGTCTCGAAACGGGTAAAAATAATTATTTTAGCAATTAAGCTCCATCCACTCCATTTCATTGAGGAGAGCTTCATGGCTGACCTCTAGGAGCCAACTTCAGTATAACAGCATTAACAGGAAAAGGACAGGCGGTCTAGGTTTTTTTCCCATTCAAATTTCGACTGGTTTGGTCTGCACAGTGACAACCTTCTACCATGCAGGACATCATGTGTGGATGAATCTTGAAGAGTCAAGGTGAAACTACCGGTATTTGTTGCTCACATGATAAAAACCTTATTTTATATATAACATTTTTCGCCTTGCA
The DNA here is from genome assembly GCF_024713975.1 of Paralichthys olivaceus. Taxonomy (NCBI): domain Eukaryota; kingdom Metazoa; phylum Chordata; class Actinopteri; order Pleuronectiformes; family Paralichthyidae; genus Paralichthys; species Paralichthys olivaceus. The sequence goes on along the minus strand of NC_091094.1, from coordinate 22,187,258 downwards.
CATGTGCAGGGAATACTCCCATTCAGCGATGCTGCTCCTAACAGTGCAACCAAGACACAGGATTATGCAAAAACAATAGCTCAGAAACACAGTCTTACATCCTAAGTGCAGCAGCCACAGTCGTTTTCAATCCACTAACAATGCAGGGAAATCTGTGAATGACAATTTGAACAACAGTGAGAGTAGCTTTTACTTATTGTTAATGAGGCAGAGTTTGTGACAACACCAGATTCATAAGAGCATGCTTAATGACAATCCTCACATTTGGATAGTGTCAAAGTTTGCAATTCTCATCCAAATTACATTTAAAGTTTACTTGTGTTGGAAACAACATAATTAGGTTTTCTGTCTTAAATGAGCTCTTTTTTTCCTGTTCGTGATCATCATGATAGATCAGATGATTTAAAGACTCATTACAGCTACTTCAGTCTTGATCTTGATATCTGTTCCTATTTCTGTTTTATATGCCAGTGGTCTGTCAGTCCCTGAGCCGCCACCAGGAGACAAATCTGCTGCACTGTCACTTTGACAGCAGCCTATGTCAGAGAAAGGAAAAGTGAAAGGTCTGTCAGGGCCAGTCAAATTATTTCTCCTGTCCTGATGCACTTTCTGACAGATACGCTGTCCTTACACACTCCCCCTCCTCGACTCACCTCTGTCCTCCCCGCTCTCAGTGGAAACCGTGATTGATAGAAAAGTGCAGGCAGAAGAATAATGTCACCACTTGTTGTCTAGCAGAGGTCTCCATCAGTGGCACAGTTTACACAATCTTCCATCCATTGCAGGAAGATGCCAGACATCTCGCAGGTCTCCAAACAAATGTCACCGGAGTCAATCTACCTTATATTTCCATTGTGTGCAGTGTGCTGCAGTTCAGCCAAGTGCTGACAGACAATTGGTGAAGACAGGGAGAGGTGGTGAATTTAGAGGAGTTGAGCCTCAGTGGTGACATTTTAAAAATGCTTGTTTGGCCAGCCAGCAATGTTGAATTATGGCTCGTCCCAGCCTTTAAGACCCCTGTGCTGTGTCTGCAGAGATGTCAACATTGTTAACTATGTGTCAAGCTTACAGGCCCATTGCTAAAGAAAACACATCCAGGAACTTGCCAGGACTGATGTGCAGCACTCTTGCTTCAAATGGGGTCGTAAATGTAATCAGTGTTTGTAGTTTTGTGGTAAAACTGCTCCTCTAGGATCCATTTGCTCTGAGTGAAGTTAACATGCTGCTGCTACTTCAAAACCATATCTCACATTTACTATGTCTGCGGGAAGAGGAGTCATTTGTCATTTGTTTATCGTACGACGCACATGTAAATAGATTACTTAGTCGAGCTTTAAGGTCCATTCTCTCCTTCTTCTGCTTCACTGTTCCTCATCCCTCACTCCCACCATCGCTCTCCTGTCAGCAAAGCTGTGCTCATATCCATTACACGGCTCCACAGCCGTGATAAATCTGTCCGTCAGCAAGACATCATAATCAAATTGTTCCAGAGGTCATTTAACATTGCAGAGGAGGGACTTCACTTTAGCCCTTGGAAGATCCGGCTCAAATACAATTTATGTGTCAGAGATGAATTGTGGAATGAAACATTTACAGAGAAAATGAACTATCTTGCCGACTGAAATAGCCTTGTTATGGCCATCTGTGTCACTTTATCTGCTAACTTCCAGCTCTGGTATTTAGGTGATATTTGCCCTTCCACCCTGCCTGTGCTTAAAATAATCATCTATAATAGATAAAACATTTACTAATGACAGAAGTGAGCTGGGTGTGTGGAATACCAGACTAGGTCCCTTGTCCTGTGATACTGATGCCACGATGTACAGTTACTGCACCAATAGTATATTGAGCTGCACATAGAGGCTGGTTCTACAGTACAACCATGCTTCACAGGTGGAGCCTTTTATTGAGGTCCAGGGTTGTGTGTCCTGTCAACCAATCAGAGGGAGCTGAGATTTTGAAAAGAATATTTGAATATTCTAATAATATCCAACATTAGATTATCAACATTTAACAAAAAAAAAGATTAACAACAGTGTTGAACACTGAATCTCAGTGAGAAAGCCTGTAGTGTCTGTTATGGAAAAACCTCCGATTGAATTATATCTGTAAATGTTATATATATAGATATAGATATGTATTTCTATAGTTGGTATTAAATGTATTTATCTGTACAAAAAACTCACCTAGATCTCATGCCTGTGTCTGATACATCCAGTGTGTTACAGGCAGGGGCGCACCCTTAATTATGGGCTTCAGCTGCAGAATTCCCCTCTCTTCCCTCCCCTCAGTGCAGAAAATTACAAATTAAAAGCGCACTAATCAGGAGGCTGTACTGTGCCAAGAGCATCCAAATGTATGAAACTGTAGCTGCAGACACCATCAAGCCTCTCAGTCCCATTTTAAAGCACAGATATTTTTATTTCTATGTGCAGCAGGCCAAAGCAGCTTGTATTGTGTGATGCAGTTGTTAAATAAATTACAATAATGCTTCCATTGCTTTTTTTGAAAGTTGGGGATTATTGTGTTTGGCACAACATCTTGGATTTAATCAAAGTATTTAAGATTAATTCTGTTGCACTAATTAAGTATTGAGCTTGTCCAGTATCTAGTTTGTCTCATCTCACTTCTTCCTCATTACAACTCCTGAACTCTTTTTAGAACAGGTCACATGAATTCCCTTCTTCAAGAGTAATTTTGCCAACAATAAAATGTAGGTTGATAACATAAACATTGGTATAAACATGATCTGATTGTATGATTATGTCACCAGTCTTTGTTTATTTAACTCCTCCAGTAGGACAGTTCTCTGTAACTTCAAAACCCAAGAACAAACTCTTATTGAGGGCATTGTGAGAGTGGGTGACTGCACCAGCACTTTTCCCAACATCAAGGCTCATGTCACACTCGTTTTTTGAAGTGAAAATAATGTACAAATGAATAATTGATTTCATCTGTATTATTTGGGGGAGAGATGGGGAAGTGTGCATGTTTTGGGTTCTTCTTCAAAGACATACCTAATGCATAAATAATGCTTTCCACTTTTAAGTGTAAAGTCCCACTTTTGCTTAAGGTAATTCATTTCTCTGTGTTTGCACCCCCCCCTCCCCTCCATTCTTTGTAAACGCAGATTAGACTAAAATGAGGAGAGGGAAGACGTGGAACTGCACATCTGAGACATGATAGCATGACACATAAAGAATCCAATCGAGCTGCGATGCTTCTCCACAGTAAAACATTGCAGGTTTTCCATTTCTGGCAGCTTCATCAAGCAGCCATCAGTCAAACTGAGTGACAACATTATCAGTAATCCATGTGGCGCTCCTCTCCGGTCATGTAGAGTTATTCCACAGCAATGACAACATGTGATTTTGCAAAAGCTGCCAACCCTCATGGTGGTCTTAGAGCGGGTCAGCAGGTACGAGGCCATAATGGAGGAAATGTAATTCTGCTGAGGAGATTAGATTCAGGCAGCTTGACCCTGCGGCAAAGCTCAGCTCCCGGCGCTGCACATCTGTTTGGACATTAATTGGCTCCAGTGGTTCAGGAATAATTCAGAGCTCGGCCAAGGAAAAAAACAGAATGATAATAAATCGAGTGTGGTACTTTCCTAATCGATGTTATCCTTAAGGCCAAACTCACAGGTACAAGAAGCAATCAAGGAAACAATGGAAGGTACAAGAGCAATTTTGTGGGACAGCAGCTTTGCAGCTGGGAGGGGAGACTGTTAGAGAGAGAGGGGCCATTTGCAACCAAGCAAGCAACAGAAACATGTCTGTAAACTGTGTATAGACATTAAATGTATATATATCCAAACAGTTTGTGGAGGTAAATTTGTAGCTCAGAGACTGTGAGCCTTAAAAAACGAGTTTCTCTAACAGTAGTATTAGACGTAATAACAAAAACAAACATGTCAGCTGTGGGCTTTCTTTCTTTTATGAGGGTTTTTATTCTCAAACATCAATTCAAACATCACAAACTCACATGAGAACACAATGACTCTGTTTTCTTATGTATAACAACACACACACACACACACACACACACACACACACACACACACACACAGACAAACTTCTCAATCTTCTATTTTCTGTAATGCATCTAATCGTAGGCTAGAAAGTACTTAGGAACATTTGGTCCCTGATTTAGTTCCTGAGGTTATATCCTGTTTGTGGCCAACAAATCATTAGATAGGGGCCACTCACAAATTTGCCACATGGACGTACAGTAGCCATGTGCCAAGAAACACACTGACGTGAAGCGGCCACTCACCACTGATACATTTGCGTATGTGTGACTGTGCCTCATAGATGAAAATTAAATTATGAACCAGTTATTATAAAGTCAAAGGGGTAGTAATATTCATCATGTAATGAGTGTGGAGGTGATTCTACGTTTTCCAACTACATTAATAATTTACTGGTCAAATCTGGTTTTAAACTATTTTTTCTAAAATCTAATTTCGGGCATTAGATTGAGTAAATAATTCAACATCTATATAGATTTATAGAAGTCATAATGTAAGCTATGATTGTATATTGATGTCTACCACACTTATATCCTGTGTTAAATTATTGATACTTATGACCAACACGGGTTATACATGCCAATAAAATGTGATTGTTTCACCAGAGGTTCGTGAAAAATGTGTGCCAGTCCTTTAATCTGAGACTAATGCTTGTTTCAGGGTTAAAGATAGAAACTGCTTTATGCTATACGGTAAGGGTCAGTGTTAGGCATATTAGCTACTATAAGAAAATCAATGCACTGAGTCCCCACAGGCAAAGTGTGACTATTGGAAGAAGGCTGCAGATTGGACATTGTCAACACTGAGCACCTGCATTGACTCCTGTCACATCAGGATTCGCTCCTCCAGGAGTGTGTCGAGATCCTCTCGGTCGATTATTTAGCTTTACCAGTGACGCACAGTTCAGCTGCAGGCTGCCAGCATCCAGATCAGCCAGTCAACAGCCTCAATAGTTTACAGGCTCACATTGTAATAAACAGGCGGAGGAGCAGCCCGCATCACGTTCAGCACCACGGACAGATCCTGAACATTGAGCTCTGAAGACCTTTACTGAAATAACATATTTTTAACTTTACTCAGCTCTGACACACAAAGTGCTTCAGAGAGGAATCAAACTGTTTTTTAATCTTGCCAAAGCTATTACTCAAAGGAAGATAACCTTTCATTTATTACAATAAATTTAATAAAATACTGACCAACCTCTGTATTTTTCTTAATATCTTAATTTAAAGTTTAATATTGTTAATTTTGCTATATATTTAGTTAGTATTAGCAAAGGTAGCTATGCATATAACATTATATTATAGCTGCCATTATTAGTTGATTTAGATTTGTTCAATTACCATCATGTTGAATAACATTTTCAAGCTTTGCTCTGCCAAAGCCCAATATCACTGCTAAATACAATCAAACTGCACTAAATTGCACACACATACAGATAAAAGTCCCCTAAATGTGCCAGATTAAAAAAAAAAAATAAAGATCTGTAATTATTCTCTGGGAAATAAGTCAAAAAAAACCTTCTCGCATTGCCAAAGAAAGTGATGGAAAATGTCTGGATCTACCCCCTGACCCAGATCCACCGCTAAATGTAATGGGTTTTTCCCATTCCACGTCCTTCCACCAAGTTTCATGGAAATCCCTTTTATGTGCTAGTGCAGTCTTTCTTACAAACAGACAAACCAACAAACAAATGGACAAAGGTTAAAACATAACCTCTTTGGCAGAGGTAATGATCAGTGGATTCATAAAGAAATGGAGGATAAAGATAATCATCAGTTGTCCAGCACAATAAAAGGCCATGTGAATGCTGGAGCAATGCTCGTCCTAGAGTAATGTGGTGTAATGGATTTAAAACTACATCCCCTCTGGTCTTCTCTGACCTGTGATCACACCGCCAGAGTGGTGTTAATATGTGTTAATATTTCCAGGATATAATCTTGTGGTAATATTCAACATCACTCAAGTTAAGAGCTACTTTGCTCAGGACAACACTGGCTCCGACACCTTGTACAGAGCTGTGCCACTATAAAATCTATTACTGACGGCTACTGGCTTTAGTGGTGAGTGCTTGAGGAAAATGATAAAAAAAAGATAGGTGAACTTCTTCTATCATCTCTACAGCTGAGTGTTGTGAAATTGCTGTTTGCTGAGTGGACATAAATAAAGAGAGGTATACTTGTAGTGCTCTCTTTATTTAAATGGGATCAATAGGACAATAGAAGTATACGGTCAGAATTGAAAGTGATTGATAGTGATTGGAGTGTGCAGAAGATTGTACGTCTTGTGGTGTATTACAGTGAAGCAGAGGACCATCACCTGACTGATAGAAAAGTGTGTGTGCTCGTCATTGTCTCACTGTGTGGTTCAAATCAATGGATTCAAATCTCTAGTAAAAAATGCACAATGCAGCAGAGCAGACTAATTCCATAAACGTGTGTCCTTCTGTCTCTGTGGGACAATTAATCTAATCAGCTTCAGACTTGCTGTGTGTATTTAAGTGAGATTTCAGTGTCAAATTTTTATATTAAACGCATTTTGACACAAAATAAGTTTAATATTAATACAACTTGAATAAACAGAGGAAATTTATAGAATCAGTTTCTGTTTCACAATTTGTCCATAAAGTAAAAGCATAGTGTCGATTGCTTAAAAGAACTAAGCATTGACTGTAAAATCAGATAGGATGAACATAAAGACTGTTTATAAAAAGCTCTGTACACAGCGTCCAGTACACAAACAATTACAAGTGACAGAATATTGCAGAACTGTTTTAATTCAGCAACTGCAGGACAAGAACACAGAACATTTCAAACATAGAGGTTTACAATGTGCACTGAAGTAGTACCTTTACATAACACATGTTTGGCACCTTTTTACTTCCCAGGTGGAGTAAAAGAAAAAAATTGTGAACAGTGGTGAAGAACCGAGAACATCAGAAATGGCAGAGGTCTGCAGTTCATCAAATTTAGATGCTGTTGGCTGGAGAACAAAGGTTTTAGGGTAGCTGAGACAATGTAAAAAGCGTCGTGAGCGGAGCCAGACATCCAGGGTGATGACCCCCGATGAGTGTTCCAGCCATAGGCATAATGAGCCCAGTTCACTGGTGTCTTATCCTTATTACCTTTGGTTATAATGAGGGTGAAGCTGTTAGGCCACTCAGCTGTGATCACCATTATTAGGAAGCAAGAGTGGGAGAAACAGAGGGAGCAGAAAAACTGGAGAGTTTGTTCAGGGAGAGAAGATGTGTCCTTTTGTTTTATTCTACAGCTTGTGGTTGTACATTTTGTTCTGGATATAGGAAAAAACGATGTTTGGTTTTAGTTTGTACAGATGGAAACAAGTGGCACAGGAGAAGCCTTTGATAATTACTTACACACACACACACACACACACACACACACACACACACACACACACACACACACACACACACACACACACACACACACACACACACACACACACACACACACTGCAGACTTTCTTACCCTACAGCGTTTGATTGGACTAAAAGAATACGACTGAAACATCAATAAAGCGAGCTCTGCTTTTACAAGGTCCCTTGTGCCTAAAACATGAAAAACACATACATTGAAATTAAATTACTGTGCTTGACACCACACGTCACCCTGCTCCACTGCACAGGTTGCTGAGGTCAATGGGAATTAATTGGACTGAATTATTAATGCGAAGTGTTTTGAGATGGAAGATAATCAGAGATAAGAAAAACAGGGTTTGAAGGAGCAAAGCAGCTGATGAAAAATGAGGAATGCACTCATGATATGAATCAATTCCCCCAAAACACGGGTATTATCAGTAATAATTATAATGGTGATATTAACAGGCTCATTCTAATTCTAGTCTACACATAAAATGTCTACTGACGATTTAAAAATGTTTTCTATAGAAGTCATATGCCAATGCATAAATCTTCTTCCACCTGTAAGCATCTATTTTAATAAAAAAGAATGCTTACATTCAAGATATGGTGACCGTGAAGGCCGACTTCAGAATGTTCCACAACACGCTCTCCATCTGCACCCAGCTCTCTCTGCCCACACATCACCAGTGCTCCTCTGAAAGCTTTTATAAATGTCACTTGATCCGGAGGACGGTGAAAGTAGAAGCAGTGGACAAGGACTCTGTGGTTTTGGAAAGAAGTGAAAGAGAAAGGGTTACTGTTGCCCCTCACTTTGAAAACCTGAGATCAGTAGTTCAGTACTGTTAAGAAGAGAAATAAAGAAACACACACGGCACCATTGAGAAAAAAAAAATCCCTAAACAATCTGAAGAACAGATTGAAAAGGGTGGCATACAAGGAGCATGTGGAGGAACGTGCACTTTAGTCAGGTGATTTAGAAGAGGACAAAGTGGAGAGGAGGCCGGGGGAGCTTCACTTTCGAATTACAAAAGCCCTTTAAGTACACACTGCATCACAGTCGACTGGAGAGTAATTCTGCTTCATTTCCATTTGGGAGGAAAAGGCGAGGGCATATGGTTGGGCAGCTGCTGCCTTTAGTAACGTGTGGAGGTGGTGTGGAGCGCAGGGTGACAGGGGAATTCAGGGAAGACTGTTCTGGATCTTTGACTACACTCTGATTACAACATATTAATAGTTAAATGTCTCATGAATCACTGAAATATCAGTCATCTCCCTTTAAACCTGCATTTTTAAAATCAATTGTAAGTTGTTCTTTGCATATTAATGTCTGTCTAATAATTCCTCTCTGTCTCTGTCTGTGTGTATGAGGCTTCCTTATCATATCGATTCCCCATTCAACTTATCATCTTCACACGTTATGTGTATTGTTAAGGTAGTGCAGTATCAAGTTTGGTGCAATTTGAATTATTTGAATAATAAACTTTGATTAAATAGGTGACCAGTGATCTGTAGCCGCGGCGGCTGAGAACCGGAACGTCCACAGCAACAATTGATTCTCTAGTTCAGTGTTCTGCGTTCTGAGCCAAGCTTCATTGAACTTAGAACTGACAGGAGAGCAGCTCTTTGTGCAGCAGCAGTGGTGCAGCTTCAGGGTCACTTTTACACTTTCAGTAAGAAAACTGCAACCAGCCTCAGCACAGGCCAAACAAACAGCCCATTCCAAATCAGCAGGTCTAGAACTGCACTGTCCCTTTATAAAGCTGACGAACACGTTATATGCAGATTCAGTAGACACAGAGCTACATTTCCATTTACTTGGAGCTGTGTGGGACTAAGTCCTATATTCTCACTCCGTAGCTGTGTTCAGGTCTTCAAGGAAATATAAAAGCAAAAGTAAGCCTTTGAAAAAAGTCCTTTTAGGGGCTCGTCTATAAAGTTCACCAAAAGTTACCTTCATTTTTGCACAGTATAATTGGCTAGGATGGGATTTATTTCGCATTCAGAACAAAAGAACATTTTATGAATTGTCTTATTTACTAGGTTTTTTGTGCTTCTTTCAATATGTTTCTATACATAATAATGCCACGACAGTGTTTGCCGTGTTTGTGATGTCAAAGATGACTGGCAATGGAAAAGGGGTTTATCATCATCTTTTACCAGTGTTTTAAAAAACCACGTGTACCAGCAAATGTTTGTGTAAAAGAGGTATAACCATGTCTCTTATGTACTGAAGTTTAGATACAGCATGCAGCACAGTGAAAAGAGAGAAACAGAACTGATGTCACAGTCTCCACTGTAGATAAATCCAATGCCAACTCCGACCCGTTGAGTGTGGGTAGGAACATTGCTCAGATTGTCTCTTGGTATTGTGTGACCCGCAGGCTGCCTTATTGATTGAGTTTTCATTAGCGGCCCATGACTCATAGCTGTTGTGGGTATTTGAGTGAGGAGAGAGGAGCAGGTTTATTTGTTCATATAAACCTGTAGTTTTCTGAGCAGCCGTCATTGTGTACCGGGGACTGGCGGCGTGTATAATGTTGACTAACAAAGAGAGGAGAGAGACTGAGAAAGAGAGAGGGTGGCCTGAGAAAAGAGTGAATCATGGAGGCAGAGTGGAGGTATAGCTGCCTGAGGCCATCGCATCCTGATGTCGACTCTTTAAAGCAGGGAAATGAAACGTTGGAAGCGGTGATGGAGGGAAGATGCCACTCGCCATGCAGGCACAGGCTCCGCCATCTTCTTATCACCAGCAGCAGGCTGTGGCTGGAGGGCCCCACACAGATGAGAACGGTGGTGCTGCAGAGACCACAGGGTATCCACCAAAGCACACTCGGGGTATGAATGATGCATGACGGAGCCGAGCTAACTCCATTCAAAACAGACTCAAACTGTTGTAAATCCAGGTCCTGTAAGGTTAAAAGTTTGAAGCTAGCTTTACTCTAAAGCTGCGTATGGTTGGTGTTTCAGAGAGGTTAAAGGTTAATTGCCTCTCCAGCGGTCTCTGGGGTGGACTGTCGTGTGCTACAGCTACGTATTTCATGAAGAGCGTCTACTGTAATCCAGCTTTTCTTCCTCTCTCTTGGTTTCTGCATTGCAGACCACGCCAGCGTGGGAGGATATTACCACTGGCGTTGCAATGGCGAGCTGACCAATTTCAAAACACATCTGTTCAATTATACTTGAGAACCTCGAGATAATTAACTCTCTTCCCCCTGGCTCTTGCTGAATTACTATTGATTCGGGCAACTTAGGACGCAGCCTGAGCTCTTCTCTGCAGGATGGTGTATGCAGAGAGATTACAAAGTCATAAACTTGTCATTTGTGTTGTTTTGTTTTTTTACTTCACAATTGGCAAGCTAATGTGGACATAAAACTATTCATAGACAATTTTATGAAGAGACTGCTAAAAGAAAGACAAATGGGAGAAGTTTAATAGAGTGTCTGCGAACACAAAGACGTAGATGGATTAATAGATGCAAACCATCCTGAAACATACCTGTCGAATCCTTCAGTCTAACCTATGAGTGGCTGTATTTTAATGCCACATTATCAATTACCATGGAAACAAGCAACACTGAATCTTGCATTTAATAAACACAAATAAACTGTACCTTGCATGTCACTGTGCACATTTACATATCATCAAAGAAACTATTGCAGATGGTAAAGGAACATGAAAGCTGAGCCTCTATAATTAGTGAAGAGCTTTTTCACTGGACCGGTTGCCATAGCAGCCTTCCTTTAACGATTCTAATAATGGCTGATATGTTTGAAATGTAGCGCTGATGGCCAGGCAGAGCATTTTCCCAATCTTCGAGGGAAGGGAAATTATATAGAATTGTTGCTGCTCTGCAGACGGTGGAATTGATCTTGTGGCGGATTGTTTTAACTGAACATGAGCGGCGTCTCTTTGAAACATTTCACAAAGCAGATTTAAAAGCTACAAACCACTGAATTACATTCAGCTGGATGTGCTCTTTTAGTCTGGAGTCTCTCCAGCTATGATTTATTTGATTTGTTCACATTGATTGGTCTGTTTCAGCTGCTGCAGGACAGGATTCTCTTAAAAGTACCCATAAAAAACAAATGGCCTTAGAAGAGAATGGGATATTCTTCGCTGAAATTTTTATTGCATTAATGCAGGACAGGAGCCAGAATCAGCAGCAGGATAAATGCTGTGTCATTACTTCAGACTGTGCTGACACAAACCCTCTCAGTACTCAACTTTTCAAAAACCCAACACAGAAAGAGAGCAATCATCCATTTCATCCAAGAACTAAAATTCCTACAAGCCGCTACAGTAAGCTGCTTTATAAAGGAAAAAAAATTAATAGAGGTTTTCATCTTCATGGAGCACAAGTTCTATACCCAGCTCTACAGAAAATCAATTTGCACCCTTCAGAATTAACTGTGTCCAATTCCCACGGATATGTTTATTTCATTCACTCTAAATGAGATTATGGACCTGCAGATTGACCCTAAAAATATCCATAGCGAATCCATTCTCGATGCATGGTCAGACTGTGTAATCCTCATGAGGAGCAGCATAAGAGCAGTCTGTGTATTCATTGTGCTAATGACAATGAATACGAATGTTCTTGAGATTAATATCACGTCAAGTAATGAACATAATCTCTGGTTTGCATGTTTTTATTCTCTTCTGTAATACATTGGCTGTTGTGAGTTTCATCATCTTGGCAGCCTTGCATTATGGGATGTCACGGTTTAGTGACTGCTTTCAAGGATATTCAACAAAGTCTATATCAAATATCAATACCCCCATTGAAACCCAATAGAGTCAACCTTGTTTGTCTAATTGACTGGCTTTAGGAGCTCCTATCCATTCCTGTGGTCAGATGCTAGTTTTGAATTATTAACTATATGTGTGTGTGTGTGTGTGTGTGTGTGTGTGTGTGTGTGTGTGTGTGTGTGTTGGTAGCAGCCAAGAGATGCAAGAACTTCCTTGCACCACAACAAAATTACCAAAGTGTAATCCTCAAAACAAATTGTACCTGTTGTAAATTATTAGGGAAGGAAATATACAATATAAAAAGTAAGCAACTATAAAATTGAAATATAAATATAAATAAAAGAAGTATGAATAAAGTTATTCAATAAAATACAAGCACAAGTCGTGGGTGCATACAACCATTTTAAGGGCAGTAAGTTGATGTGGTAAACGCCATGATGCCTGTTACAGTGTTGGTTACCATGATACCTGCACCACCACTCATCTGATCAGTGGAATATGGACAATTCAATTCTGTATGAGTCTAGAATGCAATTGAGCTTGGAAAGTGTTATTATATCCCAGAATGAAGGTGGAGCCATTCCATCTAAAAGTGCATACAACTGCTGAAAGGTAGTAAATGATATTTTGTTTTTGAGGGCAACAGTCTAAAGGCAGAGCTGCTTTCATTCGATGACTGGTGGGCAGAATGGGAGTGACTATGCCTCCGGGAATCCAGGAAGTGAAAACACTCCCACCAAACCAGTCACAGTACAAACAGAAGTCTCACTGATACCTCTGCTTTTCAGTGCTGGGTGTGTGGTGCCAAAACCTCAAAAGCCTGCTTCAGCTCTTGAACACGGTGAACATATGATTTTTTTATTTTCAATCAAAATAAACCCTGACAAACAGAATCCAACTCACAAAAATCTGCTTGTAGGACCCCCCCCCCTTAATTTTGTTTATAAACTTTAGAAACAGCAAGAGGAATAATAAGTGAGAGTTAACACCTCGACTACCACCGAAGAGGCAAATATTTTCCTCTTCAGATGAATTGCTTTCCAGTTATGAAATGAACCCAGATGTATGAAAACTGAGCAGATACCACAAATCCATCAAAGCTGCAGCTTCTGAGGATTAAAGTCCAGACTGCCTCAGAGAACCAGAACAGGGCCAAGGATCAATTCCTACTTCATTGGACACCAATTTAAAGTCACTCAGAGTGATTCACTTGGCTGCAGGGGCAAGTCCAGGGGCCTTTGTAATGAGATTCATGCTACTTCTCCCTATCTTAAGCCAGCACCGACATCCTGGATACATTTATCCTCCACACTCACTCACACATCTCATTTGCCGTTGCTTCGTTGCACGAGGGCACATGTTGCCGACAGGAATTCCGACAAATATATCATTAAACTGTGTCAATACTCTGGTGAGAACATGGAGTGAGTATGCTACTCCACAGGAGAGTGAGTGACCTGGTCTTAACGGGGATTAACATCCATCCTGGGTGATTAGATCACAAGTATTCAGTGCCAAGTTCAGGTGTAAAAGCATCCAAATGTGTCCTCTCCAAATGTGTCCAGAGGTCACACTGGGAACAGGTCTGGGACGCATGTGGCCAAGTTCTTTCAGCTGTGAGAACACAAATCCGTCCTGGGTCACATGTGAAGGACCGCCTACTCAGAATCAGAATCCTTTATTGTCAATGTTCGACATTGTCACCAACATTAAAACAGTGAAAATTGTTTTAGCAGCTCTTCTTTTTACAGCAGCATTTAACTGATTTTAGAAATCAGAACATTTAGAAAATCTAAATGTACATTTTTTATTTTTACCTTCATAAAAACACAGCTAAAGAGTGTTATGGCAGTGCAGTAACAGTGTAATGACAGTGCAAATTTGTAAAGTAGGACAGTCGATCTGACAGTCCACCTGAGTATTAGTGCAAAAACAAAAAGAAGAAGATTCACATTGAATGTTTTCCCGTGGGGTAGACTGGGTGTGTGTGTGTGTGTGTGTGTGTGTGTGTGTGTGTGTGTGTGTGTGTGTGTTTGTTGTTTAACAAAGGTGTGGGTGGGGTTGGGGTGATGGCTTTGACGGCCTTTGGGTAGAAGCTGTTTTACAGTCTTGTGGTTCTGGCTTTGAGAGAGCGGTATCTCTTGCCAGAGGGGAGGGGTGTGAATAGGGCATGTCCGGGCTGTGTGGGATCTGTGCTAATGTTACTGGCCTTCTTATGGAGTCGGCTAGTGTAGATGTCTCTGAGGGGGGGTAGTGGGGTCCCTGTGATTCTTTCAGCTGCCCTTCACCACCCTTTGCAGGTCCCACCTGTCCTTGACAGTGCAGCTGGCAAACCACACTGCACAGCAGTAGGTCAGGATGGACTCTATGGTACTCAGCTGACGTCTTCTGACCCGCCACAGTTTCATAATAAACAAACTTATTTTTACACTTTTCAGGGCCCATCCGTTGATTTGTTTGTGGCCACAAAACTGACCAACACATAATAACTCTACTTTTCTTAAATTGGTTCAAATCTTTCTTCACAGCTGTGCACATTCATTCATTCAACCCCTCCAGACTCCTCTCTCTCTCCCTCTCTCTTTCACACACACACACACACACATGCACACAGCCTCACACATACGCATACACACAAACACTGACATTGGACACATCTATAAACTCAGACTGGGTAAAAACAACATCATTTGGTCCAAACAGAAATGGTGTACCTGTTTATTTTAATATAGAGCAGGAAGTGAGTGCTGATCACAAGTGGTCACAGGAGCCAGCTGTGAACAGATGAATTCAGCACTGTCCAGTTGTGATTGGATCTCTCAGGACGGATGTTAACACCTGATGTGAACAGAGCATTGGATTCTTTTTGTCTAAAACATTCTCCCTCTAACCTTATAGACCAAATAAGTTTCAGAGAGTGCAGCGTATTTAAAGAAAAAATAATGAGCTGTTGACAATCTCCTGAAGGTGACTCATGATGCAGAGGCACAGTCTGAGTGAAACTCACAGATTTGGAAAACATCATTTCTGAAATCTTTGGATGTTTTCAAATGGCTAGAATTGCCTATGTGTGTGTGTGTGTGTGTGTGTGTATGTGTATGTATGATTACTGAGACCTGCTGAGAGCACCCCAGTGCACCCAGAGGGGTGGCAGGGGACAGATGGCAGGGAGGGATGAGAGTGGAAGCTGCCAAGCGGCATTAGTCACACCCATTACTCACAGACTCGGTGCTGGCAGACAACAAGTGACTGTGCCCCTGACGTCGACATAGCAGGAAATTCTCATTAACAATTAGCTCAGGAAGAAACAATGGGGGAGCAATTAGAGACGAGCAAGGAGGCATTAGAGGGGGAGAGAGGGTTAGCACCTCTGTGCTGTTGCTGGATATATCGTCATCATCATCATCATCATCATCATCATCATCGTCGTCACTTCTTGACATGACAACAAACTGAGGCATCTGTGTTCCCCTGGAGTCGTCTCTCCTAAAACAACAAGAAGCATGTGAACTGCTGCCACTGTGCAGGAGTGCCACTAATCTGTGATGTCACGGTGTCAGACATTGTGTTTCCAAGGTTCTACCTCCCTCCACGTTCCCCACGCCTCCTCTGTCATTCCTGAACATCCGAGGACAAACACATCTTATGCTGCGTTGATCCCTGTGCACAGAAGTGTGATCTAGGCCAGGCGTTCATTTTCCCCTTTTAGAAGCCCGCTAATGAAGTCACAAACAGGCCGACCCAGTGGGACGTACCCAGCCTCCGCCGCTAAGATGGAGGGAGACTTGAGGACTAATTGGCAGCACCCTTGTTTCCAGTGTAATTGCACTTATCTCACGAGTCACCTTCGAGGGTCATTAAGAGGCTCTGGATTAATTGAGCAGAGCGTTGTGGAGTGGAGGAGAGAGCGGAGCCGGGCAGAGAAGATATTTGGCCCATTACACCAATCGCAAAACTTTCTCTGAGTCTGACACGTCCGCTCGCATGGGACACTTTCAATCAGTCTGCCTTAATCGCCCCTCTGCTGTCACCAACAAATACTTGCAACAGTTTTCTTTTTATAGAATTCTCACTGATCATTATTTCACAGCCCTGCTCCCACCAGCCCACTCTAATGGATCAGATACGCCGCTTTTAGAGTCTGATGGAGTAATGACGGTGCTTTTAGTCGACTCATGTGCCGGGGAGAGTGTGAAAGAAAACACAAGCTGCGGAGAGAGAAAAATGTTTTAAGTGGGATGTTGAAGCAGTGTCTCAGAGCGAGCAGCACAGTGCTATATACTAAACTGTATGTCCTGTGTGGAAACTCACAATCCTCATCAAATCAAGGGCACATAGACTGCCTGCCAAAATAGAACTGAGGAGACCAAAGTGTAATAAAACTCTGAGCTCGGGGAAAAGGCCATTATGTGTGTTTTGGCTTTCTCGATATACCAGAAAAAGCTGAAATTCATTTTCAAGGTCACCTGTCTGTTGGAGAGTGTGTTGGCAACACTCTGGCTGTGCCGTGGCCAGATTATGAGAAAAGAGAACACTGGATATAGACATGTTAAATGCCCCCTCCCCTCCTTCATAGGATGAAGACATCCAGATTAAAGAGACACTAAATGAGAGTGAACAGGGTTTTGTGTCTCTGTGTAGTTATTGTGCATCTGTGTGTAGTTGCGTCCTTTCTGTGGTCATTTTTCCTGGTCTAGAGCTCAGGCCTGGCTTTTAGTCAATGTCAAGAGTATGGTGAGATCAGCTCTTCACTTTTGATGGCTCAGCAGCTCAGCACTCCCATAGGGTTACAACTACTACAGCACCTACAGCAGTAACTGGTGTTACACACCGACAGTGTAACCCTGTAAATTTAGCAGAATGCAACCTCAATGATAACATTTATATTTTTTTATTTGCATGCATTTTAGCCAGCTGATGTCTAGAGTTCTCTGAACAAACTGAGGGGCTTAACCTCTCTATTGCTTTCACATTGATGCATCTACTGGGGTTCTTGCTTCCTCACGTCTTTGTTGTTTGTCCGTACGGCTAGATTAGGCCGGTGTCTGCGCTGTTTGAGGGGGAGACGGATGTTGATGGGCCTGACCTTTCGTTTGCGTGCCCTGCCATGCATGTCACACCAGTAGAGAGAATGCTTTTCAACAAGCCGGTGTGTGCAAACAATATGTTTGTGTGCTCGCTGTAATCTCTTACTAAAATATCTGTAGCTTTCTCACTGAGGAAGAGGCAGGAGACAGACGAAAAGGGCATATTTGTGTTCTGCCACTTTGTGCGGCAGGGGAAAAAAACTGTAGGGCAGAGCTTTGAACAACTGCATTGTATTGGGGGGAGGGAGCGAGGGAGTGAGAGGAGCATTGGCTGTAGCAAAATGTCAACATGATAAATCCAACCTTTACAAGCAGTCTCTGCTCTAAGCGAGCTTGTGTCCCAGGATTAATAATCAGATATATCAAATTGTTTTGGAATAATTAATCCACCATGGTGTGTCATACATCGATGCCAGGGGGTCTATAAATCCTGCCTTTAAAAAAAAGTTATGGCTAATATACAGTACTGTATGATACAAAGTGCTGCCCTGTGAGATGCCTGAGGGGGGAAAAAGGTGCTTTTCATTGGCAGAGAGGATGGTGCTTGTTAAACAAGCCTCACCAGAGCTTGGCGGGTGTCGGGCCCGTGTGAAAAAGAGATCAATCTCTCTCACCTGCGTCAAGCCTCTGATGGATGATGCCGGAGCGGGGGGAGGTCCTGGCCTGCCATTGTTTCAGATGGTTTTTACCTCAGAGGCCGGGTCTACCTACCTCCGGTGCAGTTTGAGCTGGCTCTGCAGAAGCCGCAGAGAAAATGAACTGGCTTTACGGTCACATGGCTTTTTATCAAGTTTAATTGTTTGTATTGACTCGGCTCCCGTAAACCTTCCTTGTTGAAATGTATCAGGCATCAGATTAGAAAAGCTCTCGTCGCTTACTGTGTGTCGAACTAAATTATAAAGGGGGAAATTATAGCTTTCACTCACTCATTGTGGTATATTCAGAGCTGATTCATTTTCTTCATTTCACAATAGAAAAAAAGGTACTTGGTGCACAGTTTTGTGTAAATGTATACATTTCATACCACCTCACTCTCTCATGTGTCATATATATATATATTACATTTGTAAATAAAAAACGGATTTACAAAACTGCACTTTAAATGGATGAATTTCACTTATAGGTACATATTCATTTTATTTTAATTCATTATCTTTTTCACATTTGAGTTGATGGCCTGTTCCGAATGAAGCGGTCTCTGTAGATCAGATCTCCATAGTGTGAGAGGACAAGATCTATGTGAAACTTAATGAGTGTTCACAGAGCTGAACAGCAGGGGGCAAAGATTGATGGCTTTCATTGAGATAAAGGTAATCTTATTACATGTCCATTAATAAAACATCATTCATTAAGTGGAGTAATATAGCTCCCATCAGTATTGTTGACTTTAGCTGACATCTAATCGATACAGTCAGAGGGATTTAAACTTCAGAGGATATCAACTGTTGATTGTAACCAGAGCTCATCATTTATATGTAGTCATTTAGTTGTGGAGGCTCTCGACCAGTGAATGAATCTCTTTTACTCTCCATTTAGTTTAATCTTCAGGAGGTGCTGATTTAGGTAGAGGAGGAACAAGTCGCTGCTGGTATTGTTTTATAGACTCACTGAATTCTGTGTTTTTTTCAGCTTAGTTTGGCTGTGAAGTGTAAGAAGTATATCTCAGCTCTTTCTCCTCAGGCAGACTCTCAAAGGTGATAACTTCCTCAGGCAGATGAATGCAGCTTACCTAACGTTTAGAGACTATGTGGGAGTGATGGAGTTTACCATGAGACAGGAGAGAATAGTTCAGAAAAAACATCATGGGAAGAGGACAGATTAAGAGATTACCCATTTTATGGTGCAACATATTCTTCAGGCATCAAGCCTCCAGTTTTTCTGGTCAAAAAGAGGGGGAAGAGAAACATAGAACTTAGCTCGATCACTGAAATGCATTTGTGCTAGATGAAATAGAATTTCAAAGTAGCTCAAGTGAATTTGGATTGAAGGTAATTTTATGGTTGACATAGCAATTTTGACCAGCTAGCGTCTGTCTCTTAGCCACTTTCACCTTCAGACTGGAGAAAGAGGCTCAAAGAATCTGCTGCTGGTCATATGGGGATTTATGTGTGTGCATGCATGAACGTGAAGCTGCATATCAAATACTGTATGTGTATGGTTGTGTGGAAAGGTGGGGGAGGGAGGACAGACAGGGTGAAAATGAATGTGAGAGTGCCTGGGTGAAAACTATTTTGTATTTGCAACATGATTGTACTTATATACACATAGTATGCAGTTTTGTTGCAGTGAAGTTGGCACTGCTTTCTATAATTACAGCAATATAGCACATAGTGTAGCAGCAATTAGTAGCCGGTTCTCTGACCACTCAGAAACAGCCAATCTCCTCCAATTCCCTCTCCATGGTCATCCCTCTCACTAAAGGCAGCACAGCAGCAATTCAAATATGTAGCAATCCTGCTCTGCTCGCTTGACCTTCTCTGCCTCCCCCTGTCAATGTCTCACCACCTCCCTCACCCAGCCATCTAGCTGAAGGTAACAGAAACCGCAACATGGTACCGTTCTATTACATGTTCTTCACTGTCTTCCCAGGTTCAACGCTGCATCACTTCTCTCATTCACCTCTCACTGACAGCAAGGTATCAAATCTCCTGACTTGCAGCCCTCTTACTTCATGTATGCTGGACCCTATTCCTACCAACCTCCACCAAGCCATATCTCCCAACCTTGTGCAAGCAATCTCACACATTTCCGACCACATGCCAACAGGCTGAGATACTCAATAATTCTCAAGTTGAGAACTATGGACTGGTTTTGTTTCTTCCATTCTAATCTAAGAAAAAGGTATAGTTTTTAAACAGGTCTCAGAATCGCTCTCTTAGATCCAAACCTGCTTCTCAGTCCTTAATTCTTATCTTAGACCTATCCACAGCCTGTGACGTGGTGAACCACTACATTGTGGGTGTCTTGGTAGAAGTGCTTTGTTGGTTTGAATTTGTTTCTTTAATGTGTCATGGCAAGGGCGGACATCCTTATCCCATTCCCTCCCATAAGGTGTGCCCCAAGGCTCTGTGCTAGGGTCCCTTCTTTTTTCAACAAATGATACTTCCTTTGGCCCACTTATCTACTCTCATGGCTTATTAAATCAATGCTACGCAGATGAAACCCTAAATACCTGTAATTTCTCTGAGATGATCCCTTTGCGTGTGATTCTTGCCTTGTCTCTCACTTTCAACCAAACCTTTTAAGACTTAACTCTTTGCCATCCCACCCGATCAATATCGCCATCAGAATATCAACATCAAATTCTGAATTTCTTATCCCAAACAAAGTTACAAGTAAACTGTTTGTCATGAACGATGGCCAGCTATTCTTCTCTCACCATGTTGCATCTGTCATCTAGTCATGTGCCTTGCATATAAAACAAAAGAAAATTCAGACCTCACCTTACTCAGTATGCCATCCAGCTCTTACTATAAGTGATGATTATTTTTTACCTTGACTACTGCGATGTCTTTCTGGCAGACGTCCCTTCATGCACAGCGAAACCCTTACAGGTGGTCCAGAAAAAAAAGAAGTCTGTTCTTCAATCAACATAAAAGGGCACGTCACTCCACTGCTCATCAAACTGTACTGGCTACCGATGGTCATCTGAATCAAATTCAAGTCTTTAATGCTTGACCTACAGAGCAATGTCTGGGTCTGCATCTACTTGATGGGTTGATGGATAAACTCAATCATATGGGCTTATGCTCTTTTTCGGCCAATGAGTCCCTCCAACATCTGGCATTGTCATCTCAAGACAATCACAGGTCAGACTGTGGTTCAACAATGAGCTACTAGATGCTATCAGAACACGACTGTCCCTTTTTATCTTCTGAGAGCACCTCCTCTTCAAACATCTCTAACCACATCTCCAACATACGTACTTGCATTTACTGTGCACTTCTTTGCCTGATCACTTACACTTTGTCTTATTTAGCAGAACCTAATACTTACTTGAAGCTCTCCCACTGTACTGGAGCTTTAGTGTTGTAAGACACTTTTGACAAAAGCATCTGCCAAATATGAAATAACAAATAAGCATAATAAGCACAGGTGAATGTAATTATATTTAAAATGGGGAGCTGGCAACATCTCCAGTCTGTCCCCCTTGAATCAGGAACCTTTTAGAAAACACACAAAAGTGGTATAGTGGTGCCTGGAGACGTGGGAATACACTTTTATTCAACACGTCCAGCAAACAGTGTTTTTAACAGTGATATGTAAAACTGCTCAACCAGAAATGCACAAATTGTCGCTTAATTTTTGATGCAAACACAGACTTTGCATCACGGTGTGGGCCCGAGTGTGCCACCATTATAAAATTAACATTCATTATGGCAATTGGAAATATTACTGTATAAATAATACAGTTTGCAAATGTAACAAATATTACTACATAAATGATTTCACTGCATGCATGTTATTATCGTCACTCACAACTACCATCACTGCCTGAGCTACTGGCAAGCAACACAGAGGCAGCAGAACATCATGAAATGTCGGCTGAAATTTTCCTTGGGTAGTTTGCTTCGTGTATGAATATCCGAATTTAGTTTTTTAATGAGTTTGGTTGATCAGGTAAAGGAAGGGTGATACATTGTGTACCTGCGTAAACCCTCCACTACACTACTGATTACACCTAATCTTGCTACAATAAGCCTCTTTGTGTCAGGCTCATAGTAGATGCTGCAGTTCCATTGTCTGTGCTGAATAGATGACACGATAAAGCCAAACGCATGAAAGCTACAGGAAGTGATGTCACAAGCGATAAGCAATAACAAGGACACCATCAGTCACCGAGCTACATAATTTGTGTCTCCATCCTTAGAAATGACTTTCTTCCTTTTTGTCCCTGCTCCCTTCCCATAGTGTCTCTTATCTTACAGCAATAATTAAACCCACAAGGGAATATTTTATGATAGACATATAAACGTATTTAAAATGGAATTAAAGATGTTATCACACAGAGTGAAATAATGAAATGCTTTGGGGAATTACAGTCACTGGGCTCCTCACTGACTTACTCAGCCTGAATTAAAAGGAAACAAGCCCTCCATGCTCGAGATTACACAAGCCGTTTGACTTGTTGCTCTTAGGAACTTGAGTGTCTGTGGCCTTTGCGAGGAAATATGAATCTCTAATCGTGGTGGTATTCATCGCACACTTTTGCATAAAAGTGTTCTGCTGAGGTGATGGACTCTTGTGCT
Organism: Paralichthys olivaceus; assembly: GCF_024713975.1. Taxonomy (NCBI): domain Eukaryota; kingdom Metazoa; phylum Chordata; class Actinopteri; order Pleuronectiformes; family Paralichthyidae; genus Paralichthys; species Paralichthys olivaceus. The sequence continues at coordinate 22,164,757 of NC_091094.1, read as the reverse complement.
CAAATTATGCTGCAAAATATCCTTAAAACTTCTCAGGTCGAGAACTTTTTGCAGAATTTTCTAAATGATGATGATTTTCATTTTCACTGTGATCCATCAATGTGGGAGATATTTAAAACAGGGCACAAAGCCCAAGAACAACCTGTGAGGGAAGGTTGGGTCTCGTTTTATACGTACAGACCTCTCCATCCAGGCCAATTTCTACTACTGGGTCATGGTAACCCTGTGAAACTTGGTAGGCTCTGTTCCATTACCCTCTTTCAGCAGTAATGACACAGAGTTCCTCTCTGACGCACAATAATGCAATGCTTGGAGAGGGTGGGAGGAAGTGTGCTAGAGAGATAACCAGTATCTCATTAACAAGAGCACATCCAGCTCCTCTGCTCTACCAGCGAGGACCAAAGAATAACGAGGAGTCACGTTTTTGTTGCATTGAAGCCGTGCAAGAATTTAAAGACTTAAATAAGATAAGCTGCAGCTAATGAATCCAGTTGACCTTTAGCTTTGATGTTCTCCAAAAGGGAGAAGTTGAACCTAAAGCAGGTTTGGAGTTCGAGTCTGCTAACTTGCAAACTTTATCAATACCTTTCTTGAGCTCCAGAAATGCCTCAAATACCAATTATATGAGTTAAGAAGCCAGAGCGGAGGTGAAATTATCTTTGAAGGCAAACTTAATTCTTTTGTGTTCAACCAAGATGCAATCTGATATAAAGTAATCTGTCCACTTGGTTCCCCTGATGGTGTCTTATCCCTCATGGAAGCAATTTGCACTGTCTCTGGGCTTCACGTTTCCCCAACATTAACTGCACGATTAAAAACTCATTTCAGCTGTAATTCCACAGTTAAGCACCTATTCCTCTCCCATGTTAGATCCTCATAATCTTCCCTGTGACGTATGCCTCCTCTTTTCAGAAGCTATTCCAATCTGCCGCAGCACCGAATGTTTTAATTAAAGGAAGAAAAGAGGGCTCAGGTAATAAGACACCACTAAGTGAGGGTGTGCCTTTTGAAAGCGCCGTCATTTCTAGAGAAAACTAATGAAGACACGATGCTTTGGTACAATTCAATACAAGATTTCAGAGAATTATAGACACACAGCTCACAACACATCAGCAAATGATGTGTTAAGCACGTTAGGGACATTAAATAATATACTGCACTCTTACACTCTGAGGCATCAAATATTCTCAGAACCCATCTGCATTGATATTCATTTAAACCCCTTTTTCAAGCAGACACTTTTCCTCCCTTCGCAGGTTCATCATTTATTTTAATGTTGCGCGATGCTAATCCTCACAGCCTCACTGTTGATGTTAAGAACTACTTGGGGTTTAAAAGCTTGTGCTGTGTTGTTGGGGATGTGGAAACTGGCAGGCCCCCGCCAAGCAGTTCCAGCACAGAGCCTCAGCTGACGGAGCTATCAATATCTTCGACTTCTTTCACCATCTGATATGTTGTTTACTGTCAGGTCTGGAACATCGCTGGATTCCCCCCCCCCCCCCCCCCCCCCTTTGTACATCTGTACTTGAAGATTCATTTAACCCTCGGAGCCAATTTAAAGTGTATTGCATCATCGCCATGGCCTGAGAGACTGTGACGGTGACCTTGAGAGCACACTGGATCTTATTTCTCACTCCGTGTCAAAGTACAGAGTGGTGTGGTGGGAGCGATGATCATGGTGTGTGTGTGTTTGTTGTGTGTGGATGATGGGGTTGAGGCAGGGGGAGGCTTCACAGGTGATGAGGAGGGAGTTAGCGAGCCGACAGAGTGCTGCTGTGTTCTTCAGATGTCTTGGAGATTTATTCTTCGGGTGCAAGCTCTGCTAGCTGCTGTATTGATCCCTCCTATAGTCTATAGGCAACACATACCCACTCTGCACAGGAATAGTATATCATTGCATTGGGAGATGAAACAACCAACATCTTTCATAGCAGAACGTCAGGTCATTTTTAGCCTGCATAACAGAAAATGACCAAATGCATGAGTGATGGCGGTCACACGGCTTGGCTGACGAAGAACAAATCTCCAGTGCAGATCACTGCATTTCTGAGATGTGTGCAGGAAGCCATACATCAGGTCGATGCATTTCAGTAAAGTGTCTTCAATACATCGCTGCAAAGACCATGACCTCAACCTATTATGTCAGACCGAAAAAAAATCATTAATCTGTAAAGCTTTCATCAAAGTTCGCTCCAAGTTTCATAGGAAAAAGATGTTTTCTCTCTGATAGTTTTATTAGTGGATATAATCAGCAGATGAGAGATAATGATGAAGAATCATCAGGAATCGTGACGAGAGTTTCAGCACTCAGATCTTATTTCTGTGCCAGGTCATGTAGACTTATTGATCCATGGGAGGAGTTCACTATCACTGACCTTCATGGATTGAGGAATATAATTGAATATGCATTATTACAGACCTTTCCAATGATGCTCATGGATGCAGAAACAGCTGGAAAATGTCAAGTTCTCTCATTTCTATATTGCCAATAATTCAGTAGTAATGGAGCAGTAAAGGGATAAACGCGGCTGAGTGTAAGTTAGACCATTTTCCTCAGTCCAAAAAGCACATTCGATTCGCTTGAAATAATTTCTTTATTTGTTTGATGAGATGAAAGTTTGTTTATCTCAGTGTAGATATATTAACGCAGTTAGATTTGAATAGCAGAATATTCCCAGTTAAATAATGCCAACAGGCTTAAAGGATTACATTTTCTACTTTGTGTGAAATTATTAAGACATTTCAATCATCACATCACCTTTATAGACCATTTTAAAGGGTAAAATTATGGTTATTGCAGGCAACTAATGACTCCCACAAATCAGAACATAAAAAGGAGGAAAAAACACAAAAGTGAAGCTATGTAGTGAAATACACAAATAAGTGGAGTTACTGCAGAGGAAAGCGATATAGTTTATCAAAGAACAGAGATTTCTTCCTCCAGTCTGTGGCAGTGTTGTAAAGTTATTAAGAAAATCTGTCTCACAAGGTTTAAATTGGCTGTCAGAAACCTGTGTACTTATCTTTGTGAAACACAGGAACAGTTTTACTGCACAGGCCTCTCAGATACAACCCCTCTTCCATACTTGAGTTCATCAAAAAGGAAAGTAGAGTAAACATTCATCCTCTGTGCCGTATACATCGGTTTTGATAACGAGCTATACCAGAGTGATCTGGCAAACATGCCTGAAAAATTCCACCTGAGGAGCAGACGAATCCTTGTTCACCTTCACATGCTGGAAACAGGAAACAGGTCTGATAAGAATCTCTATCTGGCTCTTGTTTCTCTTAATTTCCTGTGCCGTTAGATTGGCTGGTGAAAAAACAAAGGAGAGACGCCATCAGTCATCACAGAGATACGAGCAGACGGGAACAAATGTTTGTCAGTTCATGAAGTATTGATGAATCTCAGCCGCTCAGAGGCGGGAGTGTCATGTTTGCCATATGGGCTATTGATATACTGTGCTGGATGCAAATTGCTCCATTTATTCATAAAGGGATTGCATTTGTTCATTGATTAATAGTTGATTAGATGTTAGACATACAGTGCATGACCATAACAACAAAGACAGGTTTGCAGCAGTAATCAGATGATCTATGTATTAGATGGATACAATATGCAGCAGGCTGCAGAGAACATGTATATGGATATGTAAATTGATTGCAGAGGCAATAATCCAATGCACACAACAGCATTTAAAGTTCAATATTCATGTGTTCACAGAGGTTCATGTAAAAACACCTGTTGTGCTTCTCCTTTTCGTCTCTACCCAGACCATTAACAATTACACAGTTTTTAATAATGTCCTGTCCACACCAATACAGATACTTTGCATCTGGACTTCTTGTCCACACGCAAACATAGTTTTAAGTCACTAAAATTTTTTCAAAAACTCTGGTTTCTGTCTGTCTGTGCATACATGTGAAACTGCGTTGGTGAATGATGGTGTCACAGCTTACAGGAGGTAACACAGACATGATCAGCACCGATTTCACATCTGGCTGCTTTCACGAGTTAATTCTCGAAGTGTCACACCCCAACTCTGTGTTTTACCTAATGTAACATGCTTCTCTGTTATTTCATGAATCATTGATGTAGACCTGGCTTGCTTGTTGGAGTGTTTGCAGTAGTTTTTATGCTCTCGTCTGGTTGAAGATATTTTGTAAAACAAAGGTTGTGTGACAAGAGATTTTTTTAAATTGAGGGGACTATGTCTGTTCCAAAAGTATCTGAGGAGGTGCAGACAAAACATTAGACTGTAGGTTAAAATACAAATCATTATACTTTATTATGTGATTAATTTTGTTTCATGAATTAAACAAATACCTATGAGGTGTAGGCCAATAGGTGTCACCAATGATATGCAGAATATGAAGCAGCTCAGGGTAACTCCTTGTGAAGGCATCTCACACTTCTGGTGTAAATCCACGGGTATCTAACAAAGACAGGTAGTAGCTGTACAACACTGTCAGGATGCAAATGGTACAGATAAAAAATGATTGTGATAATTTGTATTTGAGCGGTTTTTACATGTGCACGTACACACACACACAGAAAACCACACACACCGTGTTTACTTGTGCAGTGCATTCATTTTCTCTTCATGTAGACACTGGGAGTCCACACGGCCACGCCCTGTCTGCAGAGATGAAGCGCGGCTCTGCTCCAATCACTCTTCACGATTCTATCTACATGAGATCCCCTCACACCAGGTTTACTCGACTTGTGTTTTTCTTTGCATGCAATTAAAAGTGCAGATGTATGTATGAGACCACTAAACGTAATTACTAATATCCATCACCGCAGCAAGAAGGCTCCAACACAAATCCCCTTTTCTTTTAACTAAACCTGCATCTAGCAGCTCTCATCCCACCTGGATTAAAACAGCACTGAAGCTTCATCATCTTGCAAATCAGCTCTGTGTAATTACACAGTTTGCTTTTTACTGTCAAACGTGAGGATTTATTCACATTTATATGGTGGAGAGCTTGTGTGAGCTCACTACTTACAAATGACTCCTCGTTCTCTTTGTATTTTCTAACTTGTTGGTGAACAGTGGATCAATATTTCAGCCAAAGCCCCCCACCACACACAACACACACACACACACACACACACACACACACACACACACACACACACACACACACACACACACACACACACACACACACACACACACACATTAGTCTCTCTTTATCTGGCTGAATACCCACAACTATGAATGACACAAATGATTTTACTATTAAATGTAATTTTGTGCTGCTCTATTTGTTATGAATGTGTATGGCAAATACAAAAGAAAAACAAGTCAATGTTGATGCCAAAATTCACCCAGTATGCAGAGGCCCGTCATGGAGTGTGAACAGGAAAAGGTGCGCTTGGAAAAAGGGAAGTTAAATGGATGAATGGATGGATGCTCTGATGGGTTGTAGTGATCATAATGAGAACAATGTGTTCTGCATTACACTCCTGCAGAACACACTGAAAAGATCACCAGTGTGTGCAGGGAAATGACACCCATAAAAATAACACAGTGCTCACAGTCGCACCGTAACTGTACTGTGACACTGAAGTAACATCTCAGTGATGGGCTGAGTCTGGCTGAATAGTGGGAGGATGAATGTGTAGGTTGAAGCTGCTGTTATCATGCAGGGTTTTTCTTCATTATGTTTTTACACCTGCAGAAACTTGCTGTTTGTATGAATCTATTACCAATAGAGTCTTTGATCTTTGTCATGCTAATATGTTAATAATATCATTGTTGTTGAAAACATTGTGGCGAATTTAATGTGCAATGAGGGGACACAGTTACCTTTCTAGTGTCAGAGTAATGGTGTCATAATGTGCTGGAAAATAATAAGCTTAAGATGTAAAGTTAAAAACCCATGTACATGTCCACATTTACATTCCCTATTGGAAATACATTTTTTATGAAGGATTGTAGTTTAAACCACTATAAAAATAATAACAATTATCAACAGAAAATTGCAGTTTTAAATGTCGTGTCAAAGACATCAAGGTGTAGATATAACTACAGACTGTATATAAAGATGGATGACATGACAGCTTCTAAAACTGAAGCCAGAGCCTCTTGATCTCCACCTGGTGGCTGGCTGCAGTATAGGTCGTAAACCTGGCCTCAAACAAAAAGTCAAAGTACACATCTTAAAGATGGTGTCTGTCTTTTTAGGTAGTTCTTATTGCACTGATAAGACATTTTTTCGGTATGTTATTTTTAGATTTTCGTACATGGTGAAACCCACAGGTGAAACCTCATGATTGACAGCTGAGACTGAATATCAAGGGGACCCTGGCTGGAAAGGCACACGATATAAGCTTTCCTATCAGGGATATATGAGGGTCATTCCTGGATAGTGGGAGGAAGTGGAGATGAGTTGTTCATCTTTATACACAGTCTATGATCCAACATGAAAACATGAAAAAGTACTTTATTATTAGGTTTAAACATTGTGCTGCAGTCCTCGCCTTCCACTTTTTCCTCAAGCTCAGCTACTGCTGCTCCACTGCTCTCCCTCTCCCCTGCATTCCACGACCTCTCAGGGTTTGTGCTCGACTTCTGACACCGCTACATCCTCCCTGTCTCTAGGACTGGATGTAAAATCATCATTGTCAGTCTAACAATAACGTTATTCTCCATGTCAACATCTGTACTTCTGAGGATAGATTTATTCAAGCTAATGTCAGCTCAGTGTGAGGGTGAGGGTTGAACGACCCTGTATGACAGATGCACAGAGGACCAGTAATAACCATCCGTACAACCGTTTCATACACATAACTCTAAATTTAAAAAACAGATCATATTACCTGATTTGCAGTTCGATTTTACAGCAGCACTTGAACACCTTATTTAGCTTTTGAAATCAGTCTATAAAGACTTGTAGCATTATTATGTAGTCTCATATGTATATAAATATATATATATATATATATATATATATATAATGTCATACATAGTTCACATTTTACAGAGTTATAATGTATTTGTCAGACATTATAACTTCTGATGAAGGTGTGGGCTGCGAAGAGTTAGTTAGTGATAAGAGAATATATTATATAGTAGGACAACTGGAGCCTTTCTGTGTGGAGTTTGCATGTCCTCCCCGTGCCTCCGTGGGTTTTCAGTACTCACGCTTCCTCCCACATACATGCAAACATGCAGATAGGGGAAAGGTTAATTGCTTAGACTCTACATTTACTGCAGGTGTGAATGTGAGTGTGGATGTACCCCGACTCTCACATTTTATCAGCTGGGGTTTGCTCCAGCCCCCACACAGTTCTATCTAGAGAAGTGATAATATGAGGATTTTTAATAACATAAACATTTATCAACTGTTAATGGAAGTAAAAATGAATCACAGGTTGGTTAAAAAAGTGTGTCCAACAAAGACATTTGTGTTTGGTGGAGAATCTGTACCAAGTGACATTTTGCTTCTGCTTTCTGCAGCATTCCATGACCTTCATCAGAGTTTGCTCTATATTCTCATGTGTGAAGTAACCATAAGCATTTATAAATAAACAACTTAATACAATAAATAATGCATTTTTGTTTCGTAAGTTGCAATTGTGTTGATCTGTATTGTCAATTATTGATTATCTGTTTATAGACCGGTCGCAGAAGCTTCACAGGAAGAGTTACAGATGTTGACAAATGCATTAACCAGTGGTGAAAGAGGCGTTCCATGAAGTTCATTTTACAATGACTTACTTTGTTACTACACAGCTGGTGAAAACAGTTGCATAATGTTTTATGTTGCGCTGGAGGAACTTTCTAAAGTCTGAAGAGTCAGGTTTTATAGTTTTTAACAAAAACACTGTTTAAACTGAATGTGTGGAGTTGAAAAGAAGGGGGATTTTGGGGGCAGAGTCCGATGAAACATGTAAATTGCGGGAGGATCCAGCATATCTGGATCTTCACCCTAACTGTGGACTAACAGTCAACATGTGTTCCCCTCTGATGTTCTGATTTAGATTTTTTAAAAAGCTTTAATGATTATAAGAGTTTATGCTCAGATTATGCTCAATCACCCCAATGTTCCAGGATCCTTTAAACTGTTCCATATCTGCTTAGAGCCACATTAAAGAATGTTGTACTGATTATATAAAGGGTGCAAATGCTAAATATGGCAAAAATAAAATATTCTGCATGCTGTGCTGCTGCAGTTAGTCTAGAGTCTGAGGCGATGAACGACGAAATACATCAGGCTGTTGCAGATTGTCTGTGGTGTAGTAAGCAAGCAGCTGTCAAACATTTAGTGGCAACAGAGAAAAGAAATGGGATATGTGTAAAATGTACAAAAACAAATAGTATATTGATACATATAAAGAATTGCATCTGCAAAGGCAGGAGATGAAGCTCACTCTAGCTCTCTCTCAGTATCAGTGTGTAAACTGAAGAGAACAAGTTATGGTTTCTTTTTTGTATTATTGGTGGACGAAGGCAGGTTTATCTGTCTACTATTTCCAGAAATGTCTGTCTGTATGTGGAACTCATATCTCAAGAACAGTTTATCTTATCTGCTTCACACTAATTTGATGCGGTTTGTACATGCAACATATGTGTTATTAATAAACGTAGCATAAACAGGTGACCAGTGCTCATCAATACAGTTGTTGATTACGAAAAAAAGCCCTTTTACCACAACGACAGCTGGTTCTCCAGTTCGGGAGGCTGCACGTCAGTCGAGCTTCCCTGAACAAAACAGATGAACAGCTCTTTGTGCATCAGCGGGGGTGCACCTCATGGTTCTGTTGACTGAGTCCAGCAGTCAGTCTTTACTTGCTGCGGCTCAATTGCTGTAGGTTGCGTTTAAGGTTTCAGAAAGAAAACTGCAACCAGCATTACCACAGGCCAAGTAAACAGCTCATTCCAAACAGACAGGTTTACAATGGACTCTGCACTTAAAATAAGAGCCCTGTCTCCAGATGTGCTGTCTCAAATGACTTTTTCTAGTATTTGACATTACTCATCCACATCGTTCTAACATTTAATCTATGCAAACAAACAACCCGAAAAGATCTGTTTCTATATCGAAACACAGTGGGTCAACATTATGAGCTGATAAAAGACAGCACCGTGGTTGTAAAGATGTAAGGGGATAAGTGTGAGTGTGTGTGTTTGTGTGTGTGTGTGTGTGTGTGTGTGTGTGAATGTGTGGAGGGTAGATAAGGGCGTATTTTATACCTCTGACTACCACTCTTCCCTAAACCAGACATTAAATGACATGGAAATTGAGTTCCGGAGACTCCCTATAAAACAGATTCAGCTTGGAGGAAGAATAAAGAGACTTACTTGTCTCTTTCCTTCTCTATCAGACCAGAGCGGTGCAGCATGGGAGAAGAGGTCCCTCATGTAGCAAACAGTAGTTTTAAAAGGGAATGAAGGCTGAGAAACAGCCTCCTTTTTCTCGCTGATTTTTCCCCCCAAAGCCTCTTCTGGGAAATAGTCCAGTGTTGTTTTGAACCTGATGACTGACACCATGGACAAAAAAAAAGCCCAAAACAACAACATACACAGAAAAACTGGCAGCACATGCAGGCACATATAACACACCCATTAGCAATCATCTTTATTTTAGTCCATTTTCAATTGCTGGATGACAAAGAATGCTTTTTATAACATAACCAACATCCTATAACATGTTGTAACATGTAGTAACTATGGTAATGCATATAGGCTACATCCATGCTACTACAGCACAATGGAGATTTAATTGCCTTCCATATGCCACACTATTCACTGGTATTTCAAACTGGCCTGGTCACACTGGATTAAGAGTGAAATATAAAGGCAGGAATAAAATGAGGAATGAAAGTCTGATTCATCAGACTCCCCGTGTTGAGCGTGCAGCTGCCTGTGGAATAACAAATAGTCTGAATAAGACAGTATGTGAGAGCAGATCACTGGTTAATATGAGAATAATGTCTTTTCAGAGTATGACCCACTGACTTTTATAATAGAGCTGTGAAGTCTTCGACGGAGCTCTGAGAATACTTATGTTAAACCACCAACTGCTGAGGTCAGCCTATTGGAATGTAATATTGAGTATGTATATAACCTTACTTGGGAGAGGCTAATGTTGGTTCAGGTTCAATGTGGTAATGAACCTTCCAGTCACACAGTCACCACAGATATTATCTGTGGAGTAATTGGCGTGCAGAGGTCCAGTTTGTGGTGAGGAATGCTGAGCTGGTAGTAAAAAGTAAACACACATTTACCACTGAAAGAGCTGGATATGCTCTAAAAGACCATGTATGTGATGTACCGGACTGCAGTCATCGTTAGATGGTTAAGCAGTGTCAGGGTAACTAGTTGCATCTTTACACTTTTTGGGGTCTAAAGTGTAAAGGATTACTGACTTGGGCCCTATTGTCATTGTTTCATCCCTTGTTTCTGTAAGTAATAATAATAATAATAATATTTGGCCTCATCAAGAACAATTTTACATATTTTGCTGTTAATGTCTTTTATTTTTGCTTACCTGTGAATTATTAATTCTCTGATAGTGCATGGCCATACTTATGAAATATGACCCACTGGTCAGTGTGATTAGGGTAGAGGTAGACTGGTGCATAGCAGTTACAGTTATAGATAATACGAATGCTTTTGTTTTGTAAAAGTTTACACACCCTTATGAATGTTATCTAAATGAGAATGAATATCTCAACATGTTCTTGTATTAGAGAGTGTGCATATGCATGTGTATTTGTTGATGGGGATATGAATGCTGATATTTCAGATAATAAGTGTGGAGGAGGGAGAGCACCTCCTTCACTTGCACCAGAGGATCAATCAGCACAGGTGAGAGCTCTTAGCTGATTGATCCTCAGGTTTAAAAGGCAGCGGCTGAGCTGCTTCACTGACACACTGAGCTGCAAAGCTAGATGTCCAGCAGAAAGTGCTGGCCCCTTTAAGTTTAGGGTTTTGTAAGTTTAATGAAATCATGCTAAAACCTGAATGGTTTGTCTCTGGCTGCTGTGATGAGAGCCCTGTGGCATGGTCTACTGCCACACACTCCGTATTTGGAAAACACTTCACATTTTGTTATCTCTAGATAGATATATTAGCGAAGGATGGCACACTACCTCTTGGTTGGATCACTGTATATGTACAGCTGATGCTCATGACTGTTTGGAGAAAGTTGAGATCCTGTATGGTTTGGCCACAACAGACCATATACCTGTCTATGATATTTCATGTTGCCAGTTTACCTGAGCTGATGGTTAATGATAAGCACGAGCAAAACGGGAAACTAGATTGGTCAAGGCTTACAGAGGATGATGTCTGGTATTACAAATCACTGACCGAGAAGTGCCTGAGAAATATTGATGTACCACTTGATGCTATTCTGTGCTGCAACAATAATTCTAATAACCAAAGCCACAATAGAGATTTATGTATTATGTATGATGAAATTGTGAATTGTTTTAATAATAGCTGTAGAGCATTCTGAGAAAAAAAGAGTCTAACAACATAATGGCTTGGGGGGAAGGAATATGTGTTTGAACTTCATACAGAGGCCCAAGAAGCATTTAGAAACTGGGTTTTATCAGGAAAAGCTAGACATGGCCCAGAGTTATAACACATGAGACAAGCAATGCTAGGCTAGGTTTAAATATGCAATAGATTTGATGTATTTTTATAAAAAGCTTCAGCTCAATTGTATTAAAAGTAAATAATTGAATGTAGGTGATGTTTCTAACAGTGTTGGTGTGGTTATTAGACCTGGCGGAGTGTGCTGTACCATTGAGGCATTGGCAGTGAAAAAAACATGTGGCTTTGACCATGGAACAGCAGAACATCTGAAATATGCCACAGGATCTCAGTGCTGTTTGTTTTGGTATGCTAATGCATGACTCAGTGCTGTGTGTTGTATTAGTACTAGCTCTTAAAAACAAAACTGCAAAAATATGCATGGAATGTGACTGACCAATTGTTCTGGCTAGTATATGTTCCAAAGTACTCAAACAACTTCTCTTGGAAAGACCTCATGAATTTGTAATAACCATGGACAATCAATTTGCTTTTAAAAACAAACATGGCACAGATTTGTGTATATATGAAGGGAATTGTTAGTAAGTATAGATGACATAACACCACAATATATACAAGTTTTTTGGATGCATCTAAAGCATCTGATCAAACTAATTATAGTAAGCTATTTGTAAAATTACGAGTAATTGATAAGGATCTTGTTTTTGTTATTCACATCAAACCATGCAAAATGAGATGGGTAACAAGTATATCTGCACCCTACCTAGTGACCAGTGGGATCCAACAGGGTGGAATACTGTCACCTGGTCTTTTCAATCTGTATATGGATAATCTTTCCAAAATGTTAAATAAGTGTAAGACTGGACGTGTGGTTTGAGACTGGCCTGTCAACCATCTTTTGTATACTGATGATTTAATCTTCTGTCTACTTATAGTGCTGGTTTGCAGCAGCTACTTAGAGTCTGCTCAGCTTAGGGTTTGCAGTTTGATATTAAGTTCAACCCTCAGATGAGCGTGATTATGATCGCTAAAACCAAAGAGGATAAAAAGCTAAATTTCACAAATTCTTCTATGTTGGACCAAGCATTCACTGTGGTGGATAAAGTTTCATTGTCAGTGTTGTAAACTGTATGCACAAGCCAATATTCCACAAGCCAATATGGTATGCAAATTTCACATGTGCACAGAAGATATTCAAAAAGCCTGTTTTACTGTACTCTGCTCTATATGGCATATATGGTGTAGTTACAGTAGAGCTGAAATGAAATAGCTTCAGGTGGTTTTTAATGATGTATTTAGAATTGTTCTTAAACTCCCAATTTAGACCAGTGCAAGTCAGATCTTTGTGTGCTGTAATGTTTACACTGTCAATGTGGTCGATCTACTAATTCAACAAATGCCATCACAATGGCCTTGACAGAGTCACACAAGATATTCCTCTTGTTTCTGGAAAGTCTGGAACAAATGCCTGTATGAGTTTTAACAATAATCTAATTATGTTGGATTTGTGAGTTGTTGTTTGTTTCTATTTAATTTTATTTGATATTGATATGGACCTTTTGTGTCTGCAATAAAGTTGAATTGAATTTTAGATAATGTCAGTACAAGTAAACAAAATATATAACATATGTGAAGTCATTTGTAGACATCTTTCTTTAGATACACAACCATATTTTGAAAATTGTTGATTTTTACCAGATCAATTCATCCCGTTCATGAGGAAGTGCATGTCTGTAAAACGTGATCAGAAGTAGGTACACAACAATTTTGCAATTCCTGTCCAGAACCATATGTGAGCATAGTTTCACTCAGAAAATCTCATCCAAGAGTAGAAAGAACTTACTCACGGTGGACCTTGAATTCCTGCAGTGGTGTTAAAAAAGGAGCCATAAAACTGAAAAAATATTAAGGTTGTCAACACTGTGTCATTGTAAAGTGGTACCGTGACAGACATAAAAGAGGAATGGTTTGATATAAAGTTTAAGTGCCAAAAAATGTCTTTCTCAAAGGTACATTGAGCAGCGATGTTATGGAGGGATATTTTTATGAGCGAGTGCTTGTTTTGTTGGTTCTTATGCACAGAATGAAAAACAATAAGAATGCGATATACATTCCAGCCTGCAGGTTCATAGAACTCCACTGATCCACAATCAGGAAACACAGAGACGCACCAACAAAAACATCAAAACAGAAGAAGTAAACATGAGATACATTCAGGTTTCCATCCATCCATTATCTATACTGCTTATACTTTAAGGGTTGCAGGGGGTGAGACATTGGGCGAGAGGAGGGGTCTTTTATGTGACGCCAGACAACTGCTTCTCCATGAATTCGGGGTAGATACATTATCCCAGAGTTTAGAGGGACTCTGACTTTGAGTGGCGTTCCATTGCACTTTTTCAAATAGAAGGTCGGAAAACTCTAACATCCGAGTTGTCCGGAACGCAGCATCAGAGCTCTGTGGTGACTTTTGTTGGTTTTGCGTTTGTATTTACTCCTATTGACATTGTCCAAACAATAATTAGCCTGGGCACTTACCACCATCGGCACAGCTGAGTGTTTCATTTTCTTTCTGTGTGTTCAGATATATTTGAGTTGTCTGACAAATGTCTGCTCATCTGTTGAAAAAATATTGGTATTCTGTTTGTAAATTCATTATGTAGTAATCCATGTTAGGACTGAAAAAGCAGTATCTTGAAGACATTATTGTTTAGTTGTTAAATTAATGTTTTCTGCAAATGATATTTCTGCCTGACAAACATGGATTTTAAGCCTGTTATGTAACTGAATGGAAATGACATTCGAAACATGAATAATATGTGATTTTAGCAGATCATGATATTGGACTTACAGCCTCACTAAGATGATAAATATGAAATCAAAGTCTATACTTTGGTATTAAAACTCTACTTTAGTTAATTCTTATATTTATCCACTTTAGTTTAAAGCTGTGAATCCGTTTCAGATTAATCTGATCAGCAGCAATGGCAATGGCCACATCACTTACATCTTTCAAGCAGGAGAGACTTACAGAGAAACAAATGAGAATGAGTGAATTAGAATGAAATTAAATTTAATGTGAGCAGAGGAATAGATTTTGGTGCGTAGACCTCAGCAGGAAGGAGAAGATCAAAGAAGCAGTCCTTTGAAGTAAGTGCTACAGATATGAAGGAGACTGGAGCCTAGATGCTGGTGGTGGTGATGAGGAACAGAGAATTAAGTTGGGATGTCTCCTGGTCTCCTCTGGTTGGACAGTTTGCAGTGAGATGACTGGGTATCCACAGATGAGCTGGTGCAGGGGTGAAAGTGGGTCACTCTGTGATTGCAGTACTAAACTAAAAGCTGAATGACAGATGGGAGAGAGAACTTTTAAACTTTCACAGCTCACAGGTGATTGGCTCAAGGCGAGCGTGTCGATAGTTGGAACTTTGCATGTGACTTAGAGGCCTGCACAGGAGGACTGAGCTTCATAATAAAAGCTTCTGTCTGCGTAGTAGCGATAGTTCACCCCAAAATGAAAATTCATTCATTATCTACTCACCACTATGCCAGTGGTGGAGTGGGTGAAGTGTTTGAATCCACAAAAAACTTTTGGAGTTCAGGGGTAAACAGTGTTGAAGCCAAATTCAATACAATTGAAGTAAATGGTGACAGATTCTTCAAACGTAAAAAAAAAAGAACACAGATAAAAACATAAAACGCAAATGCAGCTACAGAGGAGGATATCTTGCCATTGCCATTTTTTGCAATACATGAGTTAAGATAAAAGTCTTGAATCTTAATCATCCAAACAAACAGTATATATTTAAATTTGATTTTTGTGATGGATGTTAAATGTATTATACAGTAATTCTTCAGACGAGAGTTTTAGGCCCTCGTGGAGAAAAGCAGATTATCTTTACAAGGTTTATTCAATAGATGTGTCATGAACCAGCTGAATGTTTGAACTCCACCACTGGAAACACAAGGGGTAAAGCTAAGGAGTTTGATATTACAATAAGTGAACCACATTGTACAAGAATAATGTGAAAACACCTGACCAACCAGGAGTAATTAATCTAACCGGGAAGTGAGGATGTGTGGAGATGAATGCAGTGTCCAGGAAGGGTGTTTGCTTCAGGAGTGCAAACAAAAGAGTCCAGGAGGAAAATCCAGGGAGTGTTGTGATGGGGGAGCTGGCTGAGCGTGACAAACACGGCTGAGCAGATGATCCTCAGGCAAACGGAGAAAAAGACACAATTAGGGTGGCAGACGGGCAGGTTCAAGAACAAGCTTTACTAAAGACAAAGTTCAAGGCAGAGGTTGGCCAAAAGATGATGTTCTGGTGATCAGAAGGTGGTCAGTTTGGACGAGTCCTTCAACGATGAGGCCGAGCGTTCTCACAAAGTCAAAGGGAAATTTCAGTATTCTTAAACCTTGGTCCTATGTTAATAATGTGGGTGTGTGAATAAATGGTACTTCAAAAAAAAGCTTTTGCAATTGGTCCAGTAGATTGTCTCCACCAGCAGCCCCAACACAGTGGAAGTGGCTACAGCATAATTTTAATGGGGCAACAGTCAGTGAAATGTTAACTTAAAGTGTTTTGAAGCTTGAATTGTAATTGTAATCCTGGGTCTTTGCTAAGAGTCTGACAACATTACACATGTCACACTCGAGAAGTTGCTCATCTTGGGCCCCATAACTGCAATTAAATATAATTGTTGAGATCTGGGACATAAATCTAATTTATTCAAAGAGATATTGGTGGCAGTAAGCGACGAGACCAAAACATCAGTTGCTTGCACTATAAAATGTAAATATCAGGCTTCAACTTTCTCTTTGTGGCCAAATGCAGCTATTTTTTTAGCTGACAGCGGTAAGGCTGGGACAAGTTGGTGACACAAAGCTTGGAAATTTGTTTGGTTTGACCTTCGCAGTCTTCGCTGATAAACCTCCTTTGTGGGTTTACATGGCCCATGGATTAATATGGGTTTTTACCTCCACATGAACTGACTACACTGTTCTGGTTTAGTCTCTTTAGTCTTTTACCTTGTCTGCAGAACTGTGTGATGTTGTGTACTTACGTCTCAGTTGGGTGAGTACAGTTTTGTCAAAACCAACAGCAACACCGGCCAACACTGTCAAAATAACCTCCCGCTTGTAATAAAACAGGATTTTGCTTTTAACAGTTCTGCCTCTCACAGTAAATGACTAATGTGTTGAAGTGTGACGTGCTTCGCTGATGGATCAGAAATGCTTCTGCCATTCTAACAAGCTTTAATCCATCAACACAAATGCTGAGGAAGGGGGTTTGGTTGAACACATACTGTAAACAAAGCTCTTGCCAACACACAGTCAGGAGGAAAAAAACCCTCTCTATCACTGATAATGATCTGCAGTCATTTAGAGGGGCAGGAAGCCAACAGGTTGATCCGGCAGTGAGTGAATGAATATTCTTTAAGCGCTGGAGAGTAATTCACTAGCAGGACAAGCTGCCCTCCCCGAAGACAAATGTGTGTGCATAATGCTGGGGAACATAAGCGGGCAGGGTTTTCCAAGAGAAGACCTGCTCCTTATTTAATGTACTCCTCGCAAATGGATTGAAGCCGCAATGCGCAGCACAGCGGCACAATTAATATTTTGATTAGAACTCTGGGAAAATAAGATCCTGTGATTTATCACCGTTGTCTGCTGATGGCTCTAAACTCACCCCTCCTAACTCTCAAAGAGAGTATCAGAAAGCACAACAATCCTCTTCTCAAAGGAAAATTGAAAACCTCTATTTCTCTCTCAGATTGTCAGCTGCAGATAGAGACGACAGCTCTTTTGTTCATGAAGTGAAATTCATCCATGCACAGTGCAGGCCCTTAAAACTGTGTGCAGTGGACCATTGTTTCCTGCAGGAAGATAACCGTATGCGAGCTAACAAAGTCCTCAACTTGGCCAGCCACCGGTTCCTGGGCGCTCCCCATGCAGGTGAAGCCAGAGCGGTGGTGAGCAGCTGTCAGAAAGGCCTGTAATTGGAGCCCATTGCACCATTAGTCCTGCCCATTAGGCCTGTTATGATCGCTGTCTGTCTCCACTACACTTCTACAGCCACCATCTCCGTTTGACCCAGGGCACTCCCTCAGACACGGGGACAGAGCTGGGACTTAATGACTCGTCACGTGTCCACCTGTGCCTCTCTGGGACCAGCGATCCAGCATGACACATACCCAGACGTGCTGTCTGATGTGTAACAGTCTCCATCCATACAGGGAATTGGACTGTTCAACCTTGGCAAAATAAAAAAGAGGAAATGAATGATTGCATTTTGCTGTTTCTGCACAGGAGGTATGAAGTGAAAGCCAGCAGGAAAGGTAATGGAAACTATGTGGTGGTGCAAAGGGATGTGAAAATGTCAGCAGAGGGAAGGCAGTTGACATGAAATCATCAGCTGTCAGTGCAAATAGTTTGCTTTATAGGAGAAGCAGCCACTCAGATAGCACCATTTCCCTCAAACATTGTACTTCAGTTTAAGTGAAAGAAAAAAATATCCAATCTTTGAACCTTTGTCCAGACGATGATGACGATGAAATCTCAGCAACCTCAAGTTTCTACTAAAATCCCCAATCCTGTTTCTGCGAGTGATAATCCTGAATTGTCCCGCTCTTTCATTTAACATTCCTGCTTATTGCGTTCTGCCTACTCAACTCTGTCAAAAACAAAATAATCTAAAGCATGACTCCTGGAAATTGAATCTAATTGGAACTAAGTCCTGTTTGCCGAGCCAGCAGCTTATCGATTCCTTGCTCATTCGGCCACAGCATGGCGTGCACTGAATGCATCCTTGCCTGTAAAGGCAAATTGCGAATTAGCGGGGCATGCACCGGGGGCTTGCAGCTGTCCCGGCTTTTGCTGCAGCACCGGAAGGTATTGTGGCAACTGCAAGGCTGCACAGGGGAAAGACAGAGTTTAGATCACATTTGGCAGAATTGTAAGAGAACATTTTACTGCAGGGATTCAATCCCTCTGGGAGAGACTGCAGCGCTTACTTGAGGAAAATAGAGCCAGAGTGGTGGTGGTGTTGGCGTCATTCACAGCAGTCCCTGGAAACCATTTTTTTTTAATCTGGTAGGAATACTGAATATTATGTTCATTCTCTTGAGGATGTTTGATTAATCAAAGATGTGACAAGCTACTCCCCCTTGTTGTGTAAATGTTTCAACTGTATTTTTAGCTCTGTGTAATGTTGTTTCTACTATCCCTCAGTAATTAAATAAAAAAAACCTTAATGTCTATTATGTGTGATTAAAGATACAACCCTGAAGAAACAGAAGGCAGCCTGTAAATATCCAGTGAAGATTTGATGTCACAATGTTTTGGGTGCACTGACTGTCCCAACATCTTTTTTTTTCTTTGATAAAACACCTGTTAAAACATTGTGACACTCACACACTGGATTGCAGCGTATTGACAGTTACTGCAGCTTCACTCTTTAAGAATGCAAATGTATCGACTGCCCACACAGACACTCACTTCTTGAATCTTGCTTAATGACTCTTAGAAATGGCTTTATCAAATTCAAGGTCTTGAACTCCACCAATGCAAATGTGTTAATTTCTCAACCGAATAAAGAATGCAGTCAGTATTCTGCTATTATGGTTTGGTGAATGCAAAACTCAGTCATTCCCTTGTTAATGCCTCTGAGGCATCTGATAGGTGAAGAATCCTTGTGTTGTGACTGTGTGAAGAGCAGGAGCCTTGACTAAGCCTGTGTGGATCATGGAAGTGCCGTGGGGAGTGATCTGCCAGATCTCCAGCTCAGACAGAGTTGTATTTTTGATGGTGGACATTGGTGTATACCAACCACAGAGGAAGCAGGCCCTGTGAGAGCTGTCCCACACCGGGCCCCTGTCTTCTCAGTGTCTGACCAGTCCCAGTGGCACGGTCAGTCGTGACACGTCCAGTTTGACGGCTTCAAATAGCTGCTGTCTTGTCTGTTCCTGTGAGGATTCACAGCTCTGACAATATGTCTCCAGTGTCACCTGAGGCACGGATTAACAACTCCAAACGCACACATGCAACTGCTTTCACACCCGCCGTTACAGTATATGCACTTGGAGTCATGCACACATACACACAGACAGAAGCATGTTTCCACAATTCACTGCCCACTCCTACCAAGAGAATGGCCACAGGCGGCTTTCCAGTCTTATTGATGGGAGCTGATGGTTCTGGACTGGCACTTTGTGAGACCTCCTCTGTACCAGTGTCCTGGGAGGGAGATCCATTGCTTCTTGTCCCTTTTAGGCTCTTCATCCCATGCTCAGGTCATCATTATGGAAATCCTCCCCACCCAAATCCCAGATGGTGTGTCAGGATTGCTGTAAGCCCTCTGATTATGGAGCCACCTCACTGGACAAGCTGGATCCCTATGTACAACAGCAAAAAGGCTCTCTGCTTGAATGGATGGATGGATCAACAACACTGCTCATGTTTGTGGTCATCATCTGGGGTTTTCGGCCATTTTCATCTCACTGAAATCCGACTTGTTTAACTCCCATGGCCTATTGCAACTCAGCTGTCTAATACACATCAGAGGCACACAAGAATGGCTTGGAATTAGAAGAGAAAGAGGAAAAACTTGTTTGGGAGATAAAAGCCACTCTTACGTTGATACTTCACAGTCAAAATGCTTCTTAGTTTTTCTTTGCCTTGTGAATAAAGAAGCTCCATATTTTGACTCAACACATTTGTCAAGGAGGCCTTTATAAGAGTAAAAGATGCCATATTGTATATATGTATTTTCTAAGTCTACGGTGTGCCAGATGGGACGGAGATGGTGTTTGGTGAGATATCTCATAGCTGATGACTGGATTGCCCTAACATTTACTGCAGATGTTCATGGATGTTCAGCAGATGAAGCCTTTTGACTTAAATGAGCACCTGAATTTTCTGTTAGCTCCACCAGCAGGTGATGTGTTTTACATATCCAGTGAACTGTGTCATTGTGTTGGAATGACTCACGGAGTTAAAGCCGTGCTTCATATGTTTTCACTTCATGAAATGACCATTATTGGTTGTCAACAGCCCTATATTTAGGCTTCTGTAGAACAGAGAGGTGCATATTACTGACTGTTCCTGTATGAGATCCTGCTCTGTTGACAAGGTTGCTCTTGGAGATGCTGTGTACATTATGACATTCATGACTTATTCAATACATTGACAGTCACGGTTACTTGTTGAATTTATTTTTAAAAATCGTACAATAGATTTGCTTCTTTTGTTCAAATGTGTCTTGAAGCAGCACAGCAGGAGCCTGTATCCACCTTGCATCTGCATCTCTGGATCAAATGGAAGTGAAGGTGTAGTCACTTAACATTAATAGTGGAACCACTTTACCCATAACACAGCTGAAGGCCAGGCGTCATGGTGACAAAAAGAAAGGAATATCAAAGACGGAGCCCCAGATGACAAAGGAAGTGCATTTGATTTTCAAAGGGATGCAGATATCAGCACTTTTAAAATCGCTTGACCAGCCCTGGCCTTTCCACTCTCTTACCTTTCATCTCAAGAGCTGGCCCCAGGAAAGAAATGATGGAAGGCTACTCAATATTTAAATGTGTTCAGGCCAGACAAGTTTACGCTTTTATTTGGAGTTCATATGAATATTGAAAACCCTGCTTCATAAGCACCAAATACTGGCCCACACAGCCCAAATGGATTATCACCCCGCCAGCATTGTAATCTCTCATCTGAGAGGGGATGAAGAGGCCTCTTCGTTTACCACCACATCAGTGGATAGATGGACATAAATTCATATTAACAAAGATTTTGCTCCTTGCAGGATTTGTTAATTATTAATAAAATGTGGTTTAGAGTGGATTTTCTCCACAGGTTTCATTTTACATCAATTTGCTGCTCTTACATATTGGTTTATGTAGTGCAGTGCCCATTCTAAACCTGCCTGTTTGGGA
Organism: Paralichthys olivaceus; assembly: GCF_024713975.1. Classification (NCBI taxonomy): domain Eukaryota; kingdom Metazoa; phylum Chordata; class Actinopteri; order Pleuronectiformes; family Paralichthyidae; genus Paralichthys; species Paralichthys olivaceus. Next base: position 22,143,303 of record NC_091094.1, on the reverse strand, counting down.
TGGATTGTTCTCTTGCCCAGTGCTCTGCAGCTTCTTCAGAATTATTCCTAGTTCTTCAATATACTGTCAATATTTATAAACTGTCGATGATGCAGAGTGAAGTTAGAAAACTTTGTGTCCATCCTACCTGGTATATTTGCAGTGGAGTTTTTATAGTTTATAGTGCGTCAGTACAGTTTGTGGTTTATGTACAAGTTTGAAAGGTTATCAACTGCTGTTTTTTTAATCTTCTTATACATTGCATATTAGCTATTTCAGATGTCTGTTAAACACAATCTTCAGACCCAAGTTCACAACTTTTCAAAATTAAAGTTCTAAAACTCCACTAGATATAGTTAAATCAGTTCAACTAGGTCTACAAACCCCCACTGACCACAAGGGGCTGTTTGCTTGTTTGTTCAAAGTTCATACTGATGGAGTCCAAGACACATCTCGGAATTCAGCAAAAGGTTTTTGTGGGAGTGATACCAAGCTTGAATTAGGGCATACCATCATTCTCATTTACTAGAAATGAATGCCAACATTCACAGTGGAGTTTGATAGATTGTGTCAGCTGTCTATAAATCAGTCAGGACCCTAGGTAAAATTAATATCCTTAATATCTCCATAGGGATTTTTTTTTCAAAAAGGGGAATTGTGTGAATTCTGTTGCACTGCATTTATTGTCTCCAGATTTACTGTGTACAGGGACACTGAAGGTTGTCTGAGTTATTTGAGAATGTCTGACATGAAATGTATTCCTGTGTGTTTGACTCTAACCTGTTCAAGTGCATGATAAGAGCTTTGTGCTTCCAAGTTGCCCATCCTGTTTTTTTCGCCACTTAACACGTAACATTTCCATTCCTTTAACTAGACACACCTCTTAGCTGTTGTCAGGCTTTTGGCAGAACATTGTGTATATCAAAGAGAGCGGCAGCAGCAATATAAAAGCTACATTTGCAGGGCATGTGTTGCCGTCTCAGGGACAACCATTTCCTGTCAAAGTGCTGTGAAAAAATTTATTTCATGATACTTGTTGAACCAAAAACATGCGAATGAGAATTTGCTTCTTTGCAGTAAGTCCATTCAATAAGCATTTAACAACGATGTGCATGTTATGTTTTAAAAAAGGTTGAGGATAATATGAAATAGAGCTACAGTGAATCTATGCATGTCCATTGATTTCTTATTATAGGTCACACTGTCAGTGCCACTTTGTGTATAACTATCTAACTAAAAGTAGAGCCACAAAGGAACACCAGCTACTGAACCGTTTAGCTCTCTGCTTCATTCAGCTGACCTGGTGCACATTGTCCACACCATTGCATGTGGGATTGTTTTTTTAAACAGAGAGCCTGGGGCACATGAATAAAAGAAGCAATGAGGAGGATTTCATTTTTTATTTTCACTAACTCCCACTTCAGCCAGTTCAGCGTTGCAGGCTCTTCTCTGCAGAGAGGCAGACATGTGAGGGAGGTAAACAATACAAGGTGGCAGCAGTTTGGTGTGTACCTGGAGAGGAGCCACCTGAGAGATGGAGCTGGGACGTAATTTGATTGCAGCACATGTTGTTAATGAAGGCCTTATGCTCCTCTCTGCTGCTATGATTTCATTTAGACGCATAATGCTTAACATTAATATCAATACATACACTATCGATTTTTCCTCTCTGCTTGCTTTGAAAGAGAAGGAGTTTCAGAGCAGAGCAAGGGGAGATTCAATTGCACTGAATTTAATTTGGTGGTTCATGTCAGCATAGATATCCTGAAACTCAGACTTGTCTAAAGCCCAGCTCAATATCCTTGCTTGACCCCATCCTCTGATTTCTTCTCCTGAGAGGGAGATGCATTACTCTGAAGGAAAGAGAGAACCTCTAATCTTGCTCCCTCCTCTCTCTTTTACAAATTCTTTGCAACCCTTACCCACAGAGGGTCTCTGAAGAGCCTGTGTTGCAGCATTACCATGGAGAGAGAAAGGCCAAGCATGTGGGTGTTCAATGGAAATCCAACACCAAGAAGTTTCCTTTGAGCTTCACAGTGGGAATTTGTTGTGCAATTGTCAAAGGTGGCTTGTGTGATTGTTTTGGTTATAAGATTTTTCTTTGCAGGGTGATCAGAGTTCACCTACTTCACAGGGTTCACAACGGTTTCTAAAAAGAAGAATATTAAGAAGAAGAGCTGGTGGAAGTTGTGTACTCAGAAATAAAAAGCAGTTGTGAGTGCTGTTGAGGGGAACGCCGGCACCTCATTCATCAGAGAACAGACTGAATCCCAATATATTCCTCTGAACGTGTTCTCTGTTAATTGGGCACGATTGTAATTAATGGATGCTCTCAACAAAGAATATGAAAGAACAGATGTTTACTCAGCATAAGTCAATAGTTGCAGAAACCTTCAATTATGCCCCTCCTATGGGGAACAAAGATGGAGCATTAATCTGGACCAAATGACAGTCGATGGAATTGATTACCTTATTATAAGGAAGCTTTGTTATTATTGCCATAACTCACTGCCGATTAACGATCGTTTGCATTGCAGGAAGAGACAGTGTAAACACGATCAAGAGCTCATCACATGACCGGCCCATATTCATCTTGTGCACTTGATTAGGTCAGATGTACTGCAGAAGGCAGGCGCAGAAGAGAGTGGGTATCAATTTCAGGATATGAAAATGATTTCCATAGACACCCCTGGGTGGTGAGAGGCTACTGCGCAGCACCCTTATTGGATATCATTAATCACGACCTAAACAGTCCATCATTGCAGCAGCACATGTCCTCAGCACAAACAAACCCCACAGCCAAGTATTTATGAGGAGACAACTTCCAGACAATAGTTTTCTCTGCCACCTTATATGGGGAAGAGGTAACAGCAGATGTCAGAATTCCCCACCATCAACACTGATGAGCAGATTTTCATGTTTACAGCACTTACAGGGTTCAGACAGCGGACACAGAGAATGTGCCTTGATTTGCGTTCCACTCACTGAATCGCTCGAATTGAAACGTTTGTGCTCTGCCTTCGTGATGAGGGCGAGCATCTTAACTTCCATCAAGTGTGTGTTGGATGCATTCTTCTGACAGCTTTCTTGCTCTACTTTGCACCCCCACCTCCCTCCCCGGCCCTCCATTTCACACCACAGAGGTCAGGGATTTCTCTGTGCATATGTGGGTGTGCGTTTGTGTATGTGTGTGAGCGTGCACGTGCGGAGAAGCTGTCTACCTTCACAGCCCATGGAGTTGTCAGGTTTGTGGTGTTAAAGAACTCAGACAGAGTGTCCCCTACCTCACCTTGCTGCAAACAGGGCCTGATATCAGCTTTCATCCATGGTACAAGTGTGTGTGTGTGTGTGTGTGTGTGCGTGCCCACCGAAGTGTAACAAGTCTGCACTTTCCTCTGTTTATTACTATGTGTATGTGTGTGTGTGTGTGTGTGTGTATAGATGCATGTACGTGCCCTCTTCCCTGCTCTGTGTTCAATATTTATCCTCTGTATGTGGAGGAGACCGACTTGAGGATGACTTAAGGATTAATGCAATCCTCAAACAGAATACAACATGTCAGATTCTCTGCCTATCTCTTCCCCCTGGTGACCAGACGGGATGGTGTTCATGAAGGGGAGCGAATGTATCGACCCTGAACCAAAAGGAGAACTGGAATTATGCTGCTGCAGTTTACTTGAGCACATGGGTGTTTTGAGTCCAAACTGATTTATTTTCTGAGCACAATGTAGACGATAAATCAAGGAAAATTAAAAGATTTAACAGAAGGGTTTTGATATCTGCCAATAAAATCAACAGGTAACTTTATCATATGGCAATGACATGATTCAAACTGACATTGGAACTTCAATCAAATAAAATATAAGAATACAAATCTTGTTTGTCTGTTGACTTATTATTTTCATCTCTATATACTTTCCATTCTCCCTTTCTATTTTTATTCTCTTATATCAATGTTCTGACCATAGCCAGTATACAAAGATGGACGACATGACAGCTCCCCAAAGGGGCCACCTCTATGTTGGTGAATGGAACATACACTAAATTAGCAAGTCAAAGTACACGCTGAATCTTTTTTTGTCAAACAAAAGGTAGTTCTTATCAACCTGATGTATGTTCAAGTGTCATACTTTTTAATTCTATGAAACATCATGATTGACAGCTGAGACTGACTCTGAGCTGAAATGATAATTTGAGACAATTTAAAAACAAGGGACATTTTTAAATCTACGGAAAACAATTTAGATTATCATGTATTTGTCAGTGAAATTGTGACTTCCAATATCTCATGTAAAATGTGTTTTTTCTTTGTTTGGAAGAGCAGTTAAAATGCAAATATCTAGTTTTAGAGCTGCTACTAAAAAACAGTTTTCTTTTGTTTTATAGACCAAAAGATTAATCAATAAGCTCCTCTATAAATTATTCATCTGATTATTAAACAAAGAAAAATAATTGTTAGTCAGATCTTGTATTCTTTTATTCTGTCATTCATCCAGTCTTATTCTTAGAACACTGAATTTATCTTTATTTGAAATGTTCAGAGAAATAAAGACTTATTTGGAAAATATAGTTTTATCACCTGCAGCTGTAAATGTTCATTACAGTACTCAGTACAGTGCTCTCAGAATTCTTACTCTGCTCCTCGCCTAAACTCAGGGTTTATGTTTTCGACATAAAAATAAACATGTGCAGTTCATTGATTTTACTGCTTCTTGTGATGTGGGGTAATGATCACCTGCTAGAGGTCATACAGCAGCTCATCCATAGTTTTTATTTCCCACTTCATCACTATGCAGGACAAAAACTTTTGGTTATGAATCCAATCAAATATTGTGTGTGCGTGTAGCAGCTCCTTCATTTTGTGCAGAGATCATGTGTTCTTTGAAGTCACAGTAATAGCAGACAGTCTGCATCCACCAGCTCAGTCAGTTTCAGTCTCTCGTGCCTCCTGCTCTCCCTCCCCGGCCCTCACCTCCATGTTTGAGCTGCCGCCTGCCTGTCCCATCCCAGGCCGCTGCCTGACAGGCAACAAACCAGGTCTGACAGGTGGCCAGGCAGTGTCACAGACTCACCGCAGAGAGCAGCTCCTGTCTTCACTCATTTCCTCCTCTGCGATCCCTGACCTGAACCCCCCCTCATGCCAAACACGGCCGCTTGCTTTTTTTATTAAAGACAAGCTGTTGAAACAACTTTCCTCCCAGCTGTCTTGTTTTGTTTTAACTTATGTTTTTGTGTTGAGGGTTAAAATTGAGTTGTTAGATAGCAAACAGTGGAAGGAAACCTTGCAAGGTGTAAAGATAAAAGCTGGTGCTCTCTTCAAAATATTGTTTACTTTGCTGTCTGCCTTCATTGAAAATAGAAAATGGCTACTGATTGTTCTTTGTTGCAACTGCGACAAAAAAAGAGAAAGTGCTGGTGCAACAGCTTCTGATTATTGCCAAATCATTATGATGAGATAAAGATATGTTCCATATGTTGAGACTGTAGTGTTTCCCAGCAGTAGAGGAGCTTCACATGCAGAATCTGTAGTTTGTCTAAAAGGAGAGTGTTAATCTTATCAAAGCACAGCAGCCCCACAGTTGATCCGCCGCGATGTATCTCACCATTCATCCATTCAATTTCTCTTTTTTGCAGCGATAAGTTCCTCTGCATCTCCTTTGGTTTCTCGCTCTGTAACGAGACACGTACGTCAGCCTGAGCTGTAATTGGTTTTCATGTAAATTGAGATCAGTCTGAAGATCGGCAGATTACCTCTGCATGCTTCCCCTCACTCTCACAAACACAAAAGAACTTATGAATAAAAATACACACATGTACGCACAAACATGAAAACAAAGAGTCAGACCGTCACTCACTCACACACACACACACACACACACACACACACACACACACACACACACACACACACACACACACACACACATTGTTGTACCTCTTGATCACTCATGCTGACCCTAACCCCAAAAGCAAGTCTTAAAAGATATGAAAAAGTGAGGGATGTCCTCCAAAATGCCCTCACCTGTAAGGTCAAAAGTACAAGTACACACCCACACACACATGTACTTCTACCTTTCAGGACAATCATCATAATACAGTACATTCCCTAGCTCCGTAACCTAACCTGAATACCAGAGTCCTAGTGTGCAAGGTGTTTGTTTAAAGTTGCGATGACAGGCTTAAAATATTTCTCTCTCCTAAAAGATCTGCACTTCATAAGGTCTGAAATTCATACTGGTCCTCACAAAGACAGGTATACAAACACCCACACACACTTAGATTTACCCATGCACGATTACACTGTTGCCATGGAAGTCTCGCTAATGAGGGCTGATATGACAGTTGAAATTCAGACATTATAATGCATCACAGTAGACGTCCCAGGAAATTGTTCCATCTCAAGAGAGAATAAAACCCGGTAGGCTCCTTTGTGTCCGAGGGAGACAGTTAAATGGCCCTAAATCAGCTTTAATTTGAGGTTTGATCTTCCTCACCCCTAAAGCATAATGGCCTCGAATATGTGATCCTGTCCATTCAGAGCAGGATGAAAGTATCTTGACGGCTCAGCCTGCACAAAGGTGTTCTGTTAGCAGGAACATTCACATGGCAATGAACAAGATGGATGTGGTGCCATGATTGGCCCCGCGGAGGAAGAGAGATGTCTTTTTCTGCCCTAAAGCACTTCCCGGTTATGTCTGTTTTTGAAAGGACCTTTTCACAATGTGCCCATTATCTCAGAAATATAAAATAACACTGCCTAATATAAATCCCAGCCCACTCACACACTGTTCCCATCTCAGGGCTGTCATACCAGCGCATCATCCAAAACAAATGATGCCAGAGTGAATATGTACAGAATTTGATTTCAGCGCTATTTCTAATTGCATTCTGACACTGGGACCCCAGGGACGAGAGGGTGACCCTGCTAATGGAGGAACTCATCAGTGTATGCCAGGGTAATTAGCCAATCCCCTCATCTCTGAGGTGACCCTGTGTTAGGGTGAGCGTTTGACGTGCAGAGAATCTCTGCCGCAATTACTGACTTCCAGCGGGGCCGTACCTGTTGGCCCTAATGCTTTGTTTATTCCATGAAATGAGGCTGAACAGCTTTTCAGATCAAGGTAGATGTCATGACATCCCGATGCATTAAACAAGATTAGTGCTCTGACACATAAATTAAGGTCATCAAATTAGTGCATTACAGTTGTTTGGCTGAGTAATGTACCTTAATAATGAAATATAAAATCAGCAACAGCTCTGCATACATACTCATCCATACACATACTCATCCTTTTTTAAAGTTTAATTATTATTATTATTGTGATTATTTTACATCACAATAATAATAACAATAAGAAGAAGAAATTCCATTTGTTGTTTGGTGAGTGGCAAAGGTAGTGATGATTCAATTTCTTGAGTAACCTGTCTGTAGTCAGTGGGTATCATTCCATTAAAGGGAACATGAGATGAAAGTGTATAAAATAAACTCCTCTCCAGTGTTGTGCAGATATATACAGTGTATACCCACTTATTTTTAAATCAGCATATACCCACTTCCAAATCACCTCTCATGCACATCATTCAGAAGTGTGTTGCGAGACAATTTTTTTCAGAGGATAGCGAAAGCTGACCTGCCTTCTCTGCCTCTGATTGGCTACCTTTGATGATTGGGTTAATTGATTTCAATATGAGGAACGGTGATTGGTTAGTTAGGATATGAGTATCAGACAATCAGAGGCAGAGAAGGGCGGGTCATGCCTGTGTTTGTCTTCCTGGAAAAAAATATCGCCTGCCTTTTACTTGACCTCCCAGTTAACTGAACTACCCAATCAAAGATTTCTCCACAGCAACCTTGTGCTGCTAGACATCAACTCAGGTAGTGATGGTAATTCATCCCCTACATCCTCCAGCCTGGTGACAGAGATGCTGCCTCCACTACAACTTCAAGTAACGACATCAACCATTATGATGTTAATAACATGCAGTGAAGGTATAATAACATTTGTAAATCTGTAATATTTATTCAGTAATATTTGCAAACTGCCCCATGACATACAATGTTATTATTAGTGGCACAATCTGACCTACTGTTGCAATCAGCTGTTCCAAGTGAAAGAAAAGAAACTACTGGCCCATGGAAGACTTGAGGCAAGATGAGAGACACATTGTATGTGTGGATGGACTCAGGAATAGTTGACTTAAATTGCATGATCATGTTATTGTCTCATCTGATAGCAAAATCTGCATCTGCACCAAAACTTAAATGACAATGTGCAAATACTATATTATTATTATTATTATTATTATTATTACTTGTCCTCTACTGGACGGGCTGCAAAGAAAAGGCATGAAGAGTGTACCCACTTCTCCAGGCACCACTAAACCACTGCTCCTCTCCAACTATGGTTGCTCTCACACACAGTCTCACTCTCCGCTCTCTGTCGCCACAAGAATATTTAACCTTGGCCAGGCTCTGGGAGCAGATGGTTGGCCCTTATGTGCATCCAGCATCATCCACAGCTAATGAAGTGATGTCTCTATAAACACCTGACAGTGGGTCAAACCAGCCTGGATATGAAGTTTTGGCCAAGTTGAGCAGGGAAACACTCCCGCTTCCTTATTGTGTCCACATTGTTTTGCCAGTCGTCCCAAATCAGCACAGCCTATACTGCTGCGCCTGCAACAGTACAGCCACGCATTAAGTTCTCAATAAATGCAGCACACAAAACCGAAAACAAAATGTCTCATTGGGCTGAATAGAAGACACTGTTTAAGATAATCCTTCATTCACCCCACAGTGGGGAAATTTGCCGTGTCACATGTTTTCCTGTGAGGAAGGAAATATCTCCTAATGAGGGGAAACACATGGAAAGACACTGACATCTTTATTGTAAAAATGGACGGAGTCACCTGTCAGAGGGGTAGTATGATAGACAGTGTCACAGAATATCAAGTAGGAAATGACAGTCTGAGAAATCGTTCAGTGAATATTGAAACCAACAGCTTCCACAAACGTGACAGGAGAGAGTGAGAGGAAGTGACTGAAGAAAGAGAAGGAAGTCAGGAATGGAGCAGCAGCACTTGAGGACATACTTGAAAGAGCGAGACAGGTGAGGTTAAGTCTTTACTTTTACTGTGAAGAGAAAGGGCTACGAGGATGAGTACTAACTAATGAGTCTGCCAGATAGAGCTGGTAAACTTCCCCAACTCCATTAAAGAACAGGACTGAGAGCTAACATTAGCATTTCCATTATTCAGCCGAGATGGTTTATTTAGTTTGAATTGAAATGAAGTCATTTGAAGTGTTTTCTTTTCAGGCCCTGCACACTAATTTTATACCCTCATACATTTGATCCGAGCACCTCTCAGGACTGTGTGGACATGTAAGCTGCTTTCAGACATGCACCGAAGTCCTGACATTTTTCTGAAATCATCCAGAGAGGCTCTCTGTGAGAACACAAATGTCCAAGTCAGTTGTTTTGGACATTTTCCAAATGTTTTCCTGTCAGCCCCCTTTTAAAATGTCAAGAAAATGTCCAAGAGAGCTCATATGAGAATACAGCAGGAAAGTGTCCTGAACATTCACAGCAAGCTAGAGGTGTTGTTGTTTGTAAAAAGTTACAGACATGAAACTGGAAAAAACTAAAAGAATACAAATATTTCAGGAAGAAAAAGAAGTGCCATACACGTAGAGGACACAGGCAAAGTTGCCAACTTGGAAAGACTTGGAAAGACTTGGAAATACATTTGAGAGCTTTTGATGTGGATGTCAATGTGCTATAATAAAAATCAATGCACCATAACCTGCTTTTTGAATGTTTTACCTCCACCCCTTGACTGAACACTCCAAAGCTTCTCATGTTGTTGTGAACATGTCTACAGTTCAAATATGGGAGGGAAATGTAAGAAGAAGAAATGGGAAAACCACAGAGGTGGGGCTATTTGCTTACTTTTTGAAATACACATTTGTAAGCGTTTATTAAAAACCATTACAACAAAACTAACATCGCCTCTCAGCTCATCTCTGGGAATAACTACAATAGATTTGAAGCTGCACAGGATGTGAGTCCAAATTAATTCAAATAAATTATGAGTTTGATGGTTTGAAGTTGATTTCTTTTTTAAGTTGACTTTGCTGAGCTCACTTTCCGTTGTACCCTTCACAGCTCCATTCAGGAACAGCTGACACGTGTGTGTCCACAAGCAGGTGCTAAAAAGAGCACGAGGGTGATACTAGCTCATGTACATCACACACCGAATCAAACGTGCACACAGACAGACACTTTAATTGAATTGAATGATCACCTTGATCTGCAGATCAGAAACTGAAAATAGACTTTCCTGTAGTTTTGAACATGTGATAAAACTTTGCTTCATGTCTTTACTCTTAAGATTGAAAGAAATCATGAATCAAAGTAATTTATACAAATACCTAAATCAGCAAGTTATCATGAATTAATAATCAATACATTTCAGATGCTCAACACATGATGGTGTGGACGTCCAAATATTGTGGCTAAACAGGGATAACATGTTCTTTATGTTGCATTTTGTTTATATGTTGTCTTAGCTCCCTAAAGCAGAAGAAACTCCTCTGGTTGCTGAATATTAAGTCGTGACTGGTGGTTTCTGATTAATCAAATTGTGTCATTTCATTTAATAGCAACCCGATTGCAGCAGTCGGTGTGTGATTCTAGAAATGCTGGAAAATGTCACATTACTCGGAGGCCTGTCCAGATAAGAACGGTGATGTTTGGGATTTAAGATAAAGTATAGCTGACAGACAAACCTAATACACAATCACACTTCTCCAGGATTTTTATCACGATGGGAAAATAAGCAAAGACTGTATGAAGCATAAAACGTCTGACACAGAACTGAGTCAGACTCACCAACTCTGAGCTTTTCTTAATTATGCTGTCTCTTTCCCAGGAAGATGAGTCTGGTAAATGCCAACCTTCTATTTCTATTCTATTCAAGTTCATCTATTTGTGTACCAAGCTGGTTTTTTTATGTAATATCCTGTCATTATCACTGGCCATGCCATAGACCTCTGCCATTGTCCCCTTTTAATTTACAATTGGAAACACAGCCTGGCCACAGATAATAGCTGTGCTACTAACAACTGACTTTGTCTCTGCTATTGAATTTTCCGTACTGAGAGAAACTTAATGACAGAGGGCATGTGTGTATTTCTTTTTTTTTTTACCAGAATGGTCGTGGAGCCGCAGCGTCACCACTGCACTTCCCTTCTGTGCTTTACAGTTGGTGAGATAGGCAAGTGTGCAGCAAGTAGACTATTTGTCACTCAGCAGTCGACCGCAGACTGGGGTGTGTAATTACCACTTACTGCACAATTGGCTGTCTTGTCACACCCAGAGTGCCAGAACTCTTCACATTCACATTCAAATTGCTTGGAAGAGATTTTCACAGATTTCTAACTTTTCTTTTTTGACATTTGCTTTCCATTTAAATCCCAAGTTTCCTATTTTTCTCACTGTAATAACAGGTCTTATTGATTTAATAGCACCCCACCTGATTTTTTGTTTACGCACAATTTACCCCAGCTCATCTCCCTCCCTTACTAATTTACATTTTTTTATTCGTGCCTTCCTTTCTGCAGAGTCCCCCCCCCCATATATCTGCCTCTTGCTCCTTCACTCGTTGCTCTCTCCACTCCGCTGAGCCAGCACTTTGATAGCAGAGTAGCTGGGGGTGGTGGTTAAAAAGAGGGGTGGGGGGCTGCAGGCCCAGATGCGAACAGTCAATATTTCTTACCTGGAAAGAGAGACAGAGGGCAGTGTAAATTCAAATAGGGCGAGATGTATGACACCCATACGCAGTTTTTAACCGTCTTTCCAATGGGAGATGCTGCAGAAGTGTATGAGGCTGACAGCTCCTGACATAAGGAATCCATTAATGTCAACATTTGCAAATAGACCCTGGTTTCGAAAACGATGGCAACGCTCGCACAATGGAAACTGGAAACCGAACGCAAGGACAACAATAAAAGCGAGGGAACATTAGCATAAATCAAATAGTCAAACTTTTACATCTGTGGATGCATTGTGCGTGGGTTGTGAACACGGCTGGAAGTTTTAAGAGATGCCACTCGTGAATGGTAGCAATTTCTCTCCCTATGATCAAGTTTCAGGTGTGATTATGTGCTGCTCATTTCAAAGATATGTTATAATGAAATTGGATGGCTGTGGATGAAAGGGGTGTTCCCTACCCTCGCTGCCAAGTCCCATTCTTTCCTCTGCACTCAATCAGCCATTCAGCACATGTAAATGGGGCTCACTGTTGGCTTCTCACATTGGTTTCCATTGCCCAGAGAATAACTCTGCAATCAGTTCATATTTCTGCCCATATCCCTTTCAGGTTGACTACATCTGCTCTTATTGAGGCTGCCGCCACTCACAAATGAACTACAGTCTTATCAGGGTCGGAATAGCCACTGCGAATGATGTGATGTGATCAATTTTAAGCCTGGGAATCGTGTGTGCTCATGAAGATGTTAATGTTGTGACCATATTCCCCCATGCAGACTTATATCTATGGTAATGCAGTTATTCATTTGCCATTTATAATATTTGCGCACTGCAAATCAATGTGCTGACTGGGGTTCTGCAGCAGACAAGAAAAAACGTTTGAAATGTATGGAGCAAGAACGCACACATCCGGCTCCACAGCAGGCACAGCAGGTTTGAGGCTATAGAAGATTTCAGAGGGACACCGCCCTATCATAAGCCAACCATTGCAATATAAACTGGTTTTCTATCAAAGTGAAATAAATATCACTTGATGCGTGCACATGAGAATACACAGGATGGTGTTATGAAGTAAACAATATGATGCTTTTACCATGAAAATGATGTTGGCTACACTCCTGTGAGAAAATCACATCCAATTCTCTATGCAACAATAAAAGAGGAGCTGAGTCTATTGTACCTGTTTCAGTGTCTGGCCCCAGTTAAATGCTGCTGGTGGTGTGTGATCTCCACTGAAGCCTGCTTTTGGCTCCTCTGCAAGGCCTTGCCACTTGGGTGCTGAACTGCTTCATTCCGGTTGCCTGTGTTTGTTTGTTGAACGCCAGGCTCTGATTTCACACAGACATAATTAAATCAAGCCTAATCCACTATTTATGCATTCGACTTCTGAATTATTCACACAACAGTTTTATGTGTTATTGCTTTTTTTCCTCTTCGAAGATAGTTAGAAGTTATGGGGCGGCTGTTATTGAACAGACCTTCCCTCAAGATTGCTTCTCATATTAATTAAGCCCCCCTCCCACCATCTAATAATACACAATGCAAGCATGTAAAAGCTGTGCTGGCAGTTTTTGCTCGAGCAAGAATGAATTTCCTTAATGCAACTATACAGTGTGTAATAAGAGAAATGATAGTGTCTCTGGAGAGGACATCAGCTTTCCAAGAATATCTATAGAAATGTCATTATGTCATCGCATGCACACACACAGACACAAAAGAATTTCCAGTGAATAAATCCAAAGCACTGTAGTCCCACCCAAGCTTCTCACTAAAATTTCACCAGGTACTGGCTTAGTTCCATATGTGATTAATAGTCTCAAGTGATGTCATTATTTTAGATTCAGTTTTAGTCCTGCGATAAATTATCCATCCTTTTTAGCTTTGGTAAATTTTGAATCAGCTAGAACTCTCATCTTAGTCGAGCAAAGAAAACTCTAAATATTTCAGCGAAATGTACCTGATCTGCCTCTCTGGAGGATAAAATCAAATTACAAAGATAAAATAAAATAATACTAATAATTCTACTACTACAAATAATAATAATAACAACCGCAACAATAATGATAATAATTACAATAACAATAATAGTAATTATTATATGATTTTCTTGTGGGTGCATGTATCATTAGCTCTTAACAGTGATTGGACAGAGGAATAACAACACACTGTGAAGCCCTTTGATCTCCTGTCATGTGACACTGGAGCGTCCAGATCTTTTTATACAGTCTATGATCCAGATCCAAGCTTGTGTAGTGGATGTGTGTGGTTTAACTGAGTCTTCTCTAACTTGTTGAAATAATCAGTCAGGATTGAGATAAGTTACTGGATGATTCCCTGAGAATCAACATCTCCACACATGCTCCTGAACCAAGCGCAGCTTCTCACGTTTGGATCACGTGTATCATGCTAACCAATGCTAGCTACCTTGCAAACAGTTATCAGCTAACAGTTAGCCAGCTAGCTAGCTCGCGTCCAGAGGGAGGAGAGGTCAGCAGAGAGAGTGATAGAAGGAGAGAGAGAGAAGGAGCTGATGGAGGCAGAGAGGAGGTGGAATGACAGCAGCAGCAGATCAGCAGGTGAACCACCATCAGAGACACATTTCCCACATGAGGAGTTTAATGTGGAGTAGACCTGTTTGATCAGAAGCTTTCTTAAAACTTGGAATGAGGCTAATACCTAACAAGTAGTATTTAAATCAGAAATGAATACACAGCACATGTTATTGTGCTTTATACTGTGAGTTAGTTTAATCTGCATGGTGTTAAACAGCGTTTTACTACAGGGTCCAGTTCAGAGAGCACTGCAGAGCCTGGTGATCAAGTAAATCATTTCTAACAGAAATATGGGATGATGAGATAAAGAAGTTATATGTGATATTTAATATCATCTTATCCATATGTAATTTTACATTTTATACTCGACGTATCCTACTGCAGTCCAATTCCTGGGCTTCACCAGGATTCACTGAGTCAAACCACTTTCATGACGTCCATGAAAATTCATATGGCCACACTGAAGTCTTCATTTCCTTATTTCCAGTGGCAGATAAAAGTTGATGATTCAGTCAGATGTCCAGATTTGAAAGAATTGGAATTTAAAGAGGTGAAGTACATACCAATTCTTACTATTTTAAGTACTAGTCCTACCAAGCACAAACAATCAATGCTGTGTACAATTGTATACTTAATCTATTTTAAGATGAGGCGAAGCGACGTGGCTCCAGACCAGAGAGTGGGGGGGAGCATGCTGAGCATCAGGAGACATATCAGATATGATCCACATCACAAGTTAAGTATTGGACCACTCTCTAATGCCCAATAGACTTTACTCAAGCCCAAAACCAATCTACATTACATGCTGTGCATTTTAATAACCAGTATATTTAACAAATAGTTAACATTTAGTTGTCATGTTTGTGTGCATTTAAGTTTAAGGAAATGCTAACCTTCCATCTGCAAGCAATGTATTAATGCCCCTTTGCTCTGAGATGCTAAAATATGTCACATCATTGGTTTTGGTTGCTGGCATGATATGGCTTTAAAAGTAATGTGAAGTTTTAACTTTCAGCTTCCTCTGAAATCTGTGCACAAGCGGGTTTGGACTTGGTCTGGAGTTTGTCTTTCACATATTCACACATCTGCAGGAGATTCTCTGTTTAGATACTTCTACAACAATAGAAAAATCTCCAGAGTGTTCAGGTGAGCGGTGGCGTAGGAGGCAGGAGGCAGGAGGCAGGAGGCAGGAGGCAGGAGGCAGGAGTCAGGATGTATTAATTCTGCTGATCAGGGGTAATTGTTTATGTTGGTGTCTTCTTGTACGGCTCCTCTTTTTCATCCTGACATACTTGTAATCTTTTTGTATTATTGGGTTTGCTTTGACGACGCGCCCACTTGCTTGTGTTGAATCCTCCAGCTAATCTCCTGCTGTGTTCTCACATGGGCATGTTTGGACATTATTCCGAGTTTTTACCAGGAACACTCTGGAGTTATGTGCATGTCTGAAAGCAGTGTGTTCAGGCAGGTAGACTCCCTCTGAGGCTCCAAATCAAATACGAAAGGCGAGACATGGCCAAGACTACAATATCACCATATTCTGTAGGTGCAGAAAACACTGAACTCCACATCAAACAGTCACATTCAAAATAAATCATAGACAACTAGACATGGTGATTCAACCACATAATTTGAAATGATGAGTTGTGAAATGGCATGAAGTGACAAATCTTGGCTCTGTGATAAACCATATCCAAGGATTTTAGACACTTAGCAGATAACAAGACTGTTCTTGCATGAGAGGAAAAAACAATCTTTGTATGTATGTAAGTTTTTAGACAAGATTGTCGACATGAGGTTTAAAAAAGACAGAATCATATTCACAACACCAAGTTATTCAAAAGACAAAACCACTTCAATTGATTTTCTTTTAGATGTTGAATGATCCAAGAATTTAGTGTTACTTCATGAAAACAACATGAGCTTAGTTTTGTCAGCATTTAAAATCAGACCATTAAATGCTTCTTGCCGCTTTCCGAGAGCATCCTCTCTGGTGAATACATGACTGTATCATTGGCGTAAAGATGGAAATCCAGATTTGGTGCTTTGGTTGTTGCATGCATCATCCTTTGTCCTTGGTGAAATTTCTTAACAAATCTATTCATGTGACAAATGTCTTACATTGAATATAAATCATGTGTGAAATATGTTTAAAGTAAGTCTGCACAAAGCTTTTCTTTCCCCCGCATGGCAGTGGACGTCTGCCAAGTGGAAAGAAACTGAGAGGTTAATTAGGTGGAGTAGATTCTGATGTTCTGCTTCAAATGAAAATCCAATGACATCCACCGTCATCCATCTCCGTCGAGCCTCTCTGTGTGCACCTATCCTGCTGCATTGAAACGGCAGTCAAAAGGTTAGGCATACAGACATCTGCAGGGGTTCATCTCCCTATGTCAAATATTGGGAACAGACTGTACCCTAATGTCATTACTTAATGACCACAGTCGTATAATCAATGATAAAAACCATTGCATATTGATTTGCCCCAGCTATTTGGTTTATACAATGTGGTCTCTGTGGAAGCGGAGGGATCAGCTGCACAGTTCTGCAGAAAAATGTGTGAAACCCATTGGAAGAGAGCACACAAATATTATCTAATCTTAGCTAAATTAAAAAGTCAGATCATGGGTGAAATTGCTTTATATTCATTTTGCATCCTTTGCTTCTCTCAAGGTGTTGGGCAAATGTTTACTCTGGTCTTTTACTGATAGATAATTTGCTTCCTGTGGCCTTCAGGCGGTTTCTGTTGTGCGCACATCAATATTTCATCCATTCAAGAAGAACAGGCGAAAAAACAAAGCATCACTTCCTTGAGGTTGAGATCATTCAGTGTTGTGGAGTTGTGTGTGATTTGTGTTACGGTTTAATGGGGCTTGTCTGTCTTTCCTGCTTTTTTCGTTTTTTCAGGGTGCATCAATTTGATTTTCATACACTGAAAAGTCATGGTGAATCTTCAGGGAAAAAAACACTGATATGTAATTGTTACAGCTGGCAACTCACTGTATGATGGATGTGTTTTTATCTAAAGACCAAAACAATATGTCGTAAATACCAACGTTGACCTTTCAATAATACAATGCACTGTAGGTGTTACTATAATATTGTGTATTACACAAATATTGTGAGGATGATAGACTGAAAAATGGGATTCCAGCACATTTTCATAGAGTTTAGTAATAAAAGATAAAATCCAAACACATTTCTGCTTCATGGTCACTAGGAGGACTGCAGCATTGTTTCCCTTCTAAAATGATCTGTCATTGAAAAACCTGAAAACTCTCCAAAAATGTATCTCCTCTTTCCAAGATTAATCTGGAGAGGTTCGTTGATTTTACTTGGCTGTCACATAACTCTGGAAATGTCTATGAAGTTTTCTCCTTGGTCAGCGATGAGGAAAGTTTCATATTAACGGCAATTTGCACTACCTCACGGCACGGCTGCCAGTGTTGCAGTGGTTGCGTCACCCGTGGCATTGCCGGGAACGCCATGGTGATGAACTCTGTTTGGCTTTTTGCACTTAATGAATGCATCGGTTCAAAGTAAAGTCCACACGTTCAAATCCTGCTTCACTTCATAGGGAGGCCGTGGTGTGTATAGTAGAACTTATAATTATTTGTTGAAGCGTGACATAACTTCTCTGACTTTCTTTTTGATAAGTTACATTCATCTATTTGACAGCCTTAATAAATGTCATGAGTAATGAGCTGGCAAGCTTATAACAACTTATCTACATACACTGATCAGCCACAAAAGAAGGCTGTGTAGTAACTTCTCAGGATGTCAAACACTTGGAGTAGGCAGATATAAAAAAAATCCACAGTGAGTGAGTGGGAAAAATCCAATTTGCTCATGAATGCAAGTTTAAGATTTATGGCAGTAACAAAAGGGCGTGTGTGCACACGGACAAGTGACAAATAAAACCTGCCCCCATCCACAGGGCGTGAAGGCTCTCTGATGGTTTCATGAATATGAAGATGGTATGAATCATATGGCCTTCAACCAGTTTTAATGTTGTGGCAGTAACTGACAAAAGTGTGTGAGAATTCATAGTAAAAGTGTAAACATTCAACACACAAAAGAAACAACTTTTTCTTCCTTCCTCTAATTCAATACTCATCAGTAAATGTGAACCTTACAGTTATCAGAAAATCACAGAGTGAAATTCTTCAGCGTCGATTGACTGAACTCATATGAGACATATGAATATGGCTCTCAGTGATGGCACTAAAATAAAAGTGTTTTTGTGCTACTGTGATTTATCTGCCTCTCAAAGTCTTTTATAGATTCAAATATTGTTGTGTTTTACTTATTTTGTCAGGATAACAATGGCTGCTTGAAATGTCGATGTAAAAAATCGCCTTCAAGATTTAAATTGTCCCAGAAAAAACGTATCAACGCGCATTTAATGATCAAAACTATAACCTGACAATAGCCTCACAACCACAGACTGTATATAAAGACCAGTAATTAACATTCGCAAAAATTGTTGTGCAATAACAAAAAACTTGACAACTAAACTTGCGTTTAGTTTGTCCAGCTTGGATGACTATAAAAACATTGCAGCCTCCACAGAGAGGACACCACAGAGAGGACACCAGTGAAAACATCACTAGGATTATTTTATATTCAATTTCTGCCAAAAATCCCTTTCACCTAAATCTTACTCACTGAACCTTTATTACTTATCAACTCTGCTATGGATACGCCAGGAGTCCTCTTGGAAAACTCTGGGGCGACCGAGATGTTTGCAAACGATGACTTAGACACTCACAACCGCTTGTTGATTGGTTGTCTCCGGTCGCGACGCAGCCATTGGTGATTCGTCAAGCTGCTATCACATGACTGCTTTCTGAAAACAAACAGCCTCAGCCACCAGTGTAGAACACAACATTTCAAATCAATCAAGTGTTGCTGACCCTGTTGTC
This sequence comes from Paralichthys olivaceus, assembly GCF_024713975.1. Lineage (NCBI taxonomy): Eukaryota > Metazoa > Chordata > Actinopteri > Pleuronectiformes > Paralichthyidae > Paralichthys > Paralichthys olivaceus. Next base: position 22,124,076 of record NC_091094.1, on the reverse strand, counting down.
TTTGCAAACAGCCGGTCACTATAATCATGATATGAAATTTTCAAATGCTTCATCTCTACCTGGAACCAAGTTCAATCACTCATTTGCGACTGATTGAGATAAACTAGTCTGCTCATATAACACTTCAGTGAAACAGTGGCTGAACACTGGTGTGTGTGCTGGGACTGATTAAGTCAAACAAGTGATATAATTAAAATGAATCTCCAGTTAGTTCAATTTCTTATCTCAATATTATTATATTGGTATCAGACCTAGGTCATTGTGTACTGGTTTCCCTAATTTATGCAAACAGGATCATTAAATTCCCAATGAGCCCTTAGGAAATTGGTGCCTTGGTGATAAATGCAAGACAAAAACACTGCTGTTGTAAATATGTGGTTCCTAAAACACAATTTATAAATGAAAGTGCCTTCTCTTAATACATGTTGATAGCAAAAAGGGACAGACAAGAAGAAGCACTGATGAGACAAGAGTAGAAAAGGCAATTCATGAAAAAAACTAATGGAAAGTATATGCAGCCTGTATAGTCTATATGGTAAGGTGCTACAACAGCCCCCCCTCCCTTTATATAAAGAGAAGTGGGACCCATTTTGTAAGATTTGTTTAATAATTCAGTGCAGCCTTAAACCAATTCACTTCAAGTGCCCAGATGGTATTTTTATTAGGCAAAAATGCTCGATACTTGAGAGGAATAATTTACTTGCGTTCTGAAAACTGGCTTGGTACCTTCGAGCCACACAGAATTTACTAAGCACGGCATCAGTCGGGCCCCTTCTTCAGGGTACTACTTCAGCAAAACAATAATTTTCATGAATATCATTGAGTTTGTGCTGGGGCGGCAGATGAGGAATGTGTGTGTGTGTGTGTGTGTGTGTGTTTGTGTGTGTGTGTGTGTGTGTGTGTGTGTGTGTGTGTGTGTGTGTGTGTGTGTGTTCAAGAATCACAACTCTGGAATAAAGGAGCATAAAGTGAGATGAGCTGATATGGCCATGGCCACCTCATGCACTGTGCGGTGTTGTCAGGGTTTCTCTTTTCATTTGATGGTATGCTGTTTTCAGCACACTTACACTTTTTTCCCCTGGAACTTGAATCTCTTTTGCTTCTTAAGCCTCCTCCCTGTCGGCAGCTACTCCCGTGTGAGGACATGACAGTGACTGATACAAAGAGCTGATGTTATTTATTCGAGACACTGTTTATTGACCGAGGTGTGAGTTTTAGATCCTTGTCGTCCAGTTCCTCTGCCAAGTTTCCCAGGGTGCAATAAAAGCAGAGGCACCTCCATGCCCGGAAGAAAGACGAACAGATTTTATTTCTGATATTTCTGACCTTAAAAAAAGAAAAGAAAACACCTGCCCCCTGGACTGACACATCCACTGAGCTGTAGACAAACAGAAGCAGTTCTTGATTATCTGCCTCAAGCACTTTATTTTCAAGATACCGCTCAAATAAAAGAAAAGGAAAAAAGGTTGAGAGCTTTTTTTTTTCTTCCAAAATTGAAAGTCTAATGAAAATAAAGCAGTGACAGGGGCATGCACGTGGGCTCTGCTGATTGACACCGCAATACTGTCCTATTCCTTTTGATAGGATTAAATTGTCATGACCTCTCAGATATGGAAATTGAGTCACCGATCTGAGGCTTCGGAAATGTCAGCATTATTAAATTGTGAGACTAGTTAATATTACAACAATTGAAACTGTACATTTATTTAATTTATGTGGTTATGATAGTTTCTCCTTTCAAGTTTTAATACTAGTCCTCAAATCAGGATATATATATATTATATGTTTGTCTTATATACTGTATATAGATATTGTGGATCATCACACAGCTTACTGATTCATTGGATCTGATTTGATTTGAAGCATCAAAGTCTATCACAGCAGCTTTAATACAAAGCTAATAGCTTGGCTGGTGCTGCTCTTATAGCATGGATCAGGGGCACAGGGGGTGACTGGGGTGTGAAATAGACTCCAATAGACCAGTTAGCTGACGGACACATGAGAGGACTCGGATGGTTGGTCGTCAGTCACATCGTCAGACCTGCCTTTTCTCCATGTGAAGTCAAAACATGAATCTAAATAGGCTGGAAAATGGGAGTTTTTTAAACCTGCACATCCCAGAAGTGTTTGGCATCGTGTGTGTGTGTGTGTGTGTGTGTGTGTGTGTGTGTGTGTGTGTGTGTGTGTGTGTGCGCGCGCTCCGTGCAGTGGGAGGGGTTGTAGTGACGCTGTTATCCAATGGGCTCCGGCTTCCTCCGGACTGAGCGCAGCATCTCTTCCTCAGCGGCACTTTTGCGCCAGACAAGTAGGGACTGTGTCTGACTCGGCATCCGAGAGGAAGAAACGCGGCTCCAGGAATTACTGAGGAGGTTTTTATTCGGCAGAATAAGACTCATCTCGTCCTTATCTTTTTTTTTTCCACCTTACACGCGGTTTTTGCAAAGATGAACGTTGCCTGCGTCATCCTGGCGTGCACCTTACTTGCGGGCGCATCCTCGGTAAGATGAGTTCATTCCTCTCGGATCACAGTGCTGGAGAAGTGCTGCACTGCTGTAGTGATCACACTTGGGCTGTGCAGCGCTGCATGAGCCATGGAAAGTGTCTGAGAGGGGCTCACTTTCTCCCCGCAGTGTTGCGCTAAAGGCAGCACCATGCGAGTAGCCCAGCTCCGAGCGGAGACGTTGCGGGTCAAGAGTATTTTTGTCTGAAGTGTGGCGGAGAGGAAAGAAAAGTCACTGACAACTGCGTTCATTAGCCTCCCCTCGCCTAAATAAACTGCAGTGCTCTATTGCAGGGGACAGTGGTGTCTGGAGGGGCTTCTCTCTCCGTTGCCTGCGATCAGCTTCGTTTACGCACGTTTACGCGCTGTCATTCCTCCTTGTTCACATTTCTAGGATTAATGTCTCAGATGAGGACTTGGTTATTTGGTTTGTTGCATGTTTATGGAGCTTTATTTAAGGAACAAACAAGCAGTTAGCGGGATTTATTCAAAAACTTGGGGAAACAATTTCGTACAATCAGCTTAATTACCCTCATTTCTTTTTGAAAAAGCCATGGCTGAATGAATGAAGTGGATTTCTGCAACTGCATGCAGCAGATAATGAAAAGCCTGGGGGATACTGGGTGCCTGCAGCCATGCTTATGTATTAACAGTGTACTTAAATACATTTTACACACACACAGGGCGTCTCTGCGGCTCTGACACTTAAAAGTACAAGCTAAATGTTTAGATTAAACATGTAATTCAAGCCTCAGTTATCATCTTTATAATGGTTATCATTACTGCCATTACCTCCACCTGTGCCATAATTTTTTCTAACAACCCACATGATAATAAGAGCATTGTCTGTCCTTATAATGATGATTTAATGATGATCACTATCATTAAAATAATCTAGTCACTCTCCATGAGAATCCATGTTTTGCTGCAGTGGTTTAAATACGGCGTCTCTACCCTCAGATGTGTATTTCCACACTGTGACGGTCCAAGTGCTGAATGCTGTAGTCTGAAGCAAATCACTCACTACAGCCAGAGAGAGTGTGTATGGGGTTCAATATCAGTCTGAAAGGCTGGGAGATCAGCTTGTAACCCTGTGGCCACAAGTCAATTTGCCAATGCTTAACAGGCCGTCTTGTTTTTATTCCCCAGGGGAATAAGGCAGGCCAGCCACTCAAACCCCCGTGCAGACCGGGTTTCTCCCAGAACTTCTACACAGTGATTGTCTCGAGAGACGTACTGCATGGCCAGAGCATTCTCAAAGGTAAGCCGGCCCTGGCTGGATCTCCTTTATTGACTGGTGATATTCTCTTCTCTGCCCAGATGTGTCCCCAACCTCATAGTGTGATTGAGTGAGTAAGTGTGTGTCTACATGTGTGTCCGGGGGGGACACATTATAGGAGCGTGGCTCTCCATCACACCTAAAGGCGATCAGAGCACAATCTGGTTGTGACTGTGCAATATAAGCTGCTCATCTCGAGCACTAGACATGGATACAACCTAATAAAACCGGTAACTGGTTTTAATGCTGTGGCTGGTCGGTGTATGTTAAAGCGTAGAGATCCTGTTGTGATGGAGCGTGGGTTGAAAAATCTTGCCATGTGATTAAACATGACAGTGAGGGTGTAATGTGTTTTGTTCATTGGAGATGGAGTTTCACTGATGAATGAACACATAAATTACACAGATTGCAGTAAAAATCAAACAAAACAAGCAAACAAAACAAATGCATTTCGTCCTTTTTGATCGACTGAGCAGCAGGCTGAGAGAGCAAGCTAATTTAAATAGCCTGTTCCCTACTCTGCATGTTTGCTGCTGGAAGCCCCCAACAACTTTTTATTTTATTCTCATTGTAATACATTTCCCAGCACTTTTACTCTTTTTCAGAGAAATTCAATTCAGTTTTCTTTCGCTCCATTTCTCCTCAGTTCTGTGCAGTGCACTGAATCTACCGTGAGGTTCATCTCCTGCCATGTCAAATTATGCTGTAGTATCTTCAGTGTCTCTTCTATTTGCCACTGAATCTTTATCATAATGGAAAACAATCTCGCTCAGCCACATCCCAAGGTCCTGTTCTGCATAACTGACAGATAAACAAAAAATTTGACTCTCAGCGGATTATGTGTATCTGTAACATAGACCATGTTATGTCTAAGGCTAGGAACTCCTTGGAATGCATGAGGAAAAAAAACCCCTGAAGATGAAAAGCACTTCAGCATTTTGTAGCATTTCAGATCAATTCTATCTGTTCCTGCTACAAGAGTTGAGGGCCCAGTATTTAGGTTGCGACACATTTCCTCCCTATGACCTCCTCTAGCCTGTTACTCACACTTGCAGGCAACAGCCCAACAGCAGTATAGAATAAGCTGAGCTTTCCCTTGACTGTGTCCTTTTATAGCCAAATATTTGTCTATTGTTACATCAAATTCTATTTGCCACTAGGAAATTGCGTTCTCATTGTAACAGCTGTTTGAGCATTTTCTGGCTGTGAGCAAAACAATTGAATTATTCCGGAGGTTATTTTGTTATTTAGGAGGCTGACAAGGACAGTGCAGCTGGTCAGTGGGGAATGAGTTTGCCTGGAGGGGCTCTGGGATCAGGGTTCCTGCCTGTTTGGAAATGGGCTGAGGCGTCCTTACTGAGCCAAATAATGTTCACAGAGGGTGATGCATCTCGACAGACAACGTATGTCGGTTCCTCCTCTGTGCCAGAGTGTTTGTGTCTGTTGTATGCGGATATGTCTCGGGGGGATGTGGCACTCTCTCACTCACGTTTCCTGGTGTACATGCTGCCGTTGCTGCTAAGGCTGCAATTCAAACAAAGGTGAGAGCACAGTTCAACTGATTCAATCTGATTTAGCTTTTGCGCCACATCCTCTCCTTCTTAGATCCCACATTACCTTTGCCCCAAGTCTTGCTTTCATTTTGTTTGTTTCCATGTTTTCTTGTGTGAAAATCAATGTGAGAGCCACGCTGTCCTCCAACTGGCCGCTCAAAGGGATCCAGGCTGCAATGGCTTAAGTCCTCATGCAGTGATTAATGTGCATTGGCTGGCCTTACAGAAGGTTTGTTTTCTATACAGCGAGACACTAAGTGGGAGGAAGCCTTTAATACTAACACCACAATATGTATAACCTCAAACTGTCACGTCGAAGAAAATGAATGGACCCGGGATGATGGAGGGTGTGGGATGCTACAGAGGTGGCTAGGGGGTTGCTGGACCACTGTGGGCCATGGCTGTTGTCCCCCTGGAGAAACGGACAGTGAGCGATGGGGGAAGAACCAGAGAGATGTGGCCCAGCAGGTGCAGCGTGAACCAGGCTTGTGTTTCCAGCCACCGAAACAATGTGCGTACCGCAGCTCTTTTCATGCTGAGGTGGAAGGTGGTTGTCTGCTCTCGCCTTTTTTGTTGTGATGGTGTGTGGGAAGATGAGGAGTAACTACATAATGTGACTGATGTCAAGTTTATTAACACCAATCTGAGTCAGCTGAATGTATTGTACACTGCTGCTTTTGTCCAGGACACACCATAGTAATCTAAATGTTTAAAAGCTTTACCATCACATTATACATATTAATCTGTCCCTGGTTCAGAATGATGGCAATCTAATAACAGCTGATCATACTGGAGAGCCATTTTAATTATCTCCAAGAAAGACATTGATTTTTATTCATTGTGATATGGACTGAGGTGTCTTAAGACATCATCTGGAAATGCAGTGCAGACTTTGAAATTTTTGTCTGATTTTTAAGATATTTAATGGGTGGATATTTTTGGAAGATTTTTAAGCATCTCTGGTAGACTTCACAGTGGAGGCATGACAGGTAATGATGGGACTCACATGCAACAAATGTCCTCAGCTGGACACAAACCAGGGAGGCTGCAGGTTACACTCATGGTCTATGAGGGCACACCAACATGCAATTTTATCTGGATCACTACATAACCACTAAAACACTGCAAGAAAATAAAAAAAGCATTTTATATGGTTTTAGAGCCAATGATGGAGGAGAATTCTCTCAACCCACAAAGGAACATGTAATCCTTTCTTTGCTGGTTCCCTGCCGTTTTGGCTTCTCAGTCGTGCAGTCAATGCCAATAAATGCTCCATCAAGCAGAGAGTGATTGTTGTTTCATTCAAATAAGCTTTGAAGTCCTTAAAAGGTTACCATTTCTCATATCTCATTCAAATATTCAATATATACACAATGTTATTTGAAAATGGCCAGCAGGGATGAACATGATTTGTAGAGAATAAGCTTTCCTCCTTCTTCTTCTGTGGCAACCAACGTCAAGGTGCCTTATCGCCATCCACTGGATCAGCCTCTTCTGACTGCTCCACCCTACGGTTTCTTTGTTTCTGTCTGTAGTCTTCCCTGAAGGAAAAGGCAAATGTCTGATTGAGATTTGAAAGGTCATTTTGGGATTGTAATGCATAATTTTGTGCCTCCTTTGGTCACTCTTTGTCGGGTTTATAGGTTAAAAAGGCGGTTAAAGCTTTGTAGTTGACCATAAAAGACCTTTGTTTAACTAACTCACAAATCTCTACGCTGCTGCTAAGTTGTGATGAATAAATCATTGCATGCTCCCATGGAGATGTTTGTCTGAGCGCTGGGTCAGGATTGGAGAGGGGGAGGCTGTGGCACACAGGCAAGGCCTTGAGTCGCGGTCTGTACAGATTCCCACTGTGGGCAGATAAGCCATGAAAAGAAATATTCCAGTGATTGCACATTGCTGTGTAAACCATCACCTCGCTCCAAGAGCCAGAACAGACACCCAGGAACACGGACAAGGGGATGTGGTCTCCGCACAGAAGGAATTGATTTGAAATACCGTTCGGTCAGGATAGTGTCTCTTTAAGTCACTGTCAACGCATATTTGAGACGAGAGCAGTGATGAGTTTCTCTCCATGCCCTTCACGAATCCACAGTGACGGTGAGCCACACAGCTCGGCATGATTTAGACGCCTGTCTGACTGCACATCTCGCCTTATGTCACCAACATTTTCTGACAAAGAAAATGACTTGGATGGATTTAGAGGATTGCAGGAACCTTGTTTTTGGATTGAAACTGATTTTGGTTTCTCAGCGGAGGCTTTTAGAAATACAGGGCCGTTTGCTTTTCTTGTGGTGCAAATGAGATTTAAAGAACAATGATGATGACTTAATATTTGCTTAATGTTAATTAAGACAGCATCACAGGAGATGTGTCTATTCCTTAACCAAGCGTGCAGTATCTTTTCATTAAGCCTGTGCTCTATCATCTGTACTTCACCTCAGAGATGGAGCTAGAATGGACATGTCTTCATTTATAGTCCCTGTGTTGTCTCACAGAAGATGGACTTGCTTTATGAAACAAAAAAATAATAGTCTCTTGTTGCTTCTTTCATCCAAGAGCTCGTTACTTAAAATTGGGTCTTGCTACTGCAGTTATAACTGGGAAGGAAATTACACACACTCGCTAATTTAATCTGCAAGATTAATTTAAGGAGGATCATACCTCCATCAGCTATATGCTTTCGTCTTGGCTTTCCTTTTGTTTTATTCGAAAAGCTTGTAACATGACCCCAATTAGACTACAGCAGGGAAATCTGGCAAAGAGACATATTTGCTTTGAAACTGCCTGCTCGGTGTTTGCTGTGCTGCAAGGAACTTTTGACTCTTAACCTACTGTCCAGAGCGACAGAGCTTTCAAAGTACGGCCAGACCCAAGAACTGAGGAGGACGGGGGCAGGCTGTTGGGTGGGTGGGATTTCGTTTCCAAGCATTTAATAAGCGGGATGCCATTTTCCTTCTGACTCACGGACGTCTCTCTTGTCCTCCAGAGAGTCTTTCATCTCTGCAGCCAGGACCTGCAGTCTGTGGCGAGCTGATAGAATACAGGTACAGAAGATGAGCCACATCATTTTTCTTTATCTCGCCTGCCTTCTTACCAAACCAAGCTACGCTCCTATATCGCTCAAACCCCCTACAACATGACATACATGCTGAGCCAATTCCATCAAGCGAGCCACCCAAGATATAGTACATGCCACCGCACAATGCTTTTCATCCTGTTTTGTAGTCATTTCCTCAGAGGAGGTAGTAAGTAAAAAAAGGGGGTTTGATAGATGGGAAACTGGCTGTCAGCAGAAATATTATTGCCTCTTGTCAGGGCTTCCATGTGAATTTTATTAGTTCTAGTACACTGATCTCCGCTCATCTCTTCTCACTGTGTACTGGTATTAGCTTTAGTCTGGTGCTTGGCCACAGGGTCGTGCCATCTACTCTCATGGACTTTCATTACAACACAGATAGTTTCATTGCCTGTCCCCATCTGGTACCCACTGAGAGACATGCTCGATTTATCTCGACTTCCTTGCATTTAGACGGGGAGAAGCTGTCAGAGACGAAACCCAATGCCTGACAGCTCGGCTGCATTTTAAAAGCGCAGTGCACGCTCTCTGTTTGCACTCCACTGGGTGAGATTATGCAGCAGATCTACATTTCGACAAAGTAGAGGTGAACTAATTGCGCCCTGAAATTCTGACCTTCAAACAGCGCTAACCATGATATTATCAGACCTCAGATTGCATCTGCAAAAGCTGGTGATGGTGGGTTGAATCATAGAGTGATTATAATGAAAAAAACTAGAAACTAAGCACTTCTGATGGTGTCAGCCAAAAAGAAAGTCCTTGGCAAGGGATTAACGGATAAGAGAAGAAGAGACTTACTTCTGTATTTCAGGAGCTGAGACAAGGGCAAATTTAGGCAGAACAAATATCATGTGTGAATTTGGCTGAAGTGAAGTGGTGTTTATTTCTCATTCCTTAGAAATTGTCTCCACAATGCAGTTCAACCCCGTTGATTGATGCCTCTCCACATACTCTATCAGAGCGCTAAGGAAGGCACGAACACCACATCTATCATCGATGACCTTTCATTCTGCGAATACTATTTGCATTTGCAGTTATCGAAAACCTTTTTTTAATTGACAGCCCTCCCTCGCAATCAATGTGTTTTAGTGCTTTGCATCTCAGTGTACTTCAACGATCGGTGGCCTTGATTAAGACTCTGTTTGCTTTTTTTGTTGCGGTGCAGAAATGACAGATTTTTCCCACTAGGAGACCTCTGTTTCACCTTTTAGCTGTAAGTGTAACCCAGGACCCACCAGTTCATCACAAAGGTTTCCCCCCCTCCTCCAGGCTCACAGGATTTACATGCATCTGAATACAAATCAGCTCTTCTGTATTGAAGCGGTGTTTCTTTAGCTGAATTTATTCACTGGCATGTTATCCGGCTTGTTTGCATTGCCATGACATTGCTCTCTTGAGCGTCACTCAGGTGGATTATTGGTTAGATTGTGCCTATTACAATTAACAGAAAAATAAGACAAAAAAAGAGAAACTGAAAAAGGGGAAGAATAAAACACTCAGTGCAAAAGTGTCTGAAAATAATGTGGAAAACCATCAGTCTGAATTTGTGGCTTTTCAAAGCCGTGTGACTTTGGGTCCTGTCATGCTTTCTTCTTCTCCCAAGGAATAAAATATACTGTCAATAAAAATAAAGAATTCACAGTGCTGTGCTGACTATAAATGCACCTATGTGATTTTTACCATCTAGTTTCTCCAGTCAGCCTCCATCAAGCCCAGCCTGAATGAGTCTTATGTGCCACTTCTGCAGTCATTGTAATTAGTGTGGAGTGGATCTCTATCAGGAGAGGATTTACCATTCTTCAGATCCATTCAGTCCTCCTTCTGGACACCAAGGGGAAGAGGGAAGGAGGATGAGAGTTGGATACCGAGGAGAGAGAGGTAGTCCAGGGAAGTAGAATAACAAGATCCTTCATTTGAAGGCATTCTTGAGCTTTCAAGTTTGTTTCGGCTTGGGAAGCACACCATGACATATCTGCCGAAATTTTTATTTTAGTAGAAGAGCTCCAAGTCTGGTCTGGATTTGAAACCAAGCAATACTTCAAGTTGCGGAATCCATAGTGTGTATATTTTGAAATATGTGTTTACTCCGGGTGCCCCCTTGCTCAGCTGTAGCTCCTTGTGTTCCTCCCCAACCTCCTCCTCCTCACTCCTGAGTCAGGGGCTCAAAGTGACACATGGCTTCTCACTTTATTGATGAATCGCGGCCACACGGTCTGACCTTGTGCTGCCGCTTGACCCCACGTGTTCTCCAACGCTCACATCCTCAGCCGGCAGCACTGGAGGAGATGAAAAACACGGCCCAATCAAAATGATTTACGTTTGGCTCGACTCAACAAGCAGATCCTTCTAAGCTGTTACTAAATGCGTCTCCAGAGGGCCACTCTGTATTGTTGTGTACAGCTATTTCTGAAGCCACGGGACTTTTGCTATTCTATCACTTTAATTAAAAGACTTCATTGTCAAGATGGCTTTGTTCTACAAACTCTCATATCAAGAAAGGTCCCTCACCAGAGAGGGGCTTGTGCTCTACTTAGTCCTTCAGATTAATTCAGCCTGGAATCTATATATGATCAGGACGACGGCTTGCTCTCGTCTTAATCAAATTCTCATGTTTATTTTTGTTAAATGCATAAACACACAGTTATTTATTTATATATAAACACAGTATATTTTGTGTGTGTGTGTGTGTGTGTGTGTGTGTGTGTGTGTGTGTGTGTGTGTTTATACGCAGTGCTCCATCCAGAGGGTGATTATCTTAAATGGAGAAATTAAAGGATTACAAACCAGCTCAGTAATCCAGCTGTCAATCTCACGGCTCATTAGTAAGCAAAGGAGAGGGATGAGTGAGAGAGAGTGATACACAGCACACTCAGAGAGAGAGAGAGAGAGAGCGAGAGAGAGGGCGAAAGAGGCAGCACTATTTTCTAGTGGTAAATTTTAAACTCGTCAAACAGAAAGGAGGCCTTTTCTATATTCCCATATTTATGAAAACCTTCATTACTAAAAAAAGAGGCACAGGTATTACTTGAGCAGCTGAGATGAAATACCTTAGCTATCATTTTCAGCGGGATGTAAAATGCAATTCGACTGCTTGAATATAAAAAAAATACATTCGTAAGATTGTTCATTTTGTTTGTTAATATACTGGTTGAAGGTAACATGATTTCTGTTTGAAATTAGATTTTTACAATCCTGATTGCGGCTCAGCTCCATTCTCATAATTTGGCTGTTAAATGAAAGGAGATGTTACACTGCTTAACTGTTTTCGGTTGAGTTCATTAAACTGCATAGCTGGATGACACTGCATATTAAAATCCATCTTAAGGATTTACATCTGTATTGTGCCACTTTCTTGTAAGAAATAATATGCAGACTGCTGCCATAGTGAAAGCGAGTGCTCATAGTCGCTGCTATTCACAGTTTTAAATAGCAAATGAATGAGTGCCACAACAGCGATATATACAGCATCATATAAAGTGTGTGCGTGTGCGCTGCAGATTAGCCTCGGTCTTGAAAGATATACAGCGTCCCTGGCATTTCTCACCAGGTTCCGAGGCACATAAAAGAAACATTCGGGGAAACGATGGAACCATAAAAGAAAATAGAAACACAAATCCAGACTCCATCATGGAAAAAAGGGCAGAAATTGCATCTCCTATGGCCGTGATGCTTTTTGGATTGCATTGTGCCAATTTGCTGTCTGTTCTGACCTATAAAGCGTGGCTGTGTGCAGGCTTAGTTGCTCATGCTCAGTGACTTGTGGGTCCACAGCTGGAAACTATTCCTTGTGCAGCTCATAATCATCTCATTTCATTTGAAAGTCACCATTTTCTTTATTTTCTTTTGTCCCTTTTAAATTTCTTTTATGTTTGCACTTCAGCCGTTTACGTGTCATTGTTTGAGCTTGAATTTATCTTCTCCCATGAAACTTTCAGTTAAGATCTAGAAGAAGCCATTGTGGTACTGTTACGCCCTGAGCAATGACAGGCTTGCTTTGTAGAAAAAAAACTATTGTTCTGAGAATGAGTTTTGATTGTACTTCCTGCAGACAGACTGTTAGAAAGAGCTCATTCTGGCCAGGATTCAGATGGCTGATTTGGAAATCACTATACGGAACCATGCTCCGTCCTGTTGTGATTCAGATTTGTGTGTGCGAGGCTGACAAATCTGCAAACATGCTTTGCTGACCAGAATAAATATAAGATAATCTGCTGAAGAACTGTAACACCTGCTGTAACATCAGTAAAGAATTTAATGTTTTCATGATTTTATTGCTCATTTTGCTTTCTGTCCATGAACACATAATCTCTGCTGTCTGTTCCTCTCTCTCGTCATACTGTTGTATCAGTACCTCCCTCATGAATCCATTTCCTCAGAAACAAAGAAACTAATCACAACTTAACGTGTTTTATTCATAGTCAGAGCTGCCCTCACGTCTTAACAGGTCACACTACTTCTATCTGATGCACATACGCACACTGACCCACACTTGAACACGCACTGTGGAGGTTAATTCATTGTTGCACAGGCTCCCTGTAGGTATCTCCACAAATGTTAAATCTGCCATCATAATGGTAGCTTTGACCTGGAGATGGGTTTCGTCTTCATAATTAGGATCCACCTGCAGACATTTCCAGTCTTCGCCGGAGAACAAGCACACAGTTAAAATGCCATCAAAAAAGATTCATTTCTAAATGTGAATGTGCCTTTTGTGCTCCTTGCTCGCTTCTTGACACATTTGTGTGTAATGTGGATAGAGAAGCACTGAAAATACCCACGAGAGGGTTACAGCCATTGGCTAGCGACAGCCAGGGCTCCACATGAAACATCAGTCATACACACACACACACACATGCACACGCACACACGCACACACAGACACATGCCTTTTGTTGTCTCTGCATAACAAGACAGAGTTTTCAAATATGCTTAAACTTGACATATCCCACTTTATTTAGCGAGGGCCTGGTAATTTGTACAAGTACAACGGAAGATGTGGGCTTGAGAACCCACTTTTTTTGATTGAAATATGGGATCAAATCAATAGAGCCCTCCTCTTTTGCTGGCAACGTGCGATGCAGACACATGCTGGTAGCATCGATCACAGCTTCAGAAGAATCATAGTTTTCCTCTCCCGCTCTGCTCTGTCTCTCTGTGTGCTTCTCCTCCCCTCTCGTTCCCTCTCTCTCTCTCTCTTGTCTCGTTTCTCTCTGTAGCCTCGTATTGGTTTTCAGATAAAAATAATAGCTCTGTGAACCAACAGAGAAGAGAGAGGCGGGGGTGGGGGTGGGTGGGGGTGTGCTGGGTGCTGGTGACAGTGTTTGTGCTCTGCACCACAACCCAGCAGTAAAACAATAAGAGCGAGTCTGACTAACTGTGGCCTCTGGGAATAGAAGCCTTCTTATTGCCATAAACAGCAATTTAGCTGGGGTAAAAGAAAACGGATGCAGCCATATTACTGTGTCATCATGATTACAGCCACCACAGGGCTGTGGCAAAGTGAATGATGGCTGTTACATCCCGACACCTATTTAAATGCAGCGTCAAATTTATAACTGTGTAAACCAATCTAACATCAAAGCTTCCGCAGATAAGTGAAAGATGTTTCACACCAGCTCTGTAGTTTGGGGCTCATCTATTGCTGCGCCTATGTCCATTAAAAGCAGAGAGATTGTTATGCTGATGGAATTTGCATATGATAGCTCATGTCTGTGCATAAGCATGTTCCCTTTTGATTTGCTGCCCAAAGGGGACTGGCTGAACATGCTGTAGTCATTTCTAATCTACCCATCTGCATTGTAACCAGAGGACACGGGAAGGTTTGAACAGCATTCTAAAAGTATCATTATAGCGTTGTGAGTTAAACAGACTGGTTGAATTAGCTTTATGCCTACTACACACAACTCACCTGTCATAAATAAACAGCCTCGTCTTTTAGAAACTGGTGAGTTTCCTGGTTTCATGTGGTGAATCACAGCCTGATTTGCATTTTCCAACATTAAATCAAACCACTGCAATATGATGTGAGGTGCTGATCCTGACTGTTATTTTTAACTGATAGCTTTTCATGCTTGGGTCGAGATCAGGGCCTGTAGAGCTCATTATAGTCGCACTAGGTTGGATGTTGGCAACAATACAAGACCCTGTTCCACCTTCAGGCCCTGCAGCGTGTGAGATGAAATGTGAGGAGGAGTTGGAACAAGGCCTGCACATCAGTGAAGTCATATGTATCGCAGGCTGCATTGCAATTTACATTGAACAGTGCAGAATGGATAGTAGGGTGAATCAATAGACATGCCTGATATTGAGATGTTTGCATTGCAGTCTAGTACTATCACTCCAATAATTGTAAAGATGTTAGTCGGATAAGTGTTGATGGAATCATTGTAATATAATAACAGAAGCCTATTACAAGCACGTAATGGCTGAATTGCAGTACTGATTAAACAGGAGTGTTAATCTCTGGTGGATGTTTTTATATTACACTTGGTCTGTACACCATCCACAGTGAGGCCAAATGGATAAATTACAGCTGTGTGATACCTATTTGTTTCCTGCTTGAGCATTCATGCTCGTGTTGAATGTACTTCTGTGAAATCGATAACCTCTGTCTGAACTTCTCTTCCTCCTCAGTGTTCAGTTTTCATCTCTACTCTTCCAGTGTTTAGTCTGCATCACATGAGATCTGCTACCAAAATTAGCTCAGGGTAATGCTTTGAGCTTAGCTACTACCTGCTAATCACCCACAGTACAGTAGGGTTGGATATCATTTGGGTTTTGTCTGATACCCTAAATTGATACTTTAAAAACAGTACGGGTGCCAGAATCGAAAAAAAGTACAAAACAATTGTTTTTGTTGAAATTTAACAGTTGAAATTTATACTTACTTAAATATACAAACGTAAATAAGTGCAAAATTCAAATGTACATCACATGAATAATTAATCACATAATAAATAAAACCTGAACTCACTACAATAATTTAACACTAAATAATAAGTATCAGTTCTTAACATAGCCAAATACACCCTGAAGCTCACCATTTGTCTCCCCACCCCCGGGGCCAGGGATGCCCACACTGCTGGCTGATGTGCTTGTCATGGGGCCACACAAACAGTGTGTCGCCAGGTACTTCATTTAGTTTGCCGTTTTTCTCCCTTAACACTGAATTGTTTTCAAACATAAGTTGCACTCCTGGTTTCGGAATCCTTTTACCTGAAATACAGTCACACTTTCGACCACTTGTGTCGACTGGAGTTTGTAGCCTCGTTGGTAGAATGTGTTGCCAGCAGAGTTAAATGTAATGTTACCCAGGCTCATGTCTTGATGTTTGACTCTCTCTGTACAAAACAAAATCCGCGTTGGGATTTATTCTGGTTTGTACTGACCGTGTGGAAATCTGGTGCCAAGATTTCAATGCACAACCCTACAGTTAATAGTTATCTGCATTAATCTGGGTTGTGTTTTTATGTCTTTCAGAGAGACCATATATCTATAGCTATAAAAACGTATTTCTGATAACGTTAACTTATATATTATAGCAGTACCTTTAGCTTTAGCCTCAGGCTTCATGACAAGTCTGTTTACAATACAGCATAGCCTTTTCTCTGGCTTTCTTGGGAAACTGGAATTTCTTTACAAAACTTAATTAGAATCTTAAGCAACTTAATTTCTATAAAAACAGGACGGGTGGTAATTGTGCAGTCACTTAGTTGTCATTCATTCATTCTTTAAACATACAACTACAGAGTAAATTTAGTTTTTTTGAGTTAATAGTCTGGTTATATGAGATTTGGGAGCTTATTTCTTCAGGAGATTTTGTTGTTATATGGTGAAAACTGCTGCACATGTTGAATGTTTCAGCGCCCTCTGGTTTTGGGGACTGAGTTTTGCATGTCTGATAAAGCAACTTGTTGAATCACATGCATATTTTATCTCTAGTTAACTCTGCGTCATTCAAATTTACCTTCACAAAATCCTTCTTCACAACATATAAACTTCCATTTTAGAAGGAAAAGTGATGGAAGAAACTGAAAAGTGGAGCCAATTCTTGCTGCCTTCTCCAAGTACTGTCTAGAGACGGCAGCTTCAGCACATATATGAACACACAGTGTATTTTAGTCTGTGCAATCCCAGCAAATATCTCAATAATTGCTCTGCATTCCTAAACTACAATGACTGATTTTATTTTAATTTAATCAAACCCTAGCGCTTGGTTTTTAGCTGGACAATGCAAAATAATGGTAAACTTTGTGAGACTGGTAGCGGTGCCAAAATGTTAGCTTATGTTGTTTTCACTATATTCTCCTAATCATCAGGAGCCCTCAAGTCATTCCCATGCTTAACATGCAGAAGCCACGTGACAGAACATTTCACTTTCTGTTCTCAAGTTGAAACACTACAAAATCTATTTGTCCAGTGTCCTCGGCTGGAAGCACTTTTCAATCTGTTAAGGGTCTGGGTGAGGTTTTTTCATTTGGTTTGTTTATTTTTGGTCCGAAAGAAATCGATACACAACTTGTTAAACTTATCTGGTTCCGCCAAGCTAACTATTTGGCTGACCCGTAAAGTTGGTGCTAATGCTAGTTCGACTTCTGACAGCCAGACTACTACAGGATGATGGACAATGTGCTGGCTTTAAGTCAAATATGGGCTGTTGGGGGGATTTTATGCTCCCTGGGGGAAGATTGGGAGCTGAGTATTAACCTTTAAGTTGGAAAAAAAAAAAGCGTGAGTATAAACAGTAAGTTATGTATATATGTATGTGCATGTATATTTTAATATATATTAGGAGAGAAAACTCTATTATTTATTAACCATCGTTTTGTGGTATTACATTGGGTGGCTGATGTAAAGAAGTTTTTTGTTTCCTGGAAATACAAAATAAATGGATTTTGAAAACCTCTCCTCTCCTCTCCTCTACCCTCTCCTCTCCCCTCTCCTCTCCCCTCTCCTCTCCTCTCCCCTCTCCTCTCCTCTACCCTCTTCTCTCCTCTCCTCTCCTCTCCTCTCCTCTCCTCTCCTCTCCTCTCCTCTCCTCTCCTCTCCTCTACCCTCTCCTCTCCCCTCTCCTCTCCCCTCTCCTCTCCTCTACCCTCTTCTCTCCTCTCCTCTCCTCTCCTCTCCTCTCCTCGCTCTCTGCCCTGCTCTCTGTTTTGATGTTTCTCTCTTTTGCAAAGACTGAAAGACTTTTAGATCCAATTTGCAGTCCTCCCAGTGTCTGCGTTGCCATCTCTCTCAGCTTCAGTGTATTCACCAGCCTGAAGCTCTGTGTGAACTTCTCTTCACACTCTGGAGATTGTATCTATCGTTCCAGGGAGGAACGGAGCAAACAGCGGATAAGATGGTGACAGTGGATGTCCTTTCTCACTATTTTACACAACATATGATACTCGGTCTACATGTTTTTGTAGTTGTGTGTGTGTGTGTGTGCTTGAGCTTCCCAACGTTTTCAATAATCTTACCACACACCACCATAAGTCAGAAGCGGGGCCCTTGCAGGCTGCATTCTAAATACTCTCAAGGCTCGAGGCAAAGCAACATGAATTTCAATGAATTATTAAACAGGATTATTTATTTACTTCCTCCGCACCTTGAACCACCTAACTGGCAAATCTACATAGCATTTTTTCGAACCTGTGGCACATTTGTATGCATAATTTACTCTCACGTCTGAATATTTTCTTGAGGATGTTGAGTTTAGTCTATTCACTGTTCACCTTTGGGAATCCCCCCAGTGGAATTTGCAGTGCTGTACTTGTAATGGACATCGATTGTACATTGCACTGCACTTATCTTGATGAAGAGATAGAATTTGAAATGACAATGAGCATATTTTGTGTTATGGCCCTCTGAATTTTGGTTTGTTTTTGATAAATGACATTGTGTGTGAATCGAGGGATCTGGTGGGTGTGCGCCAAACGCTTGTGTGGTGTTAGTGTATGTGTGTGTGTGTGTGTGTGTGTGTGTGTTTGTCAGACTGTGTTGTCTGTGGGAGAAAAGGATGAATAAGCGAGTGGAGGACTGGAGCCCTGCCAGCCTGAGAGACTCCGACGCACTGCAGATGAGCCAAACCTCTAACCATTCACATGGAGCTCTTCATGGTGTAGTGACAACAAGCCTCCACCATCGCTGTCGGTCAATTTGTGTGCATTGCTACATTTTGATGTGTATTGTAATTCTGCTGCAGTTTGCATTAACAGACATTGTGCCATCTTACAGGCAGGATGAAGTATCAATCTAAGCCCCACAAGCCAACACCCTTGATTTTAATATGAAGTTTTTAATGAGAAAACCCTACCAATCTCATGGTAAACATCATTATGTATTTATAAAAGCCTGCTTTGCATCATTAACGGCGCAGCACACATCAAACTCGGCACCTTAATAAAAAGCTAACGGCACGTGTGTAACTGAAGCGCAGAGTGTGTGACCTATGCAAATAGCACATAGATGAAATGTAAATCAAACTAAATGAGATGACAACTCTGCTCCTGCCGTCTGAACCGACCAGTAAAGCTTAATTCCGCCAATGCATTCGGTGAGATGAAGAGTGTGCATGTGGGTTTTTGTGGTCAGAGACATCACTAAGACTAACACTGCAGTGATGGAGGACCCTGCAGGAGGGCAGATGGACTACAGCAGAGACTACAAGCTCATATTACTGCCAGGGTAGCTGCATGTACTTGATAACGCTGATAGAAATTTGAATGTTGTGTCAGGACTGAATCAGTTATCAAATGGACCCCTCAGGGCTAATACATGCACAATGGCAGTGGCGTGTCTTCCTCTGTAAATACTACCAGGCTCACACAGACACGTTGTGTACTACTAAAATATATGATTATTAACCAACAGTTGACAGTGCTACAAAAATCATATGTACATTTTTTGCACACTGGGGAAATAATTCCTGTGGTTCAGCAAGTCCTCTTAATTAGCTGGACAGCACTTGATTTGAATATGTATGTATCCGCACACTGTATGGGATGTGGATTAAATGGAAATGCAAAATTAATGCAGGGTAAATATGCTCACAGCAAGGAATTTTCAAATAGTACCTTACCCGTCAAATTCCTGATCTGGGGGTCATATTCCGAAAGCAAGTTCAGGAGCTGTGAAAAATATATGCAAAATGCTGAGAGGAAAAAGACAAAAGCCAAGTACAAATTGCTTTCTTTTGGATGGGAACCCAGAAACTAAGTTCCAGAGGGAGCAAAAAGTCAAAGATTCCCTCCCACACAGTGAAAACAAACTTTAGTACCACTGTAACTGTATGGGAGTACATGGCTGTCACCCATGACAAAACTATTCTGCTCCTCTTCTCAAAGTTTTTGTTATAACAATGTATTTTACAAACATCTTGTTATTACAAAAATATACTTATGTTGTTCGGAGGGGAATAGATTCAGCCAGAACCTAATGTGAAGATATTTGTATTCACTGGATTGTGCTTTAAAAAAATGAATATAAAGCCATAGTTTGAAGGCTGTTTACAAAGAATATGAAAAATAAACACAAAATGTAACTTCAACAGTTGACAGCAGTAAAGGTCTGTTAGATAATAAAACACACACAGCTCTACATCCCCATTACTACTGACAGATTCAATATTTCAAGATTCTTCGTGAATACAACCCTCCAAAGAATTCTGTCATACAAAGAAAAATTTTATGAATTATTTAAACCACTCATTGTCAATTTATTATTAGAGGTCCTAATTCCCCCATCTGACCAGTGAGGCCAACAAGGTGCATGCCATCATCTCCTTCACGTGCACAGTATTTAGCAGAGTGGAACCGCAGGAAGTAAATTGTTGTGTGAGCTCTGCGCTTTATCTGACGATACTGAGCAGCCGTGTTGGCTGGGGTCTGGCAGGGGCCTCCCAGGGGGGCCTCACCTCTGAGCTACCTGCTCCTGAAAGTCTTTTTTAAGTGCTGGGGGAAGGTAAAGTGCTGACAGGGGTGTATTATAGCCCCCTCACGGTTTTTTTATATTGGAGGGAAGGGCTATATTGCATCGTCATATGTAGTCTTGTAAATGCTGCTGAATCAAATCCAGCTGAGCCGAGCTGAGCGCTGCAGTGCTTTAGGTTACATTGGTAATCATCAGAGAAACAGTGTTATTCAGGCCGGCATGATGCTGATGCACTCTGACATAATAAAATATAAAGGACGTGTGACGGAAGATGCATTAAATATCTCTCAGGGCTCCTCCCTTTCATCACAAAGGCGTGCACTGCAGCATCCACAGCAGGGTCCAAACAGAGGAGAGCTGCACTGATGACATGCTGTCGAGTAGAAACGGGGTGAGGAGCTGAGCTGGGCTAACGCCGGCAGACAATATCGCTGCGCCTGCTGCTCTCTGTGTGCCCGCCTCTGTTCCAGTCTATCTCCCTGTCTTTTTCTGTATACATTTCCTTCCCCCTCTATCTCCTACTTCACCATTTTTCATCATGCACTGCTCTTTGACATTTATCCCCCCCGTTCATTTGTTCACCCCTCACTCCGAATGCTCTTTGGTGTGGTCTCTCTGTGTTGAAACTCTCTGTAATGCCTCTGCCCGTTTTATTTGTTATACCGAATCAAGGCCACAGCAACAGTGAGCTCTGACAGGCCCCTCCATCATGCTCGGTCTGGTGATCGATCTCCGATGGGCCTCGGAAGACGAAGGAGTTACAAAACAAACAAACAGCACACACGTACAACAACATACTCTTCCTGACGATAGCTGACGTCAGAATTGAGCTGTGAAAGTTAAATGAACTGAGTTTCTATCTTG
Organism: Paralichthys olivaceus; assembly: GCF_024713975.1. NCBI lineage: Eukaryota > Metazoa > Chordata > Actinopteri > Pleuronectiformes > Paralichthyidae > Paralichthys > Paralichthys olivaceus. Next base: position 22,102,885 of record NC_091094.1, on the reverse strand, counting down.
TCTTGAGATTGATTAAGATTAATCAATTTCCACCATGTTCCTCTGCTTTAGATGTGAGCACTCATAGTAAAAGCCCTTTTATTCACGCTTATTTAGATTAGGCTCCATCAGCCCATTAGCATGGATGCTGTGGCCCCTTGGCAAGAGCTCCACTTCTGACATCCAACTCAATCATTTATGCTGGCCAGTGCCAGTGTCCCTGTCCAGCACAGAACGATGGCACATGGGCAGGGGGTGGCAGCCTGCTCCTCAGATGGCCTCATCTCATTTGTATAAATCAGCACAAGTTTTAAACACGTCACATATTGTGGTACGGGACAGTACGAGTCTTTTGCTTCTGTCAAAATCAAGCTCTTGCAGTGTCATCGTGAAAGTGAAAACTTCCTCAGCCTCCTCTGTTTGATTACTTCTTGTGTGAAATGGGATCCAAACTGCATCCCAGTCTGCTTCCGTTTACACAGAGGACTCCACTGATATCAAGCGATAACACTGAGATCTCAGAACAGAACTCGTCTCAGAAGGATGTCTGAGTGAAATGTTGGGCTTGTTCGACAGATTACTGTGATGTATTTTGGCTGCGATGACAAAGCATTCAGAGTGAGATGTGTATTGATGAGTATATGCGTGCAGGACAGACGGCTTGTGTCTCATGTGACGCATTACAGGGCGACAAGAGGAGGATGCTAGAGAATGTTAGAGGTGCACAACGAAAAGAGATGTGATGGTGAACTCTTTTCATTAGAAACCACTCATGCCCTGTTTACATTCACTCCAATAATTAATAGAATTTCCTTCAAGGTTTTCAGTTACTAAAATGGTTTCTGGTGTCTGTTTACACAGACAGAGCATTTGGGAAACAATGACATCACAGTTTTCTTTGCACGTGCCCATTGTTGCTTTGTGTAAAGAGCATGTGCCAGAAACAACATCAATTGTGACTATATACTGTTTGGTTAACACTGCTACGTGGAATTACAAGTTTGCAATCAAATTCAGCATCAGGGCCTGGTCATTCATTTGTGAATATTTCAGAGGCAAATCTTCTGTTCACTTCCAATCTGTGAGTGAGGATGAGATTAAAACATTTGCTTCCTGTGGCGAGGCAGATGGCAGTCTGGCTTCGCATGGAGTTCAACTTTTGTAAACATTGACATGCGATATTCACTTTGTGTTTGCGTATGTGTGGCTGCGTCCTCACTGCACCACATTAGCTGCCTCTACAAGCATCTCATGTGGACCACAGTGTTCTTCTCTGGTATTTGTTGATGTGGACTAAATCACTGACTACTGGTATGTCGGGCATGTATGAACGTTTGTTATTGTGTTGTTATCTGGATGGAGATATTTTGTAAAACGAAGGTGGTGTGGCTGAAAAAGATAAAAATACGCCGGGGAAAATATCCATCAAAAATATCCATGCAGGGACTGCTGCTTTTAAGTTTGTGCATTCTTTATCTCCATTCCTCCCTCTCTCTCTCCAGGTTTTATTATTTCCCATCCCTGCTCTCCCTTACTTCACTCTGCTCTATTTACTATTGTTCATTGATGCCCTTTGACCTTTTGTCCCACTGGCCTCTTTAGTGCATAAACACATTCCATTACCAGTTATTTCATTCAGATAATTTACAGGCAGCTTGTAAAGGTTGACTGTGTTGAATTTGAATTATACTTCTGCCAAATATTTTCTTATTATGACATTCAAATGGGCTCTGGGGGGCTCCTATTACTTTATGATATGAATTCCTGCAGGTTTCTCTTTATTGTGGCTCACTGAAATGCCACCAATTGTGAGAGATCTGAAATCTGTGGTACTAATTACTGTTACTACCCCCTTTGCTGTAAAAGGGGCTTGGATTTCCCTGTGTGCACTGTGAGTCATTCTGAGGGCGTACACACAAGGTCCGTTAGTGTCCACTACATCACCAGGAAGTGTTGAATCAGGGCTATACTGGGAGCCAAATGCCAATTCCTTTCAAGGTGAAAGCCCCCGGTAACTGAAACACTAAATCATTACTCTTTAATTGAATTGGAGTTGTACTATTTTTCCTGGTTATTTGCTGGAACAACAGAATCACTTCTCATCAACGTGGGCATGTCAGTGAGGGAGTTAGTGAGGGAGTGGGGGAAGGATGGGGGTGGGGGGTTGGAGAGAGAGAGAGACAGTGAGACGGAGAGACAGAAAGGATGAGTGAGTGAGGTAATGAAATTCCTGTGTGTCTTGTCCATCCCTGAGCTTGGCACATTAATGAATGAGCAGAACTCGCCCGTCACTCTGGAATTGGAGTACACACGCGCGCGCGCGCACACACACACACACACACACACACACACACACACACACACACACACACACAACAATAGCCCCTTCCATCGCTGAAGAGGAGCGCAGTGCGGGAGGGCCTCAATTTGCTTCTCCTCTCCCACAGAGCTTGGCATTCACTAGAGCGTTCCTTATTCAGAGAAAGCATCCGCGGCAAAATAAAACTAGTGCCATCTGCTCCATCTCCCCTTGCTTCCTGCCACAAAGCAGATGATTATCAACTGGAGCCTGCTCAGCTTCAGCAGAGCACTGGAGCATCTCAGGCAGCAACCAAACTATCAACTGTTTTTTATCAACTGAATTTTGGGAAGTTTTGACAAGTTACAGGCTTCCTGTTTTTCACTTGGTTTCTCTGTAACATGCTTGTTCTCTGCATTCATGGTCCATTGACATTTTCATGCAGAACAGCACATTTTCTAAATACCATGCATGATTACATATTACGTAACACACTTTATAGAGACAGGCCTGTGATAATGGACTGCATTGTGCATCAACAGTCTGTGCTTTGAAGGCTGATATTTTCCCTGTTTCCTGCTCTGTAAGCACAGAGACACGGTCATGGCCAGAGGATAGTCAGAAACAAGTGAGGACCGTGGAAATGGCGACCCCAGGGGTCCATTAATACCCTCCTGTGCTTGTCTTTGAGGGAAGTGTGCATCTCAGCAACTCACTGTTTCACATGCAGCATACAACCAAGTCGTGGTCCATACTAACACCATTAACTGTGGTTGAATGTGCAACCATTGATGACTGATGGCTAAGGTCTTAAAGATAAAATAGTCTTTATTTTTCTTATTATCAACAGATTCAGCAACCCAGTTCATCCTACTAACACACACTAAGTACAGTGTCTGTATCTAAAGCCCGATATACTGCAGCTTTTTCCTCAGCGTCATAAAGCTACAGTGTTGTCCAGAAACAAATGAGGGAGCCACAGCATTTAATTGGATGTTCAGTCATTACCATGAGATAGTGGTATACTGGTTTATTTGGTGTAATCTCTTGCATAGTATACATTTTTCACATACTGACGTACTATAGTTATGTCACTAGTAGCTCTTGTTATGAAAACTTTTAAATTAAGGTTTAGGTCTATTTTTTAAAATTTAGTTTATTCTCTTTCACTTGAGCCCCTTCTTCAATTGTAACATCTGGCTTTTGTCTCATGGGAATTGATACAATCGGCATTCTCTTCCAGGTCAAATGACTGCCGTAGACACAGGTTTTTATCTGCTACGGCTCCAATCGACAGTGATGAAAACAATACACGCTAATTTGTCAAGACAGCGAGGTGAGAGAGTGCCTTAGTTTTTGATGTATTGATAACATCCAATGTGAAGCACCGGGGGAATATAACAGGAAGGAACTCCTCTATTGGTAATGGGAAAGGAGTCAATTGCTTTTTTTGCCACTAATTTTAGTGTTAAGAAAAATAAATTGCTTTATTTTCAGGCTTCTAAACCAGGGTGAGACATAGAGTAAAACCAGAGGAAGATTATCCAACTTAACCTCATATTTGTGTGATAATACTGAGTGCCCTTTTCTCTGTTGCAGTACGCTAAGACTCAAGGTTGAGTGAGGAAGCCAGATAGATAACAACTGAAGGAAGATACATAATATCTTTGTGATAATGCACTCTGACTATCCTGGAGACAGACAGAGAAGACAAACAGTGGTTTGGGTGAGATGAGCCAAGGTTTAGATAGATTTGTCCAATAGAGAGAATAGTGTCCCCCTCCAAACGCAGCCACAACGAAGAGGGCTAGAAAATCTTCCCCTCAGAATTGGGGCACCACCCGCTACATCATCAGCAGCCAACCAACATTATTACAGTGACAAATAATATCAACTATGGCCACTACCTCTACATCACAGAGAGAAACGGGACAACATACTACCCGTTCACAGACACGCACAAACCAAGGCCTAAAGGGTGAATTGGGATATATCTTGAATTTAACTTGAACCTGTAGAAACCCTGACATGGTGTTAATATATCATAGAGGCTCCATTGCTGTGGTAGACAGAAGACAGAAACAGAAAACAGAGTAGAAGTAGTAACATTGCAATTAGCCACTACAAACAAAACTAATATACAACACAGACACACTGTGGTTTATACTCCCCGGTCCATCCCACATAGTGTATATTGTTCTGCTCTTGTAACTCTCAAATGCTGAAAATAGTCCCCAATAAATGGACTGTTTACTCCTGTAATATTTGAGAGGACCTACATTGCCCAGCTGTTAAAAGATGAAATTATATAATTGTCTTCATGTTGTCTTTATTTGGAATGAATGGGCTGGAGCTGAGCACCACACACAGGCTGGGGAAGAAATAAAAGGACAAATGCACTGTTGGTTGTGCACCTTTCAATGGATTTGTTGACAATAACAAAAACATAGAGCGTTGACAGCCTCATTCTTTTATCAATGTAATCACAGTCTTTTTAGTAAACCTAGATCCCCATGTGTGTTGTAGGGAATGGTAATCAGATTATCGGTGCATATAAATTGATTCATTGGCACATTCAGTTACATTCATAGACTCTTTCTCTCTGGCATGTTCTTTTTGATGATAACAGTCGACCACAAAGAATCACAGAGGTTCAATGCTGCAAACATCATATGCAGCATCATCCTCTGTGGCATTCAATATGAAAGCTTTGTCTTTTATTCAGATTGGTGGCATTTGCTTTGCTTGTCACCCTCACACTGTTAAGGACAAGTGTATGTCCTGCCTTGCATTGTATATACAATGTCCACCCTATCACAAAATGGATTTTCAATAGAAAAGGCTCCCTCTCCTCCGCCCTAATCCGATTTGCAGCCTATTTGTATGCCTTATAAAAGCCTTTAAGTCTGCCGCTTGGCTTGGCTAGTCTTTTTACTTTGCTACAGCGCAGATCTGGGAGACAGAGATGACATGAGGACAGAGAGAGAAACTGGAGCAGAGATAGAAGACTAGAGATGAAGACATGGAGAGACAGAATGTAACGTAGCTAGGCTGCCTCTCCAAGTGAGAGCGACAAACCAGCATAAAGACAGGAAAACACACAGCCACACAGCATAGTCTACACAGTCTCCACTGCTGCTGTTTTTCTCCCAGACTGGGGAGCTTAAGCTGAATAGCTTAAGCAATAATTTATCTACCATTCAAATGAAAAATGGAGCACATGCCAAACAGACAAAAGCTCACATTTGAAACAGACTGCACACACAAACACAGAAAGACAGCGACAGGAAAGATTACAGACAAATCATATGTGGGGATTTCACAGTGAATCAATTATCGGGGCTTCCATCCGAGTCAGAAAGGATCATGGCATGAGGTGAGCTGAAAGGATGGGAGGTTACAGGGATTACAGCCCTCAGCAAGGGGCAGGAGAAACAAGGCTTCCACAAAAGGAAGATGACCAGGCCCTCAGAGGTAGAGGGTTGAGATGGGTTAGGCTTTGTGGAAAGAAAACTGTGGAGCATAAACAACAGGCAGGCTCATTTTGTAGAGAGTGTTACAACAAACCACAACACCTTAAAACCTTCTTATGTCTTCTGTTGCACTGTGGTGCCTCGTTTGATAAAACCAGGTGAAAGACTCCAGGCTCAGTTTCCAGCTGTCACTGTTTGTGTTATTAGTGGAACTTTAGAGAAGCCATAGCAGGAATAGAGAGGAGAGTCAGCTCTGCTCCAAGTCATGAGGCAGCACTGCACTACACCTATCTGCTGCTGATCCCTCTCCTTACTATTTGGTGTGTGTGTGTGTGTGTGTGTGTGTGTGTGTGTGCGCGCGCCTGCTCAGGTGATTGCACATGTGTGCAGACACAGTGGGAATGCGTTGCTATTTGCATGAGCTTCACATTCATTAACAGTTCATACTAGAGTGCATAATTAAAAGCTTGCTGTGTTTGTAATTACGCTGTAACACCTGTTCCCCCACTGCATGTCTCCTCCGGCAACATTGTAACACTCACGATCATGCTCTCTCGTAAGTGATGTGAAGGCTTAGAGGCACAATTTATTCTTTAAAGTTAGATGAGATTCATAAAGTTGAGATTTTACTCATTAAATCAGAGTCATTAAATAGGATCAGAACAAGAATAAATGTGAACTTTAGGGCAGCCCAAGAGCAATGGAATTGCAAATAGCAAAGGACACAAATATTTAAATGTGGCTAATATGATATTTAACCCGTCATTGCACAACATAAGAGTAAGCCAAGTGGAGACAGTGAAGTCAGTGGCATGAGTTCAACCATTGAACATGAAAGGAATGTACTATTTTTTCCCCTGTATATGCGTATGACACACATGTGCAAAAGTAAATCTTTGAATTAAAGATGAATGGCTTTACATCTCTGAAGAAGTGTGTGTGTGTGTGTGTGTATGTATGTGTAATTTATACAAATATGTGTGAGGGCGTGAGAAAGCTTTTCGCTCAAGGGCCCTTCTGAATCAAAGTGACACCTTCATTTTGTATTATTGTTGGAGAAGTGCAGCACAGGAGGGGACGACCTGGGACACTGGAGGTCTGGTCTGTTAAGTCAGGAGACCCCCGGGGAAAGGAAAGAGCGAAAAGAGAGAGTATGAATAGTAGAGTTTGGGGAATGGGGATGAGTTGCAAAACTGTGTTTCATTAGCAAGGTATTACGCCGGTCAATAATGTTCTCAGTTGTAAATCCTCTGTCTTTCCCCAGACTGTCTGAAACAGACATATACTAGTGCGAGGGACAGGATAGTTTTAGATCAAAGGACAAGATGGAGAATATCCCTTAAGGGTAGAGAGAAAAAAATATGTTTTTAAGGTGAAGGTGGCAGTCCAGAATCAGCAGTCTTTACAGTGGTACTCCAGTTCATTGTTGCACTTTCGCAGTTATGGGCTTTATAACAGAGAGACAGATGAAGAGGAGAATCGTCAAAATCTATGCAGCAGAGGGCTGAAACATTCTCACTTTTAGTAAAAATTAAGAACCAAAACATCAGATTCTGCCTCTCCCACAATGCAGCCTGCATATTAGCACTTGATTAAATCATCTAGATTATTATTTTCAGATATTGAAGCTCACCCTTCTGAGTCACAAACGGCACTTTACCCATGTTGAATAGTTTTTTCTCTTGATAAGTAATCTGAGCTTTAAGTGCGAAATTTTAGGCGATTGATGCAGCAAATGAATGGGAGGAACATGGGGAAACAAACAATTTGAATGAGTGTATTCACTCCATTAATCAGTTGAGACCAGTTCTGCCGTGCCACTGTTTGACAGTGGAGTCTTCCAGAAACCTTTAAGGTCAACGGTAAATGAATAATGACAAGGCTGCACAATTAACAAATGGATAATGGCTCCCACCTCCTACTTTCCTCCTGATCTGATGGCTTTGCAAAGCAAACCTCGTTAATGACACCAGTTTTATTCAGGCCACAGTGGGACGTTCTTTCAACTGTCTAGCATGATAATGACCATTTGGCCAATTTTCTCTCTGTCATCAGGCCTAAGCTCCTCTTTTGTCTGAGTCTCAAAATTCCTCCTCAAGTTAAAAATGTCTTCCTGATGGGGTATAATTTAAAGATATGTTCATGCTAAGCCAACTACAAGTCCGTAGAGGAGAGTTTCTCTGCATGTGGAATACAGAGGAACTCTCCTCTACAGCTTTATGTTAAGAAACACTTATTGCATGCTGTAGCGTGGATGGGGGAAATAAAGTTTTTCCCAAAATGATGATGTGTGCCTCCAAAGCCGCAGTTGTAAGCCACACAGCAGAAAATGTTAAGTGAACATCCATTACAACTCCAGCTATTTGGCTCATTTTGAATGCTAGTATCACATAGGGCCAGTTGTGTCGCTTAGAATGAAACATAGGATAAGACCATAGTGAGCAGGAAGTGACAGGCAGTAGTTACCAGGCAGTGGCCTTAATGCATAGATTTGCTGTTTTCCAAGGCAGAGAAGGAATGAAAATAAATGTGTTTGATTTCAATTGTTTTTGTGCGTCAGTGTGAACAAAAGGATTTTCAGTGATCTCACAATGCTAGAGAGTGTGGATACAAGCAGATCTCACATGTGAACAGTTTTTCCATTTAAGTTTTTATTGAAGTAGATCCAAAACACCACCTGATGAGCTATCTTGTATTTCAGGTCAGTGTTTAGTAATTCCCTTAGCAGTTCTTGTTTACCTTGCTGAGAGCAAATGAGATAAACCAGGGACAAAACGACACTAGAGGTGTGGCGTGTGAACAAGGTCGGCAATTAAATTTATCTGAACAGATTCAATGCTCTCCATATTAGCAAGTAGCTCTGGGAGACAGCCACAGCCATTGTTTAAGCCCACAGCAGCCTTGGTGTGTGTGTGGTGGGGGTGTCAAGTTTGTACAAGGGATGAATAGACAATTTGATAAAAGCAAAGCAACAAGTGTGACCCTACTTTGAACCAGGGTGCATTCATCTCTCCTTCTAAAGGAGGAAGGTGCAGAGAGGCGCCCCAGGAGGCTACAAAAGAGAGATGGAGGATAGACAGGGAGGGGGGTAAAGCAGGACTCTGACATAAAGCCCGGCATCATTTTAGTGCCCTCCCTCTCCTGTGGGAGACTTGGCTGAATGCGTCTGTCCAGGAGCACAACTCAGTCAAGGCAACAGTGCCTCGCTATTAATTTATCTGAAAAACACATGGAATGAGGCAGAGAATGGAGCAGAGTATGTGAGGAAACTCTGCCTGTTCTCAGACTCAGATTAATGCTCTGTCAGGCTAAATTCAATAGATGACACAACACTACTTTCTGAACACAGGACTGCTGGGTCATCTGTCTTACCAGTAGTGTTGGTCTTACTTTGACCAGTTTTGGGTTTATAAAGTGGCGTAAAGCTGTAATCCTGTTGGGGCTCCCTGGGATTTAATGTAAGAGCTTTCCTCAGCACTCATCCTCTACTATAGATCCTGTTGATGTGGCAAATTGTTTTAGCCTCTTGGCTTGGCCAGTGATTCCTTGGCCTTCCTCACTTCCTACATTAAGCTGGCAGCAGTACAGGAGGAGCTGTCCTACTTATAGCTGTCTGTGCTTCATTACGCTGTGTTTTGTTGCAGTGCATCTGTGCCTTGACTTCACACAACATGTGTTTTACTCCCTTTATTGGAACATTTCATTTTGCAGATCTGTAGCATTTATTTGAAAATCTCTCTCTAGAACCCTTTTAGCATCAATGATTCCCAGGTCCATGTGTAGTTAAAAACCCAGGTGAAGACTTCTCAACTGTTCTCCACTTTCCTCACATCAAAGGCAAATTTTTATCATTTGCTTTGCCGTAGCCTCTGGCCATGTGTTTAAGCAACACCACAGTCGGTGGAAAGTTCTTTCAGCTGCTTGAGAACTCCATAAGATCTGCTGCTGTAGCTGCATCACTCAGCCAGGCTGCAGGGGACTGCAATAGGAGGCTGTACACTTACACTGCATCCTATTGCAGTCCCCTGCCTGCTCCCTACGGCCTGGACGCCTGTTAATACGCTGGCAGGGAACAGGCGCTTTAGCCCACCTAAGAACAGGTGATCCTTCACAGATGGAAGAGGCTGCACCCAAGGGAGTTCACGCTCTATCGTTTGCATCTTTGGCTCATAAATCTTTTATAAAGGATGTCAGTTTTGCTTACACAGAGGGGAGGCAAATGCCCCTCAGGACCGGGATGAAATACAGGTACAAAAGGTGTATACAAGCTTTACTTGGTTTGTGTGTCTACTTGTTTGTGCGGGAGAGAGCAACTTTCTTATTGTTACAGTTTGTGCAACTCTTCCTGATCCTAATTTGGTGTGCGTATGCTCTTATCATGTGTTACAGCATATTTACCATGCTAATGGTGCTGACCATTCAGATGCAAATGAGTTAAGGCTGCTTGGAATGTATCCAAATCCCCCCTTGCATTACACTGGATTCCTGAATCACTTAGTTTGAATATGTATTGTAACCCATGTATTATACTTCGCTCGAGTAATATTCTGCTGCACAAAGGCAGCAGTGTGTGAGCATTATTCATTCTCAGTGACATATTTAGATACGCATGAATTTAGCTGAAGACAAACAGAATGACAAAAGATATTCCATTTAAGATGGTTAGCAGTGTGCAAACACAAAATCTAGCCTGTGTCCGTCTCTCCTTCACTTCTTTGTCTCTCACTCTGGCTTTTTTTTTTCTCTCTCTTTCTTTTAAGAAAGTGATGGTTCATAGACGGCTCGAGGCTCTAACTGCTTATGACATCAATGCTGTTTGCCTTGATCTATCCGTCTCTGGCAAATAGCTTTTTCCGAGGCACAGCAGCAAAAAATTTAACACATTTAATATGAAAACAGGTCTGTCAGGGAGTCACACAGTCACACAGTCACACATCACCAGCTTGTCCTGTTCTCAGCTCTTTATATTCTGTCAACACAGTGAGCAGTTGGCCTTTGTAACCTTTGTAGTTGTTTGGGTTTGTCGTTGATGTCAAACATATAAATATCTTAACCCTGGTAAACTCAACGGAACATTTGAATGAGGCCTGTAGAGAATAATACAGATCAATGTAGACAGCTGTAGCCTTGTTTGCAAATGAGAGGGAGAATTTAAATACAAAAGTGTATGAGTTGGACTGCTTTAGATCATCTTGTAAATGTCAATGTGTATTTACGCATGAAGAGAGCTGCGGATTCCCTTGATAATTTCTGCCACCCTGAAGTCATTGTTGCCATGTAATTGTATTTGTGCAACTCACCTGTTTGCAGGAGGAGTGATACTGGCTCTGCAAATCGAATTATGTCGTTTATTCCGGCACTAATGAGTGATTTAATGATATAAGTGTGCTGGGCTAATGCCAACCGGCGGCCATAAGGAAACAGCATCCCACTCCGCCCGACCTGCCAGGCAAATGAACGCCGTTATTACTCGTGTGCTGCATGAGTGGAGATGATAAACAGGGATTAATCACGGCGTCTTTTCCTGCAGACTTTTGTATTTGTCTCTTCAGTTTCGTGACATTCACTGCGCTCGTCTGCATCTCTCTGGCTGGATCTCCATCTCACTACTAGTTAACCATTCAGTTGTCTCCCATAATGTTTTCCCTTCTTGTTTGCTGCCTTGCTCTTTCCTTGCTAATCTTTCCATCTATCGCTTCATCAAAATTAAGAGATAGGTGGCTATTTTCTCAGTGTAATGTTTTGCCTTTTAATCGGACTTAGTGCAAGGAGTTGAAAATACATCAACTGTATTAGAAATGGACGATAGTTATTTAACCAGCGCATTACTCAGGACAACACATGACAGACAAACTGCTTCTACATGAAGAATTCACCACCTTAACATATTTCTCTTAGCTTTCTTAATGCAATTTTGCTCTCATCATTTGCCTGTAAACTTGTATTTGTTATTTTTACTTTACTTCACGAAATGATAACCAAACATGCACGTATCATCATTCGTTCTTGAGAAAAACTGCTGGTGTACAACAGTTAAGCAACTTGTTCAAGCAAAGGAGACTAAAAAGTATTTTCTGACCATCCAGCCTTAAAGCATCAGATAGCGGGGTTCTACAATGCATCTTTTTCTCTGTTGAATTGAAAAGAGAGTAAGAGTAAATGACTATTGATTGGCCAGCTGCAGGGTTGGGGTTCGCAGTCTGCTACCTGCTAGTCTGGCTGAGTGGCTATTATTAGCATTGCTCAGTACGTCATGTATGGCCCAGGTAAGTGGCTGTCCATGACAAATGCTGTTTGCCAGAACAGTCTATTATCTGTGGGGAGCTGGATGACCGCTGGGCCTCTCTGCTAATATGCAAGGAGATGCTTATCAGTTCAAATTAAGAGGAGGCCCTCCCAGAGACCAAGGGATATAATTGTTTTTGACAAGCCACAGCCCCACAGTCATGAACCCTCCAGGGAGGAAATAGATGGAGCTCTTCAAACGCGATGAGGCAGAGTGTGAGGCCAGAGTAACCAAGTGAACTGGCTTTCTCTTTACTTTCCAGTGGGTTGGATTTAAGGTTATGTAAGTTTAATCTGTTTCGTCTGAGGATCTGTCACATCGATATAGAAGAGTTTCTATTTCAACATGTGAGATCTGTATACATAACATGGCAGAGATTGAAAAATGTAGATTTCAGACAGTCTGTGTGGTTCTACAACATCTTCATAACATTTAGGCGTAACTTTGTCACATAGTTATTTTGTCTGGACATTTGATTTAGCACTGGACCTGAGCTGGTCCTCATTAACCATAGTAAATCAACCATAATAAATCAGTTTTTAAATAATGATCATATTATCAACTTGATCATTTAATTTAAACTATGTGAACCTCACATATAATTGTTTTTGTTATTATATTCAAATAATGTTTTTGCAGAATTTACAATGAATTAAACAGTAACATAGGGAATCAACATTTTAAATTATGATAGTTTTATATTCTGGGGTGTTTATAGAGCACACAAGTCATCTACTTGTTTGCCAAATTTCTATCTGTCCATCTGTGTGTCTGCCGGATTTATTCAGCCCCAAAGTCCAGTTTAACCTTTGCGATCACGTGTGACATGTTCTGCTACAGTGGCAGACAGTTAAAAATGGGAGAAAAATGAAATGTGTCTCTAGACTTCTGTACCCACTTCTGAACTGAAACAATGTCATCTGTCAAACAGCCAAGGAATAGTCTCACCTCCTGTCAGGTTAGAAGATGGACAGCAAAAAAAAAACAAGAAAATGCAGCTGGAGAAATTCTTTCCATGGTCCTCTACCTGACTGCTTTCAAGAACCTGACAGGTTCGGTGTGACACATTTGACAACCACTGACACAATTACACATATTTTTCATCTGTATTCCCATTCACCTCAATCTGCACAATTAAAGTCGTAAGAAAGATCTGGTTGATAAGCTTGAATACCTCTGACAGTCGGCCCCTCTGGGAGATGGGTTTACTAATCGCTGGTTTTTACTGACTATTGTGCACTCCGTTTGCCAGTATTTACAGCACAGCGAGACTGAGAGATAGCTACAGCTGCTGCTCAAAGAGATGGAGCACGAAGGGTATGTCTCGGAAGATTGTACATAAGTGCTGTTTCAGGTGTTTCTGTGGAATTATAATGTAGAGGAACTGCAGGGGTTCACATTGGAGGAGAGAGACAAAAAACACAATAGACAGACTGGATGATGCAGTAAAGCAATCTGACGACTCCAGCATGCAAAATACTATAATGATGTAGTCATCATCATGAGGGGGTTTCATGGCTCATGAGAGGTTTGTTTGCAGCTTAAAGTTGCAGCATAGACTGTCTTTGGGTTTTATTGTTACAGTCAGTGCCCATTAGAATGTGCTCTCCTTACTCTTTTGCCAAAAACAGACTCAGGTTTTGCCTTTCCTCTGAAATGTTTGTTGAAGCAGCTTGTGCATTTGAGCCATATGTTGAGGTCCTGACGCAAGCTGTTCAGCTCAACATGAATACAGAAGTTAGTTACCTGGAGACATCATTGAGGCTGAGGAGAGGTGTTTTAAAGTTTTAACAGCTCTAAATTGAACATACTTGTTGATTTCTGGGCGGAGGCTGCGTGTTTGCAGGTTATCCGTTCGTCCGTCCATCCATTGGTTCCATTCTCATGAACAGGATGTCTTAGAAATCCAAATTTGGCACGATGGGAATTGCGGTTGAACTGATGTCAAAGCTAAATAGTCAAAGTTACTGGGACCTCAAAAATACGTTTTTGGCTTTAACTGAAGAATTCAAATGTCAGACATGACAAAATGCTATTAAAGCATTTTTAGTAAAGCGTTCACTACATATGAGTCTGGACAGAGATGGTTGTAATCTGTAACTTGGGTTTAGAAAAACTTCCTATTTATGTATGTGTAGCACTGCACAGGTGATCATCATAAGAAATCCACATACTGATTTACTGAACATTTATTGTTCTTTTTCAAAGTTTCCTTAACCCCCCCCCAAAAAAAATTGCTGTTTTTGGTACAATCAAAAGATATTTGTCAAACATTTGACCTGTTTTGTAAATAAGCTCCAACTGATAACATGAGTTTCAGTTATATGTGCCACAATAACATGCTCACAAATGCAACCTAACATTTATGGCACCTGTGTCACGCTCACACACACAAACACACACACAGACCAAACAGAAGTCCGTCTCGACACCGAGATCTGAAACCAATTTAATATCTGTCATGTCCCCATTAAAATCAGAGCGTTAATTACACCTTATAAAAAGCCTGTCATGTTTCATAATCCCACAAGCAGCAACTATTCAAACTCAATCAGCCACTCAGATCTAGCATTGAGTTAGTGCACTGTCAATGTGTAATTGAATGATTTTCCAGGCAGTGCACAGGGCTGCCAATTTAAACATGTTTACTATTCTCTATCTCGATCTTATATCTGACCTTGAAGGTTTAGAGGCTCATTCTTTCTCCTGGCAGCTCAGACTGAAGGAGTTAGTGGGCTGCCAGCGTGCCAGAGGACAAGTGCTCTGTGCTGTGCCCGGTTGAGATGCAGATCACGTCGGCCTGCTGTTGGCTGGCTGGCTGCTGAGAGGCGGACTAGTACTCACACATCTGACCTGGTTGCCTCTCCCTCACTTCATCTGTTTGTTCTGCCTCCTGTTCTGCTTCCAACTACATACAGCCATTTGTTTTCTGTGTCTGTGTCATTAATAGTCACATATTCCCTTCAGACCACTTAAACTAAAGATAAAAAGCGAGGAAGACAGAGTGGAAATGTTCCCTCTTAAAGCCCAATTTCTACTTTGAATGGTAGTGGAGGAGGCTCCCAACTACTAGGGCCAATTATAGTTCCAAAAATAGAGTTTTTATGCTCAAAAAGGAGTATTGGATGGTTTTATACTTGTGCATTCAGGCACTATGTGATACCTACAATGGCTACATGCACTGGCTTTAAGGTTAAGGTAGGATAATTCTACCGTTACAAATCTTTTCCACACACAAAATATATTTACAGATAATCAAATATTTTATTTTTTTACATTCCTGTGGTTTCACATTCGGTTAGACATTCAGACATGGAGGTTCCCCATCAGTGCGTTTGTAAAGCTGACAGCGAGGCAATGGAAGCAATGGACTGGGAGGGTCAGTTAATGTGAAGTGCATACAGGCAGAAAAATGAAAGGAGAATTAGATGGACCACTAAGACTTATCACATGGGAATAACCAGCTTGTAGCCTCCCTGGTGGAGGCAGAGTACTGCAGGTTATAGTTTAAGTGCCCGTCTGCGGCAGATCAGGAGGAGATGGAGAAGGAGGCACCACATCGGTTTAAGAAATCAGCAGATTAAACCTGACAGCAACCAACATTTCATGCATAGCTTGTGATTGACATTTTTTTCTTTCAGTTTGTCAGATTTACATAATTTTTGATTTACCGGCAGACATTTTGACATTTCAAATCAGCAGTTATGAGATTTTGTCACATAATAATACTAGCATCCAAAGCCTAGCTAGGATTGCTTTATTTAAGTGTGGTGAGATCATTTTTCCTTTTAAAATCCACTTGATCCAAGAAGTGTATTGTGTAATTTTAACAATAATTTTGTGTTCAATTGTTTTAGTCTTGTCTCCTTTGTATTGCACATATGTTAACTTATAATATGTGAACTGGCTGAATATAAAAGTAATATAAACCAACATGGTGCTACACAGGTATCAGCTTTGCCATTATTGTTTTTCAATTATTACCTTCACTAAAGAGGTCATGTTTTCACCCCTGTCCCTTTGTTTGTTGGTTTGGCTTGTTTGTCTGTAGGATTACAGTTAATTTCCATGAAACTTGGCTGAATGATGGGATGTGGGCCAAGAAAGAACCCATTCAAATTTGGTGCAAATCCAGACAAAGGGAGAGACATTTTCACAGTTTCCAGGGAATAACTCATCGATCTTAATCAATAAAATCAAGCATATTTAGGGGACTGATATTGAAAGTATTTGAAATTAGATGCAGCTTAATTCGATATAAGGAGACAGCGATTTGGTGGAGGTATACACTCTCCTGAATGCCATTCTAGTTAATAAGTGTGATTAAAGGTGCAAAATAATGACATTTCCAATAATCCAGTAAATTTAGACTTCAGAAAAACAACTGTGAATATAACCAGGAAGAGAAAATGTCAAAGAGATACTTTCCTTGAAAGAGATTTTTGAGCATTTTGCATTTATTGACAGGAAACTATAAGAGTGAAATGCAGAATGAGGAAAGAAAAGCAGTGAAGGGCCAAGTAATGATGTTTTGGGGACCAACTTGTGTTAAAGTTCCTTGAGTACAAATGATAATCTGTATTGTAATGCAGTTCAAAGAGTCTCAGGTGGGACTGCATCAGTTTGGAAAGGGTTATAAAGGAATAATAAAATGTTTTTGGGCTCTTACAGTCCACATAGACAAATTAGATTTAAATAGAAATAAAATATCACAAAGAGCCAAAAGCAAAATATTAAATGTAGAAAAAGCAATAAAAAGAATAATATTGAGCAGTCCTTCAGCCTTCACTGCTGCATTTGATGTCATGGTGCATTCGTTGAAAAAAAACATAACACTGAGTAGAAATAGCCAGGAAGAAACTTTGCTGTAGGAGAACACAGTTTTGCTGAAAAGTCTGTCTCTGACCACTTGAACTAACCTGGTGATTTGAGGAGATTGAGATTTCTCATAGGAGAAATCAATCAATTTAAACCATGTAGTTGTTAAAAATGCCATACTTGAGAAAACGTCCACACCACTCATCTGCTGAGTGTCATATATACCAACAATCAAGCAGAGTTGTGAGAGGTACAGGGAGGGGAACAACCCTCTTTAGCAAATGTATTTCTTATTTAAGTAAGTGTTGAATGTGTTCGAATAAGACAATGATTGTAGAATTCAAACAAATATACTAAAAAGGCTTAAGAAGGGTTAGCATTTCATTAGCCAAGTCAAAGTCCTGACCTAGATCCAACAGAGTTGCTTTGGCAAAAGTGGCTTGTCGTTCCAGACAGCCCTCAAACCTTCAGAGTGTTCAGTGAAGAGAAGTGGATGAAGAGAGATCCAAGAGACTGATCAGTAGCTAGAAGACATTTATTTGAAGTGATTGATGATAAATGAGATGCCACAGTGTTGGCAGGAGTAGAGGCTGCATCAGAGGCAGCTGTGGGTTCAGGGGAAACACACTGATGTGTAGTGTGGCTTTGGTTTTGACCACAACTACCTGGATGTCATTAAATATTGCATCAAAAGCACAGGGCTTCTATGCGCCTCCAAGAGATTTCACTAAGTTTAAAACACCGGCTCTCAGATGACAGCGATGGACAACATGGTGGTGTTTGAGAAGAAGATAATTTTCCATGAGCTCGACTGTCAGCCATTTATTTATTTGACACCTTGATGACCCAATGTGCACCGTTTCATTTAGTGGCTTTTCCGTATGAAAATGAGCCGAACCACAAATACTCTATACCACCATGTACATACTGTATTCACACAGGTCATGACAGGATCGATGTTAGAAGCCTCATCAATGAGTATCAATGACAAACACTGCTATAGCTGAGCCTCAAGGGAAGCATCAATTAGGATATCTACACTCCGTCTGCAGGGCGATGGAAGCACGATGTCCTACCCCGATACCATCCTGCAATCACTGCAGGTGCATTCTGTTGAGTTCTCGTCATTTAAATTACTATAGCATCCATCCTCAAAGCCTGTTCTCTTATAATGATAATAATCTCTAAAAACAAATTTACTATCTTGTATCTGAAAAGGACTCAGCTGAAGGCAGTGTTTTCAACCAATTCATGGAACCAACCTGAACCTAATTAGCAAGAACAGTTTCAAATGGTGAACCTGCCACTGTCATTGTAAACTTGATGTGCTGAGCAAGAATGGAAAGCTTGAAAGACATGGCAACGGTAACTAAGGGGTGCAGGGCTCATTCTGTCAATTAAAATGACAAAAGCATAAATAAACCACTTATCTGCGAACTGTAAGGCTGAGGAGGTTAAAATGAAAACTTTTAGAGAGACTGCTGAGCGTCTAAATATTCATACATCATAAATGCATGCACACGCTCATCTTCTTTGTTGGGGGCTGTCACCACTTATAGTTGGTCTGCAGATCTCAACAAGAAGAAGAAATGTCAGTTTACAATATCTCCCAAAATATATTTCTTAAAGACTCAATATCTCACCTATTGCAGCAGTGCCAGAGTCGACAAGAGAACATTGTAACAAATCAGTTTTTAACCTACCACAACTTTAGAAATACGATTTACCTTTTCATTGTAAATGAGTACTTTTCATTGCCTTTACTTTATTACATTTACTTAAGTAAACGATCTGAATACACCTCCCTCATCTGGTTTGCTATCCTGGACTTGGGTAGCTTGGAACAAGTGGTCCCCATCATCCCCCACTTTCAGTGCACAGTGAGCACAGGACAAGTGCAGAACGGGGCTGATGAAAAATTGTTAAGATCAGCAGTGTTGGCCTTATTTGCGACATCTGTTAAACCTTGAGCTGGCCCTGCTGTATATGAATACAGTGTATGTGTCTGTTCTTTCCTGGCTTCTTATAGAATCTGTTAACACAATTGGGATCAGTGACAAATCGTGCTCTACACTGGCTCAGCTTAAGGGCACATGCACTTCGGTCAGAGTGATGACAGTTATATAATCTAGTGTTCGTAAACTCCCCTGTGTCTCTATGTTCCCAGCAAAAAGATGAGCATGGGATGGCTTGACATAAAAGTAGAGGTGAATGATACTGATCACACTTATAATGAGTGGCTGGTATTTCAGAGATGTTATTGGAAGCACTGTCAAGGTAAACAGGCAAAACATTTTCCTGCAGGAGATGCTAACACTTTTAATTGCAGTTTAAACCAAAGCCAAAATAGCATCTGTGAATGTCTCTTATAATTACTTTCTGAGAATGATCACTCTGTTGCTTTTTCTGATCTCTGAATGTTAGTCTCCATGATTTATTTTAGAGAAAAATGTAATAATGTACACGCTGTGACTGAACTGTGACTTCTACGGTTTTCATGTTTACCTCAGTAGCTCTATTTATATTCGTCCAGATTGTTTCAACAGAAGATTACACATTACATATATAGATGGGGCTTAAACTGTGTGAAATGATGGTAGGAATTACTCACTTTGTCTTTTTATACCTTCTTGAGTACCAAAGTGGTCACATAAAATGTATAATTCAGGACCTCACATGAGGTATGTTTTAAATGTGGTGAATGGAGTAGTTTTTATTCTCCAAGTTGAATGACTTCTTACGTCATCCTACATACTAAAATTTTTACACTCTTAAGAGAAGGTGATAGATTCTGAGACGTTATCAGGGATCAGAGCCTCGAGGAGTAAGGCTGTGATTTTACACATACAGTATGCATACATACAATCATGTCTGCAGGCCAGCCCGAGGCTTTACATGGTCATTTAGCTCTCTGGTGCACTGATGAATTCAAATTACAGACCAGATGCCAGCCCCCAACCTTAACACAAAGGCTCACTTTTGAATTGAAAAAAATCTCTGTCCACCCACACACTCTTATGCAGACACAGCACACAGTCACACACACAGCTCCCTCCTCTCAGCTCAGCACCTTCCTCCCCTCCCTGCCAGCAGTTTTTTTCTGCTGTTGCCCATTCACTCATGGATGAAATGAAGTATCCTGTGCTGCGTGGACGGATACCTGCCCAAGTTATACTCAGTCTGACAGGTTTTAATGCCCTGGTCACTGCATTAAATGAGGTATTTGGAGATAGTGAAGGCTTCCTTTCCATCTGCTCCCTATGGCCTTGGCCTCTTTTTCTGTCACGCTGCGTGATTAGTTCAGGGTCTCCTTTATGCAGTAAATTTTCACTTTTGGTTGTAATAACACAGCTTATTGTTAGTATATGAATTTTAATGGCAAAATTGTACATTGTTCAGCTATATGTGGAAGTATAGTACATGGTTGAATGCATCACAGAGCGTATTGACTATGGTGTACTGTCAGGTGGCTATTTGTGACATGATTGATCATGATGGATTACTTGAGAAGCTTCTTGTGGAAATTTAAGTGTTCAGAGGTGAGCTGAGAACACGGGTAACAGAGCGGATTATTGAGGCAATCGACCAAAAGCTCTGTTGTCAATTTAAACGTGAGAAGCTTAATATGGAGACAAAAGATTTTTTTGGGGCAGGTTATCCAATCCTCCACCACTCTCCTCCTCCATCAGTCTTTATCCATTGTGCGTTTACCTCCTCTCCTTGCCTCCTCCCATGGAGAGCAGTGAAGCAGCATGTTTAGTGCTGCTGACATGAACAGTGGTAGCATTGCCTCTGTCTTGGTGGAAAGAGCACCTCGACAATTCATGCAGATTGTCCTCAAATTGCCGGGCTGTGAGAATCACCTCTTTTGTTTGATGCTTTAAAGTGCCTCTGATTCCGCTGGGACAAGCACCTCTGACTCCTGCAGATTTTTCCTTTTTTTCAAGCACCCCTCACCAACCCTGTCATCCCTTTTTTTTAGGGGTGAGAGAGTTAAGTGTGGTGGAAGAATATGTGCTGTGCAGCTCAAGAAAAACAAAGCAGAGCAGAGAGGAGAGGAGCGGTGCAGAGGAGTCTTCAATCTGAGGCGTCATCTATCTTAGGCTGAATTCATCACACTCTGCCGAAGTCATTTTGCTGAGGGGAAAAAAATGTTTGCCACCGCAAAGCATTCCCTGTGAAATATTGTTTGGATTTCTCCCTCCCTTTTCCATCAAACCACATGTTCATCATTTTCATATCTAAGAGCTTGAGATGCACTGTGGTGGAGGATGCATTATTCTGTTTTGTTCCAATTGTTTGACTAAAGCTCAATTACCCAATCCAGCATGTAAAGTATTGTCTGACTAACCCCATAAAAGCTACGACTGCTTAAACAGTTGAAAGTGCGTCTTTTCTTATCCCCTGAGTGATTTTGAGCTCGAGCGCAAATTCACTCTCAACCAGTGAAGTTCCTGCTTTGATTCAGATCAAATATTTGTGCTATAAAATTAGAACCTGCATGAAGTTTTAATTGGATGTAAAAAAACACTGGGTGTGATTTTCAGTTGACGTCTCTGCACCCACCCAGCACCAACATCCTGCAAATAAGACAGTGATAACAATTCACACAACCTTTTTATGTTACAGCATTGATGAATGTGCAAACATCAGATTTCCACCTTGGGTGTTGATGGTCTTTGTTAATTTGAAATATTTTAGATTAAGTGCAGCACATCTGTCTGAAACATCAGATGATCAGAGAGGAAGAGACATCTGTCACTTACTGGAAAGCACAGTCTCCAGATGTGTGGTGATAATAGGTGCTAACAAACGGATCACGTTCACGAGTTGTTGCCACAGGAGCCTCATATGAATTTTCTGACTTTTTCTGCCTGCAACGTACAGTTCATATTCATTGCAGCAGCTGTGAAGTTGTGTGTATGCAGTGCAGTTGCAGTGTCCAGACAGGTGTGGTGATCAATTAATGTATCATCAGAGCGTGAGCGTGATAGGTCTGCCATTACCTGAGAGTGAAAGCTCAGATGGCACACCAGTAATTACCTGATTGTCAACCAGGCAGTGCCACTGCCTAGACAAAAACACCAGCAGATTGGCATGCCACATTAAACACGTTTTTATTGGAAATAAAGTACGGTCTGCTTACCTTACTTCAAGCAACAACCCAGAGCAATATTGACAGAGTTGGTTGGTAAAGATGTAATTTACAGCTCGATCTTTAAAAATTCAAACCTGAAACTGGCTTCAATCATTGGTGCAAACTAAGAGCAGAAGTACAGATGAATATGACCTGTTTATGATTTTGTTGACGAAGGACACAAGCACTATCCTGGAGCTGTGTGGGACATTGTGGAGAGGAGGCTGGAGCAGAGGGAAAATGTTACGAGGACAGGAGAAACTCCTCAGTTTCAGTTAAGGCAACCCTGAATAATGGCCTCTAATGATGACCAATTACATCAACTCCTCTCAGGCCTTTTAAAAGAAGCAGACAGTTTAAGTGGGTTGGATGTCCATGGTGGATTCTCCATGTTCACAAGACTCAAAGGTCAAAAACATTAAAACTGTCCACATATGTTGGCCCTTAGAGAATCTGCATTAAAGCCCCTCTGTGGCTGGACCTGCTGACTTTAGGCAGGCATGAATGGCCTGAATGTTACCATGATAAGACACTTTATGACTTTTACATTTATATTTGACACAATGGGAGTGTATATGATGCCCAGTAACCTGCACTGCTTTACAGCTGTTTTTCTCCTGTCATGTGTTATATGACCTGCATGTTTGTCTGCAGGCACTTTGTCAAAGATCTCTCTCAGCCTGGTGCTGTTCTGAAGAGAGATGAAAACCTGTGCTGTAGAATCTCAGGCAACATCAACATATGAACATACAAAACAACAAAAATGCTTTTAATTAAGTGATTTTTAAGAATATAATTATTTCACTGTAATAAGGGAGCAAATGCCTTAATTTGTAGTGGGAATAAATATTTTTATTATTAGCATCTGCCTGTACTGAGACATTAAAAACGCTCTATTGAGTTATTTTGTTATACATGGGCACACAATAGTGTTGCTAATAGTAATGGGTGGTGTACATCAGCTACATAAACACATTGAAAATATTCTGGTTTGAAAATGCATTCTTATTTTTATTATTCATCATTATTTATTTTATCTTAAATATTGTGTAGTTGCTTCACACATTATCACAGTTTTGATTTGCTCCTGCTCGTGGGCTCACAGTGCTGAATTCAGAACCGTTGGTTGTCAAAACATATTGTAGCTGCTCTACATAAGATTATGGAACTCTATTATCGGCTCTTAAAAGAGTCTTTGTTTTATTATGTAGAGAACTGGTCCTTGGCTCGTGTGAACAGTTTTTCCATGTGCTGCTGCACAACAGCAAGTCTGTGTGTCATGACATGTTGGTGAGTGTGTGTGACTGTGATTAGCACTGCATCCACGCACATGTATGTCTCGTGTTTGAACTTTGTACTACCTATGAACCCATTATCTCTGATAACACAGCGGAATGGGCGCCCTTCCTCGGGTGGGCTTATCACCTGCCACTCCTCGCCTGTCTCCTTGTCTCGGATCCGCGAGCGGTTGCTCCCGTTGACCCTTCCCCTGTGAACGAGACAGAAGCCCTTTTTGAAGGATGTCTCTGCCTAATCCGGCCACCTCACTCTGCATCGACGGCTTGTGTTTATCAGCCAGCGCAGGTTAGGCTAGAGGAGACTGTGCATGAGGGAGAAATAAATAGACAGGAAAAATCAATATGGGCTGCATCAATGGGCTCTCACACTTCAAGAACACAGGTTTATTCAGCACAAGATCTCACCACATTGTGTGTAGTCCTTAGAATCATGTCAGGTTTAGTAATTAGTGGATTTGACCAGAAGAGTGTAACGTAGGCAGTTCTGTTTGATGTGCTGTGCTGTGCGGCGGTAAGCAATCCTCTGTGTTTCTAATGCGAAAGGGATAATAAATACTAAGTCCACTCGATTTGCAAAATATATAATCAAGTCAGCACATGAAAATAGGCATAAGGACACCTCTAACCAACAATCATCTTTCTTTTGTTCCATCACGGTTTTCCTTTTCTTCTTTCTGTGTTGCTGAGACTGCAGAGCATCATGGTCTAGTCCTCTGGGCTTTGCTGATGGGGCGAAATCAGGCCGACCAGTGATGTAAAGCTGCCTGTGTTTATGTGTGGCTCTCAAGGCCACTTCGCTGAGATAAGCCATGTTGCTGCATCTACATGATGAGCTTTCAGATATTTAAAGCTGCTGGATTTCACGGCAGATACAAAAATGTATTCCACCCCCAGAGAGTCTGAAGTAATAATAAATTACAAAACACAGAGCAGATGAGGTAAAGGGATGTAAAACAGCTGCGTCATGAGTGAGATGTTCCCAATTGTTTGAAGGTAGGGTTGGTCATTTGTATGTCAAACCCCTATTAATGTCCTGATAGCCATTAGTAAATAAAGTTGTCTAAAATAAAGAAAAGAAGCTGGTGTCTTTGGCACTTCCAGGACTGTTAATGACTATGATTTTCACGATAAGCAGCCCTAGCTATAGGAAATGATCTCTGAGCGGTTTGTGACGCAATCAGGAAACCCTGAAACTCTAACCCTAACCCAACAGCCAGGAAAGGTTTTTGTGGAGGTGAAGGGGCGGAGAGAGCACCTTCACCTGCACCACTGAGGATCAATCAGCACAGGTGAGAGCTGTTAGCTGATTGATCCTCAGACTTTAAAAGGAGGCAGCAGAGCTGCCTCGAGGAGATGCTGGGAAAGGGAACGCACTAGAAAAGGACACACTAAGGGATACACTGGGAACACTCGGGAGAAGACACGGAGGAAGCCAGAGGTCCAGCAGATAGTGCTGGACCGTTTAAGTTGCATGTTTTGTATTTTCAGTTTGATTAATAAAAGAGATGTTAAACAAGCAATGGTTGGACTGGTTGGTCTCTGGCTGTCGTGAGGGGAACCCCGTGGCGTGGTCGAACGCCACAGTTTTCCTCTTCAATAACCTTTTCAAGAACTACCAACAGTTGAATAGTCTGTGTGGCCATTGGATCTGTTTAAAGTACCATCTGTATTGATCAGATAAAAGAGCGACTATTCAAAGAGAATCGAGTTTGAGCGCCATCTTTTTAAAAAGTTTTTGTTGGGCCTGTGGTGGTTTTGTGTTCACACTATTTTATCAGAGCAGATAGTTGCAGTAGATTTTCTCTATAAACCTCTGCAATCTGCCTCCATCTTTTGTTGTTACATGCACTTGATGGAAAATGCGAAGGTATAGTTAAACAGTAATTTCTCACTAACAATTTCCTGGTGGGGTCTGTCTGCTGTTCACGTTAAGAAATAATTTTAGCCTGGTAATTGTTTGCCACAATTTTCAGTTTGTATTGGCATTTTCATTGATTACACTGTTTTTCTTTTATTGAGCAAAAACAATGTGTTGTCTGTGTTAGATTTTGAAGTTGGAATAAAGCTGTCGAGTCTTGCAACAAGGCCTTGTGAGGCTGCTTTAGTATCTGAAAATACAGACCAGGATGTGTAACCAAGACGACACCATTTACCATTAATTTGACGAGCAGTGTTTTGATTATGTTCACCAGCAAAACTGAAAAACAAGATAATGTCCACCTAGAAATGTATTAAGCCTATGTGCAAATGTGTTCTGTTTTTAAGATGCTCTTGCACAGTGTAAGGAAATACACATACATGGATGATCCAAATGAATGGGCCTGGCCTGGCTTTCTTTTTAAGGCCTATCTGATGAATAGTGAGCTTGGTTATTCTCTCAACGCAAGGCTCTAATAAGCCAAGGGACCCAGTCAAGGCCCAAAAGAGAAGCTCGAATTAAACCAATCGAAAAGAGCAGGGAACATGATTTACGATATGGGGCTGACTGCAGTGCTGCTCCACTCCTGCAGACCCCCCTCTGTAGCCAATCACAGCCAAAACACTCAACACTTCCTGCCCGGGCTGACTGCAGACCCTATGTGGTACGGCTGCCTGCACTGTTGTCGCTGCTTCTAATCTATTTGATTGATTATGAGCTTAATCCCAGCGTTATTCCCTGCATTTTGTCTTGTTCTTTCTCTACAAGGAGGCGAGAAAAGGCTAAAGACACTGTTAACCGTTTCCTGTGTTTGCAATGATTCATTCCCATTTTTTTTCATGCCTTAACTTTTATTATATACTGTGAGATTATGATTTTTAAATATATATACTGTAAAGGTCAGATTTAGGTAATTCATGCATGTGATTAGCAGCCGTGACACAGAGTGATGAATGTCGTAGGCCAGGGTTATACATCACTCTATGCAGGTAAAGCCCATGTTACATGTATTAAAGTAATGGCGCTGTCCTCGTATGAAACATGTTCCGCTCCCTCTCTCAGGGGCTTTCCATTTTTACCAATGAAGCCAACTACTACACCACCAGGGCCTGGAGTGAAGGCCTTTGAAAAAATGCAGATTGCAAGGAGCACAGGGTAAAATATCCAAATGTGTCTTTTCTGCTTTGGGCACAGATACAGTATGCTTGTGTTTTTCCTCTGTTAAGCATCACACTGACCTTTCACTGTGGTCATGCCCTTGAGGTGATGCCAACATAAATCTTCTCCACGCAGCCGCTGTAGAGATGATGGCACATGAGAGGAAGGGAGTCACGACCTCTGACCAGGCAGCATGGACAGCGTCTGACTTCTGCTCACTCTGCAACTGAGCAGTGTTGACACAAAATGACTTAGCCATTCTGGCAGACAGCGAGGAAAAGCAGAAGAGAAGCAGTGTGTTATCGGGCCGACATAGGAACTCAGCCACTCAGAGTGATAACACCAAACACATTCACATCAGACAAACTGCCTCGTCCCTGGCCTCCGACTATCTTCCCTCCTCCTCTATTCCTATACCTCCTTTGAAAAAAGAAAAGAAACAGTTGGAAAGTAACAAGTTTGTATTTGCTGGCCTCTGTATTGGAATGAGGCTGAGAGAATCTCAAGCTCTAAAAGAGAAGAGAAAAGCCCTTTGTCTGGACTGATAAGGTTTGAGGAGTGAAGAGAAGCCTTTTTTGGGAATTTGAACAATGCCAAAAACTGCCGGAGTAAATTTTCTTTTCCGTGACCTTTCAAGTGTAGTTACCATACAGAATGGTTCCTTTGGGTGAATACAAACCGTACTGAAATATAGAATTTTGAAGCATCCACCAGTGAGCAGCTAACTGTCCCTCAATGTGGTCATGGGTGTCTGCATAAATATTGCAGAGAAACTCTTTTTTAAATTAGACTAGATCTCATTCGTTTCCCCTACCTGTGGAGAAATCCATCACCTGATGTCATTTTATCTTCAGCACTATCAAACTGAAGTACGTAGGTGGAGTCGGGAAGCACTTCATCGCTCTTGTTCGAAAAATGTCCGTCGGTCTGTCATGCAGCAGTCGACTGACTCAATATCTGCAACAGTGGGGAGGCACTCAGACATGAAAGCAGCAGTATTAAAATGCTGCTTTAAAAAATGGAACAAAGTCACTCAGTGTCTGATGTCTTAAGCGGATTGAGAGAAAATCCATCTGCCTTAATGTCAGCCTGGCTGTCTATAGAGTACATTGAGTAGTAGGCTTTGTTGATGGTGATGTTAGTGAGGAGTGGACTCAAGCTGACAGCGAGAGGTGAGAGTGAGGAGAGGAGGAGGAGAGGGGAGTTGAGTTTTGTGTGTTATGGAAGATGCGGTGTAACAGACTGTGTGGCTCACAGGAGTATCAGCAGCACAGGTGTGGCTGAGCGATTGGGGATGTGGGGCCTAAAGTCTGCTCTCTCAAGGAATTAGTATTTTAATTGTTTGTGACAGAGATACATGACAGCCTTTTTGCTTGCTTGTCACCAAAACTGTGTATTAAAATACTTATGAGAAAGGTGGCAGAATTTTCGAAGGCATGAAAACATCACCCACCCTACCATTCAAATGTGAGTCACCAATGCGAGCCTTAAAGTGCGCCCACATAAAGCATGTACTGCTGTTTGTGCATGTGGTATAGAGCTTAACTTAATCTTGAATGCATGGAACATGAAATGACAATATTTGCTAACAAACGCAGTTTCACAAACACAACATTTATCTGAACTCTGCTTTGCAGGAAGTTACTGCATAATGTATTTATTTTGTAAGTGCATTCCCAAGAAAAACACAACTAGAGCCATGCAGAAGTGAGGAGCAGTTTTCCCAGCTGTCTTTAACAGTTGGAACCAACTAAGCACATTCTTTGCCAAGGAGCTGAATTCATTACCAGTGCCAATGCAATGTGCAAATTTTGTTAAAGGAAATGTAATTTTCCATTCCCCCTTGTTGATTGCCCTTAATGCAACATGCAAAGTGATGGTGATTTAATTGAATCTCCGAATGTGACTAATCTAAATCAAGGAGCAGATTAATCCATGGCCATTGTAATATCTTATGCAAATATTTGAAGCATATGCCATTAAAAGCTTTTATTAATGAGATCTCCAGGAAGCCGCTGTCACATGAAGGCAGAGGGAGTTTGTATAAGAGATGAAAATGTGCCTAACCTGCAGAAACACTGCCTGCAGCAATTAACATGTCTTTAATGTGAGCTCATATATGCATCAGTTGCAGATACTATAGGTGCTGCACTGCGGCTTGAATCACATGTATTTTTGAGTAACTTGTATGAATAAATCTTCTCTTTGCCTATATATGGATGAGCTACTAACATGCATAGAGTAAACAACCAGCAGTGCTGACACAGAGCCTGGTGCAAAACCTCATAGTCCAGTCTATAAATTCAAATCTACAGAGTAAAAGGAGCAGGGATGCTAGCAGCATGTGATCTGTGTGTCCCGCTGTAAGTCTGGCCTAGCGTATAATGCGTGTTAATGTTAGCTGGACCTCCTGGGCTGCTCTAGCATGGGGCTGAATTTACCCTCTGGGATCACCGACTTATTTCTGCCATCCTTTGCACAATCCACCGTATGCTGATGCATTATGTTTTCCATTATCTTTTACCCGTTTCTCTCCCTCTCGCTCACTCACTCACACCTCCCATGGTGCTGGACAGCATCAAACAGGGGATGGTGATTACAAGAAATGTCAATGCATTCATTAAAAATTCCTCAGAGTCCCGCTGTGCTCACTGTGCCCATTCGGTTTTATGAAGCATCTTGGAATTGTTGTCGATTGTCGTATCACATGGCAATCTCCTGCATACGTCCAAGTGTGCTTGTGTTCGAGTGTGTTCAACCTCTTACTGCTTCCCTCTCATTTTATGGCGTTTACGCTTGATAGATTGTGCCGCATTACAGGAGAGGGAAATAGCTTCTCACAGCCGGTTGGTCACTCTTTCACTCGTACAGTCCCCTACTGCCATTGCCTCTCCCCCCCTCATCTCACTACTTCCCTTTTGCTTTGGGGGATGGCCACAGCTGGCCAGACATCCAGGCAGGGCTATGCCTGAGGGAGCCCCATGCAGCTGGCAGATAGTGAGGTGCAGGAGTGGAAGTTGGGGGGAGCTGAGGGGGTTGTGAGCTGAGGGGGTTGGGAGCTGTGTGTGAAATTCATGGACAATTGTGGATTTGAAAAGCAACATGGTCCATTTTAATATATTCCTTCTTTGATGGTTTAACAACACGAGTAAAGGCCTCATGATACCAGAACAGGTGACGCATCTCAACTTTCAAGAAATGAAGTCAGAAATATCCCAGATACAAGATTATCCAGAGAGCCAGAGAGGTGATGAGAGATGGAGCCGCGATGACGACGTCCTGCCGATACACACGCTTCACCAATCAGTCTCATGACTTTTCACCCTGTTTTACAGCTTCAAATAACAAATATAAACCTCACTGTTGCTTATTCTTATCTTATTCTATCTACTTATAGGCACTGGTTCAGCATTACACGGTATACACTGAATATTTTTATTTCAATTACAATGTATTTATACTTTTACTTTTATTTAAATGTTTCACTTATATTTAAGATTTACTCTTTACTAACACTTCTTCCTCATCATCTTCTCTTTGTTTGCTGGACGATCGTTAACAACTCAAGGTTCATACCACAGTGATGTTGTGATGTTTCACAGCGGATATGTTCTAAAGCAAAAAAACAACCTGCTGAAGACGTTGCATCGCTAAGTTTAATGTAAATACAGACGTGAAATCAGTTCAGTGTTGCTGGTCTGCTGTGAGTGACACAGACAGCTGTCTGTATGCAGGACAAGTAGTTTTAACAATTAGTGTGTGTTAACTGTTATTATCAGATATCAGCCACGTCATACTCTCAGTGTGACAAGTCAGAATGTTCTTACTCAAAACTCCAACATATGTAATTACATAGTAAGATTCAAAATACTATTCTATAATCTTTCATTCCAGTTTCTGATAAACCCAATTTAAGTCTGACTAGTCATAAATACGACACCATACTGACTAGTTCAAACTTAATTTAAGGTATATTGAATTAAGATCAATTTAAGACATCCGGAACTTGGATTATGACAAATCAGAATTAAATTGTATGCATCTGAAACTGGAATTAAAGTCATAATTAAACTGCAGATGTCTGTAATACACTAATTCATTACTCTAAAGCAGCACTTTCAAGATTGGTTAACGCAATTTTCCATGTCATATTTCAACATATGTTGTTTTCTAACAAGGAATCAATCCTTGAGAGCTCAATTAAGTTTTTCCTAAAATTATAGAGTATTTTAGTTGCCTTAAACCCAACTAAGCCTTAACGATAGAGTAGTGGCACATCTAAAATGATGATATGTAGCCTTTGGTTTTTGTAGCAGCCATTCTCCACTGATAAACAGTGCCAGATAATAAACATTCCTTTGGGTGGTTTTTGAAGGACATATCTTAAACATTTTATTCATGGGAGCTTGCCGTAAAGCTCCATGTTCTACAGCAACTGCATAATCAACCCACACTCCTTTGATAAATAATATCTATATTATTTGACAGTTAATCTACGCCTGTTGCAGGAGATGGACTGACGATGTTTTCTTGCGTAATTTCTTGGAGCATGCCAAGAGCTGTAACAACACTCATTCTCTCAGGCATGGTCTCTCATCCCCTGCTTCGATTTAGTGCTATTCCTAGTTGGCACATCTTAGTTGGGTTTAATGAAACACATCTTTAAGCTGTGAGTCAGCTATTAATATGCTATTTTATCCATTTTGATCCTCCATCGTCAGGCAGAGAAACAGGCCAGTCAATTTCACAGAAACAACTCTCAGCTCTAACTGCAGATTTAGTTGGACTTCAACAGTAAGGAGCAATTAATTCCATTTCCCTGCAGGGCAGAAACTACATTTTTGTCATGTTGTTAAAATGTTCATTTCTCTAAAAATATAGGCTTGCTCAAGTGACCATACATTTCCTGCATTTTACAGATTAAATTTAAGTTACAGCCAAAGCGAAAAGCAGTGGAAGGTTTGATTCTGCTGGAATCTGAAAAATAAATGCCCCTCGTCAGTTGAAGTGGTAATTTGCATCTGCTTGCTTTTTTTAATCTGTAATTGCTCATTGCAGTTGTGTTTCTACACTCAGCGTGTCGATCAGTGGAGAGATCAGCACTGATCATCAAGAACACAGAGATCCAGAGAAATCAAAACAAAGTACAGTGATTTACAGTCTACTTCAAACCAATAATGTAAGATTAGAGCAAACCAAAAGAAAGAAAGAGATGTATTCACTGAGAGGTTTTAGTACACAAGAGATGTTGGTTTGAGGACATACCATTAGAGTCAGTGGGATAATAAAAAGAAAAGATCTTTTGACTGGCACTGGTCATCCCTGGGCTCATCATCAGAATTTGTTATTTTCCCCCAGACATCTCAAGGCTTACAAGTAGTATCACATGTTTTTGTTTGGATTTTCATTTTGAGTTTCGGTGTTCAGCAAAGACCTCAAACAACACACACGGTCTATCTAACAGCTAACCCTGGAGCTTTTCCATCATAATGCAAGATTGTTAACTGCAGATTTTTCCTGGTCTGCACTTTTTCTTCAATGGCCATCATTCAGAATCTATGCATTAACATTCAGTAATTATCTCTCTCTATAGCTGCTTTCAGACATGAACTGGGCTTTGCAGTTCCACTGTATTTTCTCTGGAGGAGCTGCACGAGTCAACACAAATGTCCAAGTTAGACGCTCCAGAGTTTCTGCAGACTTTAGGTGACAGATGCAAAAATGAAAATTAATGCGGAGGATCTGTTGCTCTTGTGAACGTGTCTGTGCAGAGAACCTCCAACTCTGTTGTGACTGTGAAAGGCAGACTCTGGGTAAACTCTGTAGCCATTTCTCTGGATTTTACCCGTAGTTCATGTCTGAAAATGGCTTATGTTAGTACATATTGGTAGTGAACAAGTCTACCATTGCTATGCTTGATTCAGATTCCCAACATAAGCATTAGGGATTCATTGTTTTTACAGGCTGCATTTTCCATGTATTGTATTGTCTCTGACGTTGGGGCCGACCCCATGTGGTCCAGGATAGTATTTAGGCAGCATTTGCAACAGATAATCACAATCAGCTTAAGATGCTTTATTACACAGATTCCTCACATAAAGACAAAGGTCATGCTCACAATAACATTGATACATCAGCTGACACATGCAAGATTAATGCCACAAATGGAACATGTGATTGATCATAAGAAATGTCTACATTATATCTTGTTATAATGTATTATATTATATTCAGTTATCTTTTAGTAACAGACTTCATCACAATTGTTTACATAAATATTTTACTGCCACCAAATGCAAAAGGGAAATGTAGCATATATTTCCCACAATTATATATGAGCTGATACATGTATTGAAAAAAAAAGAAAAGATTCCTTGGATGTTATCAAATATAATGGAGTCTTGATATTTTACAATTGAACCATAAACTTTATTAAAAATGAAAGCACAAATACAATCAAGTATGTTGATATTAAATTCAGAAAATAAACATATTTTCTACAGAAAGTGGATGTTATTCTATTTTATTCTTATCTGTGCAAACCAGCAAACATATGGTTAATGCTGATACCGATAGCTGGGAAAATAGACAAAGTAACAACTGAGAAAAATGGTGATGAAATCAGCCATGACATTAAAACTTGACGTATATATTCAGTATAGGTATAAAATTAAATTTCATAGAGAGGGAGGTTTATTGTGTGGTCCATAATCACCCTCTCTCTACGGATAATTATAGACTGTATATAACCAGCCCCACAGTCTGTAAATGGCTAAAAGGTCAGAGTGTCCGCCCATGTAAGACAGGCCTGTGTATATACTGTATGAACGAGTAGGGGCAGGCTGGGGTCTCTGCTGGCTCTGCTGCAGAGCGAGGGGAAGGCAGGGGGAATCAGAGCCACAGAAAAACCTTTGTTCGCCACTCGCTGCACGGAATGAAATGGCATTGATTGTTGGCTCAGATGTCGGGTAGGAGGGAGTGGCTGGGAAACAAGGAAAAAGAGAGAGGGACGGAGAAGAAGAGGATGCAGAGAGAGACATGAAGAAAAGAGGCAGATGGACTGGGAAGGAGACAGGCAGGGAGATATCGTGGAAAGAAAAAAAGATGGGCAGGAGTGATCGAAGAGAAAACGCAGGGAAAGTGTGAGGCTTCTGCAAATCTATGATAGGACTTAAAAGGGAGAGGAACAGAGAGAGAAAGAAAAATGTAGGATGAAAGAGAGGAAGCTGGGCATCAGTGCCATGTAAGCAGGTGGTGTCTGTGGCAGCCTCATCCTCAGATCCTCCTCAGTGGGATACCTCATCAGCATTCCTACCTCAAATTAAATTTCAAATTTAACCATTATCAGAGAGTGGATGAAGGCAGGGTCCCAGTGGCTCTGAGGGATTAAGTGCTGGCTGTGTACTCATAACATCGTAGCTTTGAATCTAGCAGCCTTCATCATGTACTTCCCATCAATTTACCCTGAATAATAGACAGGAAATCAGAATACATTAGCATACAATAAAACAAGTGTGAGTAAGTTGTAGAATGAATCTTATATTAATGAGTGGGATCTTATTAGTAGATTGAATGGTTATTTGAATAACGATGTCTTCCACACACACAGAAAATGATATCATGCTTGTATCCTCATATTTTCTGCTCTGTTAGTTAGTGTAAATTGAGTGTTAAATGAATGAAGGGATAAATGCATCACATATCTCCTGCCTTTGACGAGGAATGTAGAAGAAATTTAGAGCACAGAGAAAATCGAGGGAGGTTTATTTTGGTCAACTACATGACAATCTTACATAAGTAGAGTATGAAAGGCTATTATTGTGATGCACAATAGTTCAAGAGGCATCATCATTCACTTTGCTTGAGACATTTCTCAGAATCTGAAATATTTTCGATGGGAATACCTCTTATATAGTGTTGTTGTTTTTACATTCACTTTCACATTCAGAGCACACATTAGACTAGGGCTGCACGATATTAGGAAAACATGACATGTGATAACCTTGTTGAATATTGCGATAAATAAACAAATGCTTAGGCATATGGTGTTTCTGCTTTGGTTTCACTGCTAACATAGACCCCCATACAGTTAGCGGTCTATGCAGACAATGAAAAAAATATGAAATGCATTATTTCCATTCCAACATTTTTTTTTGAAAAAGTCCCACCTGGCTACAGAAGCAGGGACCACGCACAGCTCCACAGCCTGAGGGGGAAGGTGTACAGCCCAGCCACAGCACCACAAAGTCCACCCAGGGAGCCATGCACAGCTCCACTAGGCCCACTCTCTGTGTTCATTTCAGGTCTTTCGGCTGCGCACTGTTCCAACCACATCAAACCAAACTGAGCCCCGACATCTCCTTCAGCCCTATTGACTAAGTTTACAAATTCTGTTGTTTTTACCCAGACTGAGTTTACACATGTGTCCGATCACACTGTTTTTGGTGTGTGTGTGTGTGTGTGTGTGTGTGTGTGTGTGTGTGTGTGAGAGAGAGAGAGAGAGACAGAGAGGAAAAGAGCGAGCGAGTGGCTGATAAATGTGCTGCTCTGAAGAAAGATTGAACTCATTAAGGAAAGTATTGATCATTATGTTATGATCTGTGTTGATATTGTGGCGAGGAATCAACAGTTAAATTGTGGGTCAGAGAGAGCAGCAGAGTGTGTGTGTGTGTGTGTGCGTGTGTTACTTTGCCCTCAGTTTCTGGAACTATCATAAATAAGCGACACAATTCTTTTATATAATCAACCGCTCATAGCGATGAATTTGATCCGGGAGAAACGTGATCACTGAAAGTTTCCACAGTAGTTTAGTCGGGAGAAGGTGGAGTGAGATTTGACGGAGCCGCCTCACAGTTCTCTGTTTTCTCTCTATTTTCTTCTGACAATGATTCATTGACGGAAAAACCTGTAAATAGTCAGAATATCTTTAATTTATTATCCAAGGCAGCAGGGCTCCATTTGATTGGCCAAATATATTGACATGCAGAGCGTGTATGCATG
The DNA here is from genome assembly GCF_024713975.1 of Paralichthys olivaceus. NCBI lineage: Eukaryota > Metazoa > Chordata > Actinopteri > Pleuronectiformes > Paralichthyidae > Paralichthys > Paralichthys olivaceus. Next base: position 22,067,519 of record NC_091094.1, on the reverse strand, counting down.
TCACATGGAACACCATTTATCGCAGTTGAAGCTGTCTTTTGTGATACGCACATGTTGATATCGCGATGATGATACATTTATGAATCCTGCTACCCAACATTAGACACCTATTTTAGACACATATTTGAAAAACTACTGTTTTTTGTATAAAAAATAAAATAAAAATTCCAGGTTGTTCAGATGGCGCATTTATTTGTTCTGGTTTGTTTTTTAAATACTATTGTACTTGTATATATATATATATATATATATATACGTATACATATATAAGTATAGACATATATTATAATAGTGTTTATAACTCAATAAATGAGCAGGTTTATGTAGAGAAATTTGTCTCTGTATTCTAATGTTTCAAACTTAGTTAAAACCTGGTAGCAGTTTATCAATCTGGTCGTCTCTAAGCTGCAGCAAATCGCATTCACTTTTAGAAATGAGTTCCTAAATATTCCTGATTTTTTTCATCAAGATCCGTTATTTATCGCCTGGGAAATTGAGGGCTGTTAAACACATCATAAACACGAGAAGCAGGTTCTTTAACAAAATGATCTTCCCTCAGATTTTCGGGCCTGCTCACTCCTCAGCCAGACATACGAAGAATTTCTAATGACACAAGACAACTGAACATTTAAAAGCCATTGAAATATATTCTGCTGCTTCTTAGCTCAGCATCCTCTCTGCAATAACTCACAGTGTAATACAAGCTCACAGACGCTCTCCCGGTGAGATGTACTTTGTTACATTTTTGTAGATGTGAAAGGCAAATTCAGCTGAGCTTTGAAGATGTCCTATTGTGCATGATTTACATGCAGGCGGCACACCTGTGGATGTCTCAGCTTATGGAAAACATGCGGCAGGGAATTCTTTAGAAAGAAATAGTCTGTATAGAGGACATCAAAGCAAAGTGGTCAAATGTCTGTGCTGGCGAGTACAGCTCTAGCTTTACCTTGAAACCCTCTCTCTCTCTCTCTCTCTCTCTCTCTCTCTCTCTCTTTCTCTTTCTCTTTCGTGTCTTTTTTTCTTCCTCCCTTGTTTCTTGTCTCTCTCTGCCAGTCCAGACATTGGCGCTCAGTCTTCTTTTTTCTCCTGGGAGTTACCATTGACATGCCTCGGGCTAAAGGGAATTTGTTCTGCACATCAAGTATGCATCATCCCGCTGTTTCTGTGGCCTTTAGAAACAGTGAAATACACAGAAAGCAAATGGAAACACATTGCAGTGTGGCCGTCCTCCCTGTTGAAAGTCAGGATTCAGTTATAAGAACATTTCACTGGTTTTTGGATTGAGAAGGACGATTAGCCCGCTGATCAAATTATGCCAGATGTATATTTGTTAATAAACGTCTAATGACACTAAGAAAGTCCTGCTCAATGTGCATTTTCTCATGGTTTAACAGCAGTGTGTGTGTACGTGTGTGTTTATGTGTGTGTGTACGCGTCAGGTTTGTGTGTGGAAAGAGATTTGAAGAAGAACCAAGCGCCTAATTATACTTAGAGAGAAAAGCAGTGTGTGATAACCTGATGGCTCCGCTGTGCGTACAAAAGAAATATTTCTCTCAGTTTGAACAGAGCACAAGACTCTAGATAGTTTATTAATGAAATGGGCATTCATAATTATGCTGACTCATGGAAAATACATTGTGGCTGCAGCAGGGGGCAACATCTGTGGTTTCGGCAATTTATTATTATTTTTCTTGACTGAAAAGACATTTTTTTCAGGGGGAGAAGAAGAGGTGGTAACAGAAGTAATAAAAGAAAAAAAATTGAAAAGAGGGGGTGGGGGTTATTGCAAGGTCAATTCCATTAAGAATGCCTCAGGATGAATGTATGGCCCAGAGCTGCTGGGCACATCGGGGCTCGCCTTTCATCAATCACCAGCTTTTATGTTTCGGCCATGACACAGGAAGCAGAAGGGAACTGATTTGATTATTGCCATATTTCTGAGTTCTGTAGCTGACAGCCTTGGACAGAAAAGTGCACAGAAGTTCTGAGTATTTTATTATTTATAATTTCACTCTTATGACACAAGGATGGTTAAATTGATATATTTTTGAAATAGTTTTCATCCCATCCCATAAGAAGAAGAAAGCCTGTGCAACGTGTGCCTCTGTGCCGTAGAGCTGTAGTGTGTCCAAAAATGATTAAAAACACATCAGTGACTCAGTTGCACAGGGTGTTACTTTAACTCATTACCATAAAAGTGGGTACTGCAGTTTAGTTTAACTCAATTCCATACAATAATCACAATGCACTTGTATTTAATACATTAAATAAATGGGCAAGCTGTGGTCTGTCTGTTCAACTGATTTCAGAGTTAAAAATTATAAACATTATGAGTTGTTTTTATACTTTGAGTTTCATCGAGTATCATGGAAAACAAAAATGTTTTGTCTTCAGTTATTGACAGTTTGGCTTTAATAAGGTCAGGAGAGTGTATCAGTGTCAACCTTTCAAGAACTGAGCTACTGGCATGGTGGAAAATAATTCATTGTCATAAGGAATGGTGTCAAGCATGGATTTGGTTTATTGATATTTGTAGAGATGTCTCAATGTCACAAAAAGATGAAATGTGCAGAAGGCTTTTATTGTGTAATTGGCTGTTCTTTCAATGTGCACATGAATTAGGCTTTTCTTTTGCTCCGAGTCACAACAACGCTTTAAACACAAAATTCACTCTAGAATACTAAAAAACAATCGCGACATCTATAATTGAGCATCATTGGGAAAAATGAAAACAAAGTAGCAACACTCTGCAGTCTTTGTATGTGATATATTTTTCATGTTCACCCAGAGGAAAATTACAGCATGTAATGGGAAAATGACATTTTATGATACTATATATTTTTTTATTCTAATACTTCAGTTAAGTGCCCTGTGTTCGGTTTTGTGAATATATATGCTTTTCTTACCAAATAGCTGATAAAGCACAATGCTGCTTTTATTACACAGTGACACTAGTTTACTTTCCAAGCCTGACTTGTCGAGTGTTTCTGTGATAATCACTGTTACTCTCAACCCCGACCTGAAAGCTCTGGACAGGTTGTCACAGCTTTTTGTGTGAAGAGCACGTTGTAATAGAAAAGAATGAGATAACTCCTTATTCGTATTTACCTGTATATTTTCTTATTACATTTTTTTTTTGTATTCTACCCAGTACTATAATATACTGTATCTTTCACTCAACCGCCCAGTGGAACTAGCAAGACCCCAGGGAGAAGACAACCTCTCCACCGGCCAATTACACCATTAATTGCTTATCAGATCCAATTTGGGATTGCAGTAAATGAAGCAAAGTATTCTCTCCTGCGTGTGTGTGAGAGAGAGAGAGAGAGAGAGAGAGAGAGAGACAGAGAGACAGAGCAAGCCAGCGTGGGCTCGTGTGTATCTAACTGTGGCAGGCTCAATTCAGTGTGTTACCCCTGTCATCCCCAATCAGTGGAATTGAAACACCTAATTGCCGAGCTCCCACTCGTTTGCCTTCTAAAACATTCCTTTGTTTGTCTAATCAGACTCACACACACACACACACACACACACACACACAGAGCTGGATACTGTGACACACCAGGTCTTCCTCGTGGATGCACACAAACATATCACTGTATACTACAGCTCCACTCTCTGAGAAATATACTCTAACTTCAGAGGCATGCATCTGCTCTAGTGGGAGGTGGAGTAATTGATGGAGAGCATTATGTTTTACAGCTGCTGTCGTCTGTAGATATGCTGACACATGCTTGCATTAATAAGGGGGCATTAGTTAGCCTCTTCACTGTGAGCCTCCACTGCCTCTAAGTTCCTCTCAGTTTCCCTGACAAGATTAGAGACACCTCTTCATCCGCCTTGGTTTTTAATTTTTGATATTTCTTATAAAATATGCACCTCCAACTCTTTTTCTCACTTTCTCGTTACTCCATGAAGTTCTTAGAGAGTCACTTGTGAAAAATGTTTAAATAAATAAACAAAAGTGACTTGAATATGAACTCCTATTGATCCTCCTCATCTTCTCTACCTGTAACCCACCCAAACTGTAATGAACCATGAAAAGATTAGGCTAATTGGACCATGGCAGGTGAAGAGTTCAGCCTACCTCTATTTTCTCTAATGCACATCCTCTCCAATCTTGGCAGGACACACACACACACACACACACACACACACACACACACACACAGACAGACACACACAGACAGACACACACAGCTTGTCAAGCATAATAACCTGGCTGGTTTATAAGATGTCTCATTATACCTGCAATTGACTTGTTGGAGACATAACCGTTGATGCATTCAGGGGTGTTGTGTCAATTTTTGATAGAGTTGCCGACTGATTTATTTTCTCAGGGAAAGTGAATCGATGGAAATCTCATTAAGGTAGAAGGTAAAGGTCACAGCATGCGTGTGAATGAATGCTCCGGTGGTTCTTAACACAATCTCTGTACAGTTTTAAAGGTGTGTAGGTGACTTGTGCACAGTGCAATGACGCAAAGCAAACTTTATTTTTCATTATAGTTTTCTGGAGAGTTTGTTGTGGTTATCGAAACATTTTTTAACAACCAAATTGTCACAGCAATGATGGCACAATAATTCCTGGTATACAAAATATAAAGTACAATTTACACATTTGGTGGAAACAATGCAGCTTGCAAAGTTTTCAAATGTTGGTGGAGCACAGCGAGCTGGCAACCTGACAGTTTTCCTGCCTCATCTCCAGTCATGCTGAAAGAGACTCTTGTGACCATTAGAGCACTATAGACAAAATCAAGTAAGACTGATTGCCCCAAAGCTACATTTGTCAAGAAATAATACTGAGAATTCATCCCCCATGTTTCTTAACCGTTCCATCAGTTGTCCAGATCCTGCAGGGATGCTGAAACGTGTGAGAAAATAGCAGGAGCTGCAACTTAAATGCGGCTGCTGCGCTTCAAGGCAAGACTGCATTTCATTTTTTAAAGTGTGTGGCTATCTGTACTGTATTGATATTATGTCTTAGTTTATTATATCTGCTGGAAAATGTGCTGAGGTCTCCTGGGGAGTTCAGCGTGTTCTCAACTGTTAAAAGACCCCAGACCTCGATAAGTCCCAGTGAACTCGGTGACTGGATGCCCGGGGGGACGGATATTTCCCAGACTCAATCCCTCCAAAAGAAGAGTTTTTTGGTCAAGAGCTGTTACTCATTTTATTCCCCTACCTCCTCGCTTCTACTCATTTCCTCTCCTCTTTGGTGTCTCTGTCAGCCTCTCGCTTCAGTGGCAAAGTGACAAGTGAACAATGATTCATATGCATCGAGTACAGAAGGGAGTCTATTTCAAATGTCTTGCTGGCCCAACTGAAGTCACCCAGTGCTACCACACGTCCCATTCCACATCGTCCTCGTGCACACACTCACACGTACACACGCACATACACACACTGCTGAGGGTTAGATGTGAATTGTATTTCAGTGGTGTGAAGCCGGCAGCATATGAGGAGACAGTAGGGGGAGAGAGAGCTGTGATGTTTACACTTCTCAGATAAATGGCCGAGCTGTTTGCTTTAATAACCACACTGAATGCAGAGACACATGTAATTGCTTTGATGTTGCTCTGATGGCTACAAATAATGGCACTCGCCATGATTATGGAGTCAGTGAGGTGCTGGAGGCGCACACGCACGGGCCTGCGTGCGCAGACTTCAGCGCCTGTGCATGTAGCAGTACGTGAGAATCCCCCCATCCCTCATCTCCTTTACTTTTTGTCTGGGTCCCCACCCCAAGGGCTTGATTTAGATGAAATGTCACTTTTAATGGAAAATGTGATGGAAGCAAAACAACAACTTGGAATATTGCTTGTGTAAGTAGCAGGAATGGAGGCAAGTGCCAGGGCGATGTCAGTGGCAGGGGTTGTTTCTCCCTTGATTGTACTCTTTTGGAATTCATTGGTTGCCTGTATGATATTACTGTTGTAGGAAATGTAGCCCTCAGGCAGGCAGGGCAGCCGACACATTGCTGCTCTTTATAGATGAGTGTGCCAGGAGGAAATGCGTTTGCGGTCTGGCCCCGCTGCGGACTCGATGTGGAGCCAGCTGAGGGGGGGAGTGGACGGCGGTGCCACAGCGTCTCATCATATCTGCCCTTTCTTCTTTTGTTTTCGTCTCACTAACTTCCCATTTTAATTTCTTTCATGTCATGAATTTGCATGAGTTACACTGACATTAATGAGACACAAACCTCCCTGGCAAGGCGTCATTAGTTTTTGCTTGATTGGCTTCAGTATCTGAGCATTGCTTCTGAAACACTTCACTTAATGTCTCTCATGCAACCAGCTGCTCCTCTGCGTCAGAGCAGTGGGTATTTCTTAATATTATTGGTGCAGCAAATGATCATGGCATGCCACGGGCGACTCCGAGACCTCCCCTGGACCTAGTTTGTAGCAGTGCAGATATAAGCTTCAATATCATTTATGTAGCCTGTCATGCACTTTTGTGTTTCTATGGTAACTCTAGTTACACAGAATTCCCATTTGGCAGTGTAGTAATTAATTTATCTCTATTGATCTCTTGTATCCCTCAAGCCCTTCAGCTGGGTGGCCTGAAAGCTGCATTGTTGATTGAATGCGCAGTCTATCTTCAGATGCAATCGCAAATCAGTCCCTGTGGGGGAATGACTGGGAGTGGGCCAGATTATGCTCTTTCATGCTGCAGCGGTAATGATTCATTTCATCATACAAGACACAAGTGACTGTAATTGCAGGTCTGGTAGTGGGCAACAGCCTCTGCCCTACTCGTGGTCATGTACACTGTTGTGGCAGGGACTTAACTGCTGCAGTAGGCACTCAAGGCACAGCATTCATAACCAACTCCTGCTTATTCCCAGTGATCTGCTCGTTTTGCATAGTTGGCATAGCGGGGCGAGATACTTCATGTTCAGATTTTTATAATAAGTTGTTACTGCCAGCTCCTCGTACTGTGACATTCACCCAAGGCCGGGCAAATAAGGATTGAGAAAAAAATATAAAAAGATTATATTTGCCCAAGGACCTTCAGCTTTCTTGCCCCCTGCCTCTCCTCCTCCCTTACACCTTTTCACACTTCAACTTTTCATCTCCAGGTATCATGTTTCTTCTACGTATCTTTGATGAGTAGGAAGCACCCCTGGCAAACAGATGAAGAATAAAGATCGTATAGACCTCTCCAAACACATCAGGGATGAAGAGTCCAGAGCACATCCTGTACTATGCAGGAGAAAAAATGTTTGCATAACAGCCATCATATTCATTACCCAGTCAGTATTGTCGAGGAAAAAACCAAGTCACGAAACTGCTTTTCGCTTTTGGGTGATAAGAAACTTAACTCACAGTCATTTGGATGTTAGTGTCTCTATTTGTTCTCTCATTCCTGTCTTAACCCAGGGGTGCAGCTTTGGGAAATAAATAGCTATCAAAGAAAGGAAAATGAGAGAGAGGAGGAGTCAAATCTGGAGAAGATAGATAGGGGCAGTAATAGCACCAGACAACTCCACGGGAGGCAAAAAACAAGGAACTAAAAGCAGCAGAAGTAAGGTAGAGATGGGAAAAAAGTAATGATACCTCACCTTATGTCAGCCTGTGTGACAGGAACGACTTGGAAGTTTGGAGACCTGCATTGTCATGGAAACAGATTTTTGTGCTGCTGACAGGCGGAGGGTTGGGGGTGGGGGGGTGGGGTCTCTGTGTTTTTCCACTGGATGTCGATGCCTGCCGATAAAGATGTCATCATGAGAATAATAGGTGTTGGTCGTCAATGGGCCCGAATGCTGACATCGCCCTAACTGTAGCCGTATTATCCTGCGCAGTCCACCGAGGATTCTACGGGCTGTGCTGGTGCATCTCTCTTTTATTTGAAATTTGAGGAGAGCTTCCCACAGGGCCTCTTTAAGATAACAAACCGCAAGACCAGAGATGTGACATGTTATGAACTGTGGCAAAAAGATACAATTCTGCCTTTCATATTTGATGAGGAGTGTGGGATGAGGGACGAGTGAGTGGTGTGAAAGCGAAAAGAAAGAAAAGCCGACTGTCCTCTTATCGTGGATTCCATTCCTTTTACCCACTAACTAATATACTCATGGAGGAGGATAATAAACTCATTACTATTAGATCAGGATTAGCGAAGGATTGCTCTGTAATCCTTCTACCAACACTCACATCATGAATCTTCCAGAATATTCAGCTTCTGTGTTAATGATCATCAATGCCAGTAATGTGCTGCATCTTGGATCACACTTTGTCCCAGCATCCTCGCATGAATTTGTGCGCTGGAGGCTAAAATCCTGTTTATCATGTCCGGGCTGCTGTGCACAGGGGCAGTGTTTTTAATTAAAAGTTGTCGTATCTCTCTCTCCAACATTGGGAGGTGTGATCACTGCCTGTCACTTTGGGTCGACACAAACATGTTTATTTTTGGTCCCAGATTCATTTAATGGGCTTGTCAAAACTGATGAAAATTAGAGGAGGCAGAGGCAGCTGATAAGCCCCACTGTTATTAGATGGGCTGGAGCTGTTGTTTGTCTGCCTTAGTTTGTCCTGTGTTGATGCATAAATGCCCGAGCTCGACCAGCCAGCAATCGAAAGAAAAATCCACGTCCCTGCACAACCGCTAATTCATTCCCAGACACAGAGTCGGAGGATTCTAGTTTTCTCTCCATAAATTTTAAGAATAAATAAAAGATGTGACACTTGGGGCTACTGAAAAAGCCCCACAGTATTCAGCAGCGCCTCTACACTGTAGTCTGCTCACTTTTGTTTGAAATGTAGAACAGCAGAAGTAAATAGGCATGGGAACAGGCAAACTCTGTTCTTATTCACAGGGGCGCGTTCTATCTTTGTTGTCCCTCCTGAACACACAAGAGCAAGCAAAAGTTGGATTCTTCCAACAAGTCCTCTTAGGGCCAGAATAATAGTGCACCACTGCTGCCTGGTGTGCATCAAATAAATATGTGTATCAAATAAAAAGTAGGAGTTTTATATCTGTATCCATGTCTAGCGTCACAACCTCACAGCTGCATGAATACAGTATTTCCTCTCATGGCAAATATATTTAGTCAGTTTCTGCAGTTGTATTGCAACAGATCACACTGTAGTTTATTGGTGCTATACATGACTCAAGTGCGGAGAAGATGGAATTTTACTGCTTTCCTGCCACTCATAATACAGCACAGTCGCGTCTGCTCCACAAAGGGTGGTTGTATTGAATAGCTGTTCTCACCAAGGTTACACAGAAAGACAGATGACAGCACAACATGCAAACGCAAATATCTGCTTCCAAGGTGTCTTTAGTAGAGGGCACAATGGCATAGTATTTGTGTGTTTGTTGTTCAAGTCAGTTCTCATCTCATGAAAAAGCAAGTACTGCACACATGAAGCGGGACTGAGCCGATAGAGAGCAAAGCCAGAACGGAAGAATTGAACATGGAAGAAAAGGAGCGTTTGATATCAAAAAGATGAAGAAATGAGAGATTAAATAACACATGATGTTATTTGTGGTTATTTTTGATCTGTAGGGCTCCACATGGAGGCTGGAACTAAGCATTTGAGATTGCGTTGTCCTTGAAATCCAGACTGTTACAAATTGTCACTTCCCTAATATGATTATTAGTGCACGGGCAGAAAGAGCCAAAACAGGATTTGCAGGTCTGGTCATCCGTCTAATAGGCAACGATTATCATAAAAGATACAAGCATGATGTCACTTAACCGGATAAAGGTTGATTGTTTTTGTCTAATTCATTTTGTTTTCCTTTTTAAATACAGTCTTTGTTTAGGAAATTATCGCCAAGGGTATTTAATGTAGTGTTGTCACGGTACCTAAATGTATTTCGATACTTTTCAGTACTTTTCAGCACTTTTCCGAATAAAAAGAGAACACAAAAAATGTCATTAGTGACTTTATTTTAATAGAAAATCTTAGAACTATAACATTATGCATCAGTAAATAAAATAAAATAGCACAAAGACAGGCTTAAATTTTTTCCAGAGCTACTTTTGTGGAGAGTGAAGGGGGCTGGCGTTGCTTGCTTTTAGCACTGACTGTGGCTTTTTTTAATGGGTATATAAGTTATTACCTGTCGTTCTCTGAACTCCTTGTGCAGGTCTGGGTGCTTTTCCTTCAAGTGTTTTGCCAAGTTGGAAGTGTTTATGTCATGCCGTGTCGAGTTGTGTTATATTCTGTTGTGTTATGATATGTTTTGTTGTGTGATATTGTGTCACCTTGTGTTATGTTCTGTAATTTTGTGTTATGTTATATAATGTTATATCATGTTGTGTTACATTACGTCATGTTGTGTTACGTTATGTCACGTCATATTGTGTTATGCTATGTTATTTAATCTTATGTTATGTTTTACTGTATTTGAGAAGTTTATGTCATTTTTTTCTTGTCACCCAATTGGTCACTGCATGGATTCTGGTGCAAGGCAGAAGCACGTAAAGATATATAAAGGCTCAAATAGTCCATCAACAACGACATGCTACCCTTCATTAGCTCGGTTAGATTCTCCACCTTTCAGATGTTAACTTCATTTTACAGCAACTGTGAGCACAAAAGTATAAATAATTGAGTGATATGCTGGCATAGTAAACCAGAGATACAGCAAATCAAGGGCAACTCCTTACCTTTGATGCAGTCGTGAAGTCCAGTTGTCCGTCTGCTCTTTAACAATTATAGTAAGGAATGGGTGTGTGTGTGTGTGTGTGTCTGTGTGTGTGTGTGTGCACCTTTGAGCCAAAGTATGTGTAAAAGTGTGGATTTCTCATTCTTATGCTGCAGCAGACACACAACACGCAGCAGGATGCACACAAAGAAAGAACAAAGAGCAGGATTTACAGTTTTACAGGTGTCTTGTGGCTGACAGGTTTGAGAAGGTATACAGGGATTTTCATAGTAAATATGTCCCAGTTATTGTTATTCAAACAAAAAACAATATTTGAGCCATGTAGAAACTGGTGAAGTAGCATGTGTTTCAGTCCCATGCTAAACTAGCATGATCTTTGTCCTACAGTTATAATCTTTCTTTATCATTTGGATGTGCCAAATAAATTTAGATTAAAAAGCATTGATGAACAGTTAAGTTCTCTCACACATGCACGCACGCACACACGCACACGCACACACGCGCCAAAAGTGCTAAAAAGCAAATGCCCCTAAGTGCTACCTTAGCCCCTCACAGGAGGGGTTTCAAGTGTGTCCTCTGTCCACTTAGTGCACTTAGTGCTTTCACATATCAAAATGCACCGTTTGACCTTCTCACTGTCTCAGTGCACAAAACTTAGCTCATGCTCTTAGGTGACCCACTCTCCTAGGTTTGCTTGCTGCCATTTCCCTTGAACTACAACTAAAGACAGTGGAGCAAAACACAGAAACCTTTGCAGAGCCACTTCAAACTCATAGGTGAAAAACACCACGCTGAAGCTGTAATTCTGTTGGTTACATGTGTTGGTCTAGACTTTTTAAGAGCAGTAAACTGCAACATGAATGAGTATCACCCAGTCATGGAGAATTATTTTAATTTTTAAATATTTAGGGGTTGGGGACAAAGTTTATAATAAAAATATAATAGATGCTTTGTAATCCATGTCTGTTGTTTAGCTATAAAAATTCTGAAATTCAGACCCACTTGAATAAGCAGGAAACAGTCTTTTGGTTCCATCAATACATCACAGATATTAATGGTTTATTTATAGAACCATGACATTTATAAACCATTGACATTTTAGAAGCTTAGAGGGGTCAGCATGAAACAGTGTGGTTGATGAGATGGTGCACTTCAAAGCCTGGCCAGTTTTTCTCCAGAAAAAAGGCTTGAGGATGGATGATTTGTGCCTCCACTTGTCAAACGCTCTCATAGGTTCTTTCAGAGGACGTTTGAATGGACCAGTTGTTGCAATACTCCCAGTCTGTCAAGCTCTTTTGACGTCTCCAGGGAGCAAATCAGCACCCAGGGTCAGTTGGAGGGTTTTGTGGCCTTGGTTTGCTAAAAAGAGCATCTAAATCAAAGCTGTATGACGTGAAAAACGGAAGCTGAATTCCAGTTTAAAGACTTTGAACCTCTCCATTCGGCCACTGAAACGCCACGTCCACTTAAAGACATATCTCTTTGCAGTAAGCAGTTTGTGTGCTGTGTTCTCTTGGATCAAGATCAAACACACTCGACAGTCATAAAGTGGGTTTCAGCACAGCTGAACTCACAAACTCACCTGTTCTTGCTGTTCAATGCAGTGCTTCATGTTGTGGTAAAAAGCAGTTTTTTACTTGGTAGCCACAGCTAACAGCTCCAGACTCCAGTACAGGGAGTCTGAGGAAGGAGCGACTATGTGCCGACATGCATCTCATCATGAACTGCACAGCTCCTCCAGCAGACATATAATAGACCCCATAACGGACCCAAGGGAGATTGTTAAAATAATGCAGCAGGTTAGCTAAGATGAAGTATTTCCATGTGGGGATCATCAAATAGACACCAAAGGGATTGATGGCAGCCTTTAGTCGCCTCCTAATAGTCACAAGCTGGACAGATTTGACTGCGAGGATGAGTCCCAGGTGGATGGGAAATACTTCACAGTACCCGTTAGCTGCTGCCTGTCAATAGAATCCAGTGGGTATATGACAGAGCTGAGGTGTGTTGGTTGCTTAGTGAGCAATGGTGTACTTTTTGTTGGCTTAACGGTTAAATGGCTTTGCAGGGAGAGGTGGTGAGAGGGTGTAGAGGGTGATGAGCTGACACATTGCTAAAGGAAAGAGGCTCCCTGGCTTAAGCCAAGGTGTGATCTATCGTTTTCTCTCATCAGAGATGTTCAGCTGCTGTTTTTTCTTCTCTTCCTCAGATGCGCATGGTGCGTCTTAGTGGAATCACATTGATTTGTGAGCTCTTTTTATTTTGGAACCAGTAGTAACCATACCATAATTACAAAAGAACATCATTCTGTATTGAATTAGTGATCGTGACCATGAACTTTGTAGGAACTTATGTAACTTATAATGAAAATCAAAATCTGAAGTATGTTAATTTTTTTCATCTGTTTTGCAACCAGTGGAGTCGCCCACTGCTGGTCATTCCAGAGAATACAGGTTCAAGCACTTTTTGTCGCTATGTCACTTCTTTATGTACAGTTTATGGGTACGTCACAAAAGTGGAGTGAGGAAATAGAAAGCTGTGAAGCCCCTTCCTCTGAGCCCACTTCTCTCATCCCATCCTCTGTGGAGGGTATAACTAAGCACCTCCTGTCCTCTCCCGACCTATCCAACTCTTGATCTCCCCAGGCCCGCCGCCATCCTTCACTGGTCTTAATGACAGACATTTATTTAATTCAAGCCACTGGGTAACGAGATTAGTTTTGATAGTGGAGGACAGGAAGGCAGAGCGTGGAGGTGGAGAAAAAGAGAGGGGAAAAAGACAGTGAGAATGCATGTGTGTCAAAAGACCATCATCCGCCGACTGCCTGCCTATAAACACGTTTATATTTAACGTCAGCATCATCCAACACTTTACATTCTGTCAGTCGCACCATCACTGCAGCACCAGAGCCTTTGACGGAGATGGTGTTGATGAAGATGATGATTGCGATCATGACGATGATGATGACCGGCTGTTGATGCTGTCAGTTGGTAATGTGATCTCATCCACAAGATGCGGCTGATTGCTTCTTCAATGCCACATCTAACTCCATCATATTTGCAGCAGCTCTGCCATGGGGATATTGCTCCACTCCAAACAGCAGTGTCAGGCTGTGCATGCGTGTGGCGGCATTGAGTCAGCAGTGTGTTGGGTGTGTGTGTATGTAAGAGAGAGAGAGATCTCTGCTTCACCTTGTGCCAGCTTGTGCAGTCTGTCGCCCTGCAGCTCTGACACAGTCCACAGAGAGGAAACTGCAACATGAGACCTCAGTTCAGACATAATGTATATTCAGCATATCACCCTTGACATACACAGACATGCATAGACTTACGGTTGTTCTTACATTTACTGTAAATTGTCAGGTAATTACACACACACACACACAAAGGAGCACACTCAGCTGAATGCAAATCATATGAGATAAAGCATACACACTCTGCCTACAGAGATACAAGACGACTTAAGAGGAGCACTTGGCTGCCTAAAGCCCCCAGAGCGCATGTCAGCTCCTCCCTCCATCCCACATCGGGGCTCTGCATTTTAACTAAACATCTGGCTGTGTCAGCACCAGTTCATCACAGCAGGGACCCCACAGCCACCTCCCCCTTCTTTGCCTCTACGTCTGCTTCTGCATGTTGGGAGGCTGCATTCAGAGACAAGCGTGTGCATTATGTACTGTGATTCATGGCGGTTTCCACGAGTGAGTGTTGTGCGTGTATATTCATCTGGATTTAATCGTTAGACATGAGCTGAAATTGCTTGTTTTGACTCAAGTAACATGTATGGCTGTTGACAATGAGTGCTTATCAGCGCGCACCCACAAATGCCAAGATGTTTATATGCTGAAAAGAAACCACCTACTGGGCTACAACAATTAATTGGTCACTACATACAGCGCATTAACATTAAGGTTGAGTCACCCCATTAAATGTGTTTAGCCTCCAGGGAAAGTGCTTATACATTAGCAGAGGGAAACTACAAATAGCTCAGCACAAGCCAGATCCATTTTATATTTAGGGTCTAGAAGCATACAGAATGCATTAATGCAGCCACACTGTAGAGCAGGACTGATATGGCTGTAGAGGTTATGAACAATGAAGCCCAAGACAATTGCAACTGTGACTTTGATGGCTGGTGCACATGTAGTCTGCCGGTGGTCATTTCCAAAGTCGTTCTTTCTCTCTTTAACATGAGACTCCATTTCAGTGGCGCATATAGGATTTTTCTGTTAGGGCCTTTATGGAGCCACAATTTCCACAGAGGGGCCAATTATATGTCCAACATCCGTGCACAGTTCTCAAGTCATTGAATATATTTAGAAATTTCTCCCACATCCCATTTGTGTACCTAAAAATACATTCTGATATTTATCATTATTTAAAAAACTACGCAAAGGACAGGGGCACTTCAGGTGCCAATCGGATTTTAGCTGTGGCCAGTGTCCCCCCCTGGATCCACCCCTGCTCCACTTCCTGTTCCATTGTTTCAAATTAAAAGTTAACTGTTAAGTGGCATAACTGTGGCTTCAGGACATTAGGGCTTCGCAAATTTGATCTACCAAATTACCATATTATTATGGTCACCACTAACCATGCTCACCACCACCTTTAACCATTAACCATTAACAATAAACCATTGAACCATTATTTTGAAATCTACTGAAATCCATTTCATTAATGCTTGATTTGTGATTGATAGAGTGGTCAGGTCTTCCTCACCTTTTGGAGACAATTTGAAAAGCAGAGAAGTTGCCTCTGCCTTTTCAAACAGACTATGTATTTTGTTGTAAACAAGGTATAATCGGTAGGAATATTGAAACCTCTGCCCGAGACACCCCAGCTTTTTGTCTTAACTCGTACCCAGCTGGGGAAATTATCGGATCAACTCCTGACAGGCTCCCTGATGGAGAAGATTAAGAAGCTCACTTCTCATGAGGAAACTGCATTGACATCGGAAGCTTTCTCTCATAGACAATATGGAGAAGATCTGTTTAGACGGTTATACTGTGAACAGGAGGTGTGAGAAAGTGTGCTATATGTGAAGCAGAGTGAAATCTCACCCAGCTGTTTGTCTGTAACACGTGAAATCACAACGTTCTGTTCAACTTATCGTCAACAGTCCCTTGCAGTTTTGATGCAGTAAACATAAGCCACACTTATCTCTGAAGGAATGAAGCGTTCAGTGATAACAGTGCATTGTTAGGTGTGTGTGTATCAGCAGTCTCTTGAAGTACACCATTACTTCTAATTTAAAGTATGTACATAGCAACAGGTCAAGTAATACAGTCCGTTCTCTGATAATACAAAACGTTATTCTGCTCACAGGTGAGGAGGGCTGCTGAGAGGGAGGAAAATGAAGGGAGAGAAAATTAGTCTTATTCACAGGCACATGCTCAAATGTTCATTGTTAAACATTAATGACACTTTATTTTCTTTTTACTTCTACTTTGGTCTTTGTTCAATAAATTTCTACATATTTCAAGAAGTGCATTAAAGGAGAAACACTAAAAAGCTTTTTACTCTACGACTTACTACGACTGTATTAATGCAACATTAGTAAGTCATTACAGATCTTAACAGCAAAACCTGCTTCAAAGCATGTTATCCATACTAAACTTAGTAATCAGGCATTTCTTTTGAACTATAAACATGTTGATCAAAGTGAATATTTATGACAAAAAGCCCCACAAATGTGCAGTCAAATATTTTACTGTAACTAAACCTTTCTAGTCTTCAGAGAGAGTCAGGAGAGGAAGTCATGTGTCCCCCAGTGTGCTGCCTGGTATCATCCCATATTCTGCAGCAGAACACACTCAGATATACAGGAGCACGCCAAATATCACAGGAGTGAAAGACACGTGGTCACCAAAGAAGCTGTTTGAATCACAAACAATGGCCCTCCACAGACACTGCGAGTCAGTGATGCCAGCTGAAACTCTCGACGTGTTGTCGACACGCCGGCCAAGAGGGGGTCATGACTCACAGCAGAACAGACGGGTGTTTGTGCATCGGATGCTCTACTGCTCACACCTTTTAAACTTTGTTTTCTTCATTCACAATCAATACTTCTCTTTTACAAGGTGAGTTTTGGCTTTTGTGCAGCGTTGGAAAAAGTCTGACTTTTCTCTGCACTTTAATTTACGTTCAGTCGACAGTTTAATAAGTACACCTAACTTAATCTGATGCATTCCTGCAATAAATCCCTGCTTCATGAATATAAGTTTCAGAGGTGTGTCGATTTGACGGCATGGTCATTTTGGAGGCTGCAGGTCGTGATGCTGTTGAACAGGGGATTCAGTTATTTTCTCCACATCATTTATATCAATAAAGATAAGTTGAATAATATAATGCAATACACCAGTAACTACATCATCCAAATTATCCTCGTATTTTGTTGGAAATGAGGGTGGTGAGAGCAGTCAAAGTGAAATAAAACAGTAAATTTACAGCCCATAAAACTGAAACAATGAGCTGAAAATGCTAAAATGCTTCATAAAGCTTAAAACTGCCGGGGAACTGCAGAGTCAGCTGATAATTCTGTCTGGCTTTGTCACTGCAAGCAATTCCTTCAACGTCACACGATTCCTAGTTGATATAAAACTATTGATTTGTTCAGCTGAAAATAAATATTTGAATTTAGGTTTGTATCATGTAGTTCTGCTTTGTAAAGGATCTGAACATATCTTCCGCCACTGTCTTCGATAAATATTCAAACTAAGTTTTCCACATAATTTATGAATCCCCATATTATCTATAGGAGTGGGTTGATATGTCTGTTGGTATCATAGAGGAAAATCCAAAATATAATAAAGCCGCTGTTGGCAGTGACCAAGGCTTATGTGCTGTATTGAGGCTTGAATATAGGATTGCTCCCTCCACAGGGGTCTTATTACCACAAACCATGAAAGGCCTATGTCACTGTGCTTCTATTCAGTCACTTTAGTATAATAATTAATCAAAATAAACATGCAGCGCTTGACAATAAGGCTTTTATATTCGGCACTAATCAGACAACTCATTAGGCAGTAATGAGCCGACTCTGCCTGTTCTTGTCGTGTTTGGGGGAAGTTTGGCGCATTGGGAGAAGTGTGTGTGTGTGTCTGTGTGTGTGTGTGTGTGTGTTCCTGTGTTTCCTGTGTTTTCCTGTGTGTGTGTGTGTGTGTGTGGGCACACAGATACACATTGGCACACATGCAGTCACACTTACACACTTTTAAACACACACACACCAGCCGGCACTCCTGTAGTCCCACTGCAATTATGGCAGCATCTCACCCGGGAAGAAGCCCACTTACCCAGCATTCACTTTATGAATAATTGATTGTTTGTGCCAGCGTTATATTTGTAAATACACGTTTGCTCTCTGATTAATAGTTTTCTAGACATACTCATTTGTTCAATTTGATTAGACTGTTAAATGTATTATTTATTAGCGGAAAATGCTCTCCGGTTATTAGTCATTACAAGGGCAACAGGAAGATTTGGCATCTGTATGCAAACAGATGCGCTCTCACATCAATCAACACTCACTCACATGGCAGGTGGCAGTTTGTGTGTGTATATGTGTGATATCACACATTGCTTGCATGTTGCTTGGATTTCGCCTGCCTTTCAGTATGGGTTTGCTCAATACCTTAAAGAGTCATAGCTATTTTAAGTCTTTGAGCAGGTGCGGCTGTGGCTCAGGAGGTAAAGAGACTCTTTGAATCCCGGCTCCTCCGGCCTGCAGCTGTGAACGGGACGTGTGCGTGATAAAGACAGTGATATGTGATTTAAAGGTTAAATTAGAAATTGATGTATTGGATGTTGAGGAGAAATGAGTGGACATTTCATAGGCTGCTCTGGGAGGATGCACTGGTGACTGGGTGCAGGGAGACTCAGTGTGGTTGGGCTCAATCTCAGGCATCACTCCACCCGAGCTTATCATGGGCAAGAAGAATTCACTAAACTGAATAAGAAGCATCGAGGGAGGTAGAGAATGGAGGATGAATAGTAGGAATAAGGGAAGGAGGATGAATGGATGTGGGTAGGAATGAGAGAAGGGTGATGAATGGATGTGGAAAGGGATGAGAGGACGATGAAGGGATGAGGGTTGTAGAATGAAAGGATGAGGGAAATGGAGGGCCAATTGTGGGTATAGAGATGAGTGTAGAAGGCTGAAAAGATAATAGTAGAAATGAAGGAAGGAGGAATGAGAAAACGATGGAGTGATGAAAAGAGAAAGAAAATGGCATGTTGAAGAATCTGAGATAAACAGAGTGTGATGGGTTGACCGGTTATATACAGTCTTGACAGGAGATAAGAAAAGTTAATTTTATTGTATATAAAAGTGCGTAAGGATTCCTTCAGTATATTAATCAAAATCCATATGCATGTGAATTAAAGCCAATTTAATGTAGAGGCATCAGACACTTTTCCCATTGTCAGCAATGAGAAGACTGAGGATGGCAGAGCGCAGAGAAAAGTGAGCAAACAGACAATGTAATTTGTTGCTTTGTGGGAGCTGGAAATGTTGTCTTTATATTGCCGATGAAGGAAATAAGTAACCGTGACGATGAGCATAGGATGAGTTTGCGTGGGAGTCTGCATCATCACCTGCTTTCACTTATTTCTTTCACAGCAGCGGAGAGCTTCATAAAAGAGGCAGGTCAAATGTGCTGGATGAAATTAAAAGAGAACGAATGGTGCGATCTACACAAGAATGCCGGGCATTTGTCTGAAGATGTAATTTATTCATTGGAGAGAGCAGAGACGAGACAAGCGGCACAGGATTGTCACAGGGCACATGCCTGTTTCAGTGCTGCTGAGTTTTCTTTTAATTTAAAAAAGAACATTGATAAAGTAAAAAGCTTTTGAAGGCTTTATATGGTATTGATCTATCGCAATATCCTGTTTTAGTCGCTGCACAACTCCTGCCTATATTGTAAAAAGACTTGAAAAAGAAAACTTGGAAAATGATCTTCAATACAATAACTGCAGTAATTGTAAATGGTCTGTATTTATATCGCACTTTTCTGTGTTGATGACCACTTAAAGTACTTCGTAGGACAGTTTTCCATTCACCGGTTCCCACACACATTCATACAGTGCATCTATGGACTTTGTGTGATAATGATGTTTTCCTACATCAGTGGATGGTATAAAATCTGTTGTGTGCACAGGTTACTATCAGAGAGGATGAAAGCCACATTTCGGTTCATGAAAATGACACTGATATGCACAGTGGAAAATAAATATTACATACATACAATCCACAGTAAGGTTTTTTTATGTATTGTATTAATACTGCCAGGAGAGAGTCATTGTGTGTCAGTAAATGATGTTTTAAATCTATCTACTAATTCCAGAAATCTCTATCTGCCCATCTGTCTGTATGTGGAATACATATCTTGAGAATGGTTCATCTAATGATCAATCAACTGTAACTGCAATTAATTAGCTCTTTTTTCCTGTTATCTGTTGCTACTGATGATGGTTTTAAAGTCAAACTGACACTACAACAAAGCCTCTGTTCTTTTTGGGTGTAAATCTTTCTCTTTGTGTTAGTGTTAATGGAACTCCTGGTGTGAAGTTGATGGTAACCTAATATAGCCTGATTTTGTGTTGGAAAATCTCAATCTAAATACAACAATTATTAATTTGTTATGGTTGTGCATGCTAGAGTTTTTGTTTCTGCAAATAGAATTGCACAGTCAGGGCATGTTTTCAGCCGGGGAGAAAAACAACACAGTTTAAAAAGTCCATCCACAAGATCAGGAGTGCAGGTCTCAGTGTAACAGACCAGCTTACACACATTGCATACATGCTCATTTCTGCCAACAGGTCTTTTTCCACAGCAGACATTTTGAACTGTCATTAACAATGGCTCTGAGCCATAATCCACCAGCAGCTAAATGGAATTCAGGCATCAATGTAGTTTACACCAGTGCTTTTCTTACTGTGACATGTTAAAGGTCCAGTGTGTAATATTTAGGTGAAATGGACCTATTGGCAGAAATTGAATATAAAATAATCCTTGTGATGTTTTCACTTGTGTGTTTCAACTAAATTGTACAAAGTATTTTCTTTACCCCAGAATTAGAGCTTTATATTTAAATACTTTATATTTACATCAGTGGCAGGTCCTCTCTATGGAGGCAGACATGTTTTTTACAATAGTCCAGACTGGACAAACTAAACACCTTTTGAATTTTTATGACAATTAAAGGCTACCACAGGTTCTCTTTCAGGTTTGGAAGGGGAGGATGAGGTGAGGGGTGTTCAACTGCAACATGCAACTACACCACTAATTTCTAAACACTGAACCTTTAATGAAAATTGTGTCATGACTCTGGACTTTAACCCTGATATGAAGAGTATTTTGGTTTCATTATGGACTCTTGTGTTTATGGTCTTTTCCTGCCTCCTTGTGTTTAGGTTTGTGTTCTCCCTGAGTTCTGTGTTTCCTGTTTTATTTTGTAGTTTTCCCTCCTTGTGTGTTTCCACCTTGACTTCCTGTCTTTGTCTTGTTTCTCACCCTGTGATTGTCTGCACTTGTTTCTCATGTGTTTCACCTGTGTCCCCTGCCTCCCCTCTGTATATAAGTCTCCGTGCTTCCCCTTGTCTTGTTCAGGCCGTCGTCTTGGCCTCACCACCCTGTTGTCATTTCTCCTTCATTATCCCTCTCTTGTGAGTTTTTTCTTGTTGCTAGTGTTTTTCTGTTCATGGGTTGTTGGATTATGCCTTTCTGTAAGAAATCTACCTTAAAGGTACAGTGTGTAGAATTTTGTGATATCTCGTGTTGAAGTTGCATGTTGCAGCTGAACATCCCTCACTTCACCCTCCCCTTCCAAACATGAAAAAGAAACTGTGGTAGCCTTTAATTGTCATAAAAACTCAAAAGGTGTTTAGTTTGTCCAGTCTTGCCTAATGTAGAAAACATGGCGACCTCCGTAGAGGGTCCCCTCAATGTAAATATAAAGTATTTAAATATAAAGGGTCTTTTCTGGGTTAAAGAAAACTACAATTCATACAATTTAGATGAAACAAATTAGTGAAAACATAATGAGGATTATTCTACATTAAATGTCTGCCACTAGTTCCCTTTCACCTTACAAACTGGACTTTTAATTGAAGGACATGTTTTGTTTATATCTTTGCCTCGGCATTTTTTGGTCCACCTGCTTCTGTGAAACTTGACAAAATGCTTGTAAAGGACACTGAAGATGTGGATTTACTGAGGCCCGCACACATTTGTTTGAACACCCACACAGGTCTATCTGCCTGTGCAGACCTCTGCTTGGGAATGTGTGGATGTGAACGTGGTGGATGAGTGACATGTCTGTGATGATTCAGCTTTGTTGTATCTGTAGATTCAAGAAAACCGGCAAACTTTGCAAAATATTGTGTTCTCACAGTTGTGCTGTCAACAAATTGCATAGCTGTGTCCAGCTTCAAAAAGGAAATATGTCAAATGAGCATGTGTTGATTAAAAAATGTTTACGTATTGCAGTATTGGTAATAGGAGACTATTGCTAATTTGGCTGTTACAGTATGTACAGTGCTATTGTTGAAAACCTTAAAACCTGTTGCAAAGAGGTTGTGGACAAAAGCCCAGAATCTCAGTGGGGGGATCTCACTTACAAAACTGATGGACATGGTGCATAATCATTGGTGTGTGTACAAGCACTTTTGATTGTGTATCTGTGTGTGTTTGTTGCTGTGCTCCTCGGGAGTGCTAGCAGGCCAACTGAAGACAGAAGGAAAAGCAGCACAGCTCTGCACCATATGCCAAATATGAGCCCGTCTGCCAATTTGTGGGGGATACTGGCAAGTGCTAGCAAAGCTGAATTCTTGACAGAGGGAGATGAATAATTGAACATGTGCGGAGCGAAGTTCTGTTGGGATAGAGCGGGGTGCCTTTATACATGGAGAGAGGGAATGGAGACCATCGGGCTGTCTACAAGCAAAACTCTCATTTAGATAGTGATGTGTTTGCTTTTTGTAAACAAGTCAAAAAGTTGCAGAGATTTTAAGTTGAACTTGAATGAATTTATGGTGAGACGTGCATGGAAAATATCACAAATCATTGGTATTTATGCATTTTGATGTCAAACTGCATAAACTATAAACAAAGAGGCCAAAAGCTGTCATCAACCCTGCAAGTGTGCACCACAACCACAAAGAAAACAGATTAGTATACATGTTGAAAAATGAGGAATGCTGGAAGAGAAATCTGTGTAAATTAATAACTTTGGCGGAGATGTTTATTCAAATGGGGAATGTATGGTATATACACATTTTAATAATTTAGCAGACAATCCAAATCAGCCAACAGTAAATGCAACAGTAGACGATTACAGTCTCATATTCTTAAAATACTACACTAGACATAGTGTAGTATGTATTTTATATATTACACTGACCATTCATCCAGCCCAGTCTCCAGACAACACATATAGTTAATAATTTAAAATGTTGACCTGGAAATACTCAAGGCATATATTTTTAATTCATGTGTTTGAGGGAGGCTTGTGCAGCAGAGGCCCATTTTGAGTTGGACATTATTTCCAGATTTCAACTGTGCAGCACAGACAGAAGCACATCTAATTACCGCTGATGAGAAAAGGAGTATGCTGTCTAGTGCGGCTCCTTCAAACATATTTGACGTTCAGCATGTTGATGTTGCATCAGGTTTACAGGCTGCCTAGTGCAAGAAACTCTTAATGATAGCTTCCAAGTGTGAAATATTTTTTTTCCTTCTTAGAGTATATACTTCTATTGGATTTTTTATGTTGTATTTGGCATTAGAGCCTGTAGCGGTGGGAAATCTCTCCTAAAATATCACAATCTTTTTCACACACTGTCATGATCCATGATCTGAAGCTTTCTTCCCAATTGTAAAATGTGCTGATGAGAATATCCAGACTGGAACCAGCCTACGGATGTATTGATTTGCACCATTTAAGACACAGTGTTGAGGATATGATAAGTTAAGCACCTGCTGAGGGAGTAAACGGCCGTAACAAACAGGGTGTGTCTCCAGGTCTCAGGGTCAACAAGTAACTCAGGTCTTCTACAATATTTGTCTGTAGGGGAAATGTTTCATGTGAGGTTTCCAAAAGACTTCATGTGATGTGGTTTCAGACAGAATGATAAGTATCAGTAAATGGTTCTGCCTTCGACATTTCAATCTTCTAAACTTCATCATCAATTCATTCACACCAAGTGATGATGACTTGAACGATACGAGCATTGTCCCATTTGTGTCATATGTTACATGTTCCCATTACTTTGGCGTCATCATTGACACATTTTGTCATCTATAAGAAAATTGACTTCTCCAGCAAATCTATGAAACATTATTGTACAACATATGGTAGAATTATTCCTTTCAACAAGATTAAGTTTTTTTCCATGCTAGCATCTGTGAGGCTGCGCTAAGGAACTAGAGCGCTGAATGCTACCATCAGCATCCTCACAATGACAAATGCTGACAAGCTAATGCCTACAAGGTAACATCACTGAATTTTTTATGTCGATCCACGTATACAGTATAGAAAAGTTGGAAAGGTCAGTAGGATTCATACATTTGGGACCATGAATGTTCGCACACAGTTTCAAGGCATTTGCAACCAAGAATTCTTGAAAGACTTGTGGCTAAAAACTCAAACTATGGAGTGGGCTTTACTAAGCAACTCTACTGGAGGACGTTAGAAGGGCAGGCAACCAGGAGAGAGAGAGACGTCAAGAGCCTCCACCGCTGCTGCTCGCATTACTGTCACCCAGCTGTGGTGCCAAGGTTTTAACAAATGCCGCCCACAGTGATACACATAAGTGTGTGCAATGTGCATATGCAATACACCGCAATTCTCTTGTGTTTCAGTGAGTGAGCACAAGAGCAATATAGACAACACAAAAAGCATTTAGACATAATGATGCATCTCACTGCTTGAGGCAATGACAAGAAGTATAAGAGAGAAAACAAACTGTATTGCGGTTAAATGGTGTAGCCTGGATAATAGACAGAGACAAATGTGAGCTACTACGTAGTTTTGACAGCACATTTTCTCCAATAGTAGCCCTGCGTTCTTTGGATGTCGCTGTCAGGCTATTGGCTGTGACTTTCCATTAATCCTCAAGAATTGATCTGTTTTATTCTCTTGTTTAACGGTGACTTTAGAATTGCTATGCCACTTTTACTGAAACCTATTATGTTCTAATCATTGTCTCCTCTCTCCTTTCCCCTTGCCCCCTGTCTCCCTCTCTCTTTCTTGCTCGCTGACAGACACCACCCTTTCGAGTGAACGGGGTAAGTAACGCTGCCGCACACTCTCCCTTGATTTAGAGCCATCCATGCGAGGACTCTGTCAGCAAACAGCGGATTGGCCATTTGTGTTGATCTGGAGGGAACCATTGTTCGATTCTAGTCTCAGAGGGGGAGCACCGAGCTACAAACTCCACATTTGCATCACCAGAAAGCTATTTTCCCCTCGATCACATTGCATGTCATAGCAAATGTTGACATGGAGAAAAACATCAAGTGCAGGCAATTATGAAAGCAGCATCCACAGACCCCTGTGGCCAATCAGAGTTTGAATTTAGCATATTTCCCATGCACGCATTTTGACCTACTTAGTCAATTTACCCCCATTTGACTCCAATAGTGTACAATGAGGAGCCGATAAGCAGTATCTATTACACTCTGTCTCATTCCAGCTTTTGTAGAATTTGTTTCCATGTAGTCTAAGTAGACAGTAGATGGATTCTCCCACTGTGACAGCCCCTCTTTTCAGTCTTGTTTCAAATTTCACCCCCATGTTGTGCTATTATTAATGACTTCCTGTTCTTGGAGGAGCAGTTTAATCACTTCATCAAACAGGCTGAAAGAGAGTGTCTGCAGCACTGCAGCACTTTGTGTATATCCTTAGTTTGCGTGTGTGTGTGTGTGTGTGCTTGCTGTGGTCAGACATCTGGTTTGCCCCGTAAGCAGCATGAAAGCACCTGTGT
Source organism: Paralichthys olivaceus (assembly GCF_024713975.1). Taxonomy (NCBI): domain Eukaryota; kingdom Metazoa; phylum Chordata; class Actinopteri; order Pleuronectiformes; family Paralichthyidae; genus Paralichthys; species Paralichthys olivaceus. Next base: position 22,041,910 of record NC_091094.1, on the reverse strand, counting down.
CAGCCACTCTGCCTCTTTAGCACTGCTTGATGTGCATATAGATGTTCCCACTGTACATTTCAGCATCAGAGTTTCACTACGGCTCTGAGACAAGAAGTGATCTTGCTGAAGTTGCTCTCTGCCCTGTGAAGCGTGATGGTTTGGGGCTAAATGTCGAGATAATTGGCGTGATGGTATCACAAGTCGTAGACAAAACACCACTCCCTTTGTGTCTGCTTTTTGAAACCTCAAAGTGATTCCAAGGAAGAGAAATGTAAAGTTGTGGTTGAGATGAAGCACTTGAGGTTTATTTTTTATGTAGCTGGTTAACCTCCATCTGCTGGTGGAAGAGATGAAGATACGCAACACAGGGAAGCTTGTGAAATCAATTTTTCATGCCAAGCAAGCAACAGTGTGGCTCTCTCTCTCTCTCTCTCCCCCCCCCCCCCCAAAAAAAAAAATCCAGTTAGGCTTAAAGAAAGAGGGGATGTTACAGTAAGATTTATATTCATTTTTAGAGTTATCCTTGATGTTGACCTCAGCTCTGCCTTTCTTCACTGCCCTGCAGCTCGGACATTTAAACACCTGCATGAGCTCTCTCCTCTCCCACAACTTTCCATTTCCTTACAACTGAGTCATAACACAATGTGAATGATGTTCCTCAGTGAAAGTCAGAAGAGAAGAGGGGATGAATGGATTACAATGAGATGAGAAAGTGAGGCAAGCAAGGGTAAGGTCTGTGTGTCCTTGGTCCATTCAGGATGCACAGCAAGCAGGTGGGCATTCAGTAGACTGAATATAGACTCAGCAGAGCAAACATCATTCACTCCATTCAATCTGTTTTCCTACATATGTATGTTTTTGGAAAAGCAAAAACATACAATATATACCTGCAGTGCAAAACACGCCGCTCCATCCCTGCATATTCCTGTGCTTAACAAGCTCCTCTATGCCCCTTCAGCAGCAGGGGTGTGTGAAGTGACTGCTGGCACATCCTCTCCCAGCTTAATTGGCTGTACCTTAGGCAGGAGGGCAAGGTGTAATGGTGATAAGGGAAAACGCTGTGCTTGGCTGGTTTTAGTGCCCTTATCTATAATCTCGGGATTGATTATGGTGTTTCTGCCAGCCGTGCAAATTGTTTAACTCCGTCACCTGCACTGGAAACCTCTGTCTTGGCTAAACTACCGTGCCAACTGTAAACTGGATGGTGCATTTATCTGCTGGTTAGCCTACAATATCCAATCTGCTACTGATATCTGTTTTTTGTTTGCGCTAACAAAGGACTTCGTGCTCTCTCGCAGATTTGCCTAAAGGCAGCAGGGTTTATAGAGACTGCACAGTTTAGCATCTGTTGTACCATATGAATCTCTTTTTTATGGTCAACTTAACAAGCCTATCTACCCACAGTTCCATGTCACTAACTAATTTTACAAATCAAATTTCCGCTGAATGCTGAAATATATTACAGGTTGAGTTTGATATGCAGGGGAATACACTTAGTTGCTTTCTGAATGAGAATAAGATGACACTCATATGTTAGCATGCTAACTGTATAGCTTATCCTGCAGCCAGTTGACTTACGTCCCTTTTACACAAGTCAAAAAAACCTCACTAGCAGTTGCTAACATCTGGCTTTTGTCTGCATTCAGGGTCAAATGACACCAGTGGACACAGGATTTATTCAGCTTGTTAGTGATGGACACTTGAAACCTGGTTGAACGGGCACATTTTGACAGTGAGATGAGACAGGGCCTCTGTTTTCGGTGCATTTTTGACTTTGAACATTACGATTTTGGAAAAAGATAAATAGGCAAATTCCTTAAGGAGATTTTTGAGTGTGTGAAATTTAGTGCAGATTTAAGTCAAAATCAAGGTCTAGCAGATTTGAATATGGTTTCATAAGGGGCCTGATAGAGCTCCACTGAGTGCCATTCTAGTTCTATTTTAAATCCTTTGTACCTTGTCATCTAAATCTTGCCAAGAAAGTAAATAAGCATCTGTCCCAGAATGCTGAACTATTTACCATTACATAAACTCTCTACTGCTACACCAGATGCTTTGAGGAGAGTCTCTCCCTCACTCTGTTGGCACCCCCCACCCCCCTCTTTCATTGGTTCTGAGTAGTGGTTGGGGCTGACAGAGCACCTAATGGGCTGCAAAATGTCTCCAAAGCTGGTGCTACAACAGAAGCTGATGTTTTGAAAACCCTTCTGAAACAACAAGATTTCAGACAGTGCAAAGCGGAGCAAAAAGAGGGTGGGATGGGGCATCCCATGGTTTCCTCTAATGTCTCAGTGAGACCATTTCTTTCAGCCTAATTGTAGTAGAGTTTTCCTTGTGGCCTTGGTAAAATGGTGTAATTGCCAGCTTGTTGAGCTGCACTCTGTAGAGTTCCTTTTTGTCATGTAACGAAAAATCCTGAAAGCAGCTCACTGGCATCCTGGCATTTGCTGGTTCGGTCTAAAGTCTGGCTGCAGAGCATTGTGCTTAGTCGGTGCTTATTCAAGGCTCAAGGATATTGACAGGGCAATGTGAAATATTACAGTTGGCAATTTTCTCAGGACAAGTTGATTTACCTGCATTGAACCTGAGATTAATGGTGCCAAGGGAAACAGGGGATGGAGTTTCACAGCGTGGAAGAGTTAATAAAAGCGTGTTAATTTGAAGGGCATTCTTACTCTTAATCTTACTGTTGTGTTTTATTTGTGATATTGTAAAAATTAAATGCCTTTGCCAATGTGAAGCTGTGTTGAATGCAAGTCTTGATAATACGTGAGCATTTGTTTCTGCTCAGCTGCTTCTCTTCCCCCTCAGTACCAATTAAAGCTGTTTTTCTGCAGCAGATCTCGAGCTGATGAAGACAGCCACCAAGAGCTCTTGAAGTAAAGTCACACAGGACCTGTATGGCAGATGGTTTGAGCAAGAGTATGTGCAAAGAGAGAAAGCAGCGGCGAAGGGAACAAACAAGCATAAAAATGGCAGCCTGCCTCCAGCGAGGAGCTCCTGTTTTCTACCCAATTTAAGACTTTCCTTTTCTAAATTTTCAAACTTTTCCTCAAAAATACTGTCAAACCTGCCGAAGACCAGAGGAAAACATAAGATCTTGTTCTGTGGAGAATTTTTGCTCACCATCTTCCGAAAAACTATCCAGACAAGTCAAGTATTTCTTGAAAAAAGGAAAAAGGGCTTGGAGCTGCTCGGCCTCACGGCTTTGACCAGCTCTCCCAGCTGAATGGAAACAAGCTTTACTGCGGCCTTTAGCTACAAAGGCTGAGGCGGCAGCGAGTGCAGGCACAGAGGACACTGCCTAATGGCTACAAGTCCAGCTTCTCCCAGTGGATTACGTGTTTTTAAAAGATAAGGTTTGATCAGGTTTTTTATAGAGGAAAAAGCCCCTTTTTATGATGCAGATGAGAGCAGACAGGAAACTCGCTGGAACCAATGGGCTCCCAGGCTTTGTGCTGAGATTCAAATGAGGAAGACCACATTCAATACAAGCTTTTCTTCATGGTCACACCACTGCTCTGGGTCTCACCTGTGCTCCATTTTCTTTCAACTCTGCTCATTTCTGTCGTAAAAACACACGTCTGTTTTCAAGCATGTGGGGTTATTTCTGTTTGAATCTCAATACTGTGCCTTTATCATCTCAGCTATGGTGTATACTTGACCAATTAGTTTGCATCTGTACTGGGACTAATGAAGCCACATTTCCTGGGGTTAATTACACCAGCATTATGTGATATAATGAGGAACAGGAAATGTTAAAGTGCACTTTATTATCTCTCTCTTGCATCATCACCTCCTGCTGGGTGAGACTTTCTCCTCTCCAGTGCTCCCTACATCCCTTTATATAACGTTCCTCTCCCCTCTGCTCAGTACTTCCAGACACATCCTCCCCTTCTCTCAGCAACAAGGCTGGATAGTAGCATTAAGGGCTTCTGAGACAAAGCTGGTCTGGGCGGATCTCCAAACAATTAGAGTGCAGAGACCATTATTAAGGCCAATTGCTACCGCCTGCTACCAACAGTTAAGTTACGATGTTTCCTGAAAAGACCCTCAGTGGTAGAGCTACAGAACAGTGTCAATCTCCAACATCAGGGTTGGAATTATAACGTACTACCGTGCTGACATCTGCACGAGGCCAGGTCCTCAAAGAGGCATGCTCATGATTGGCACACAGGTTTGCACAGAGAGCATTAAGTTCCCTAATTTTGAGGAAGAAAAAAACACAAGCGTGATATGTTTTCCTCACATTTCACCTCAGACACACAGCTTCTCGGAGGCACACAAAATATTATAGTTTGCTTTAATATGAAGTATTCTAAGGCGATTTCTGTGGCTGGCTCTTAACTCTGCATTTGTTGCTTTTCTCTGTCAAATGAGTATTTCAGTGGAAAAGATTTGCCTGTCAATCACATCTACCTCAGCGTTCCTTACGCGCACAGATTACTTTGCTACTGTGTGTCGAGTGTGTGTGTGTGTGTGTGTGTGTGTGCCCAATAGATGTGCCAATGAGTGTGCATGCTGCTATCTCGTTGTGTGCATGTAGTTGGGTGCACACGTGTGCATGCATGCTCAGTATTTTATAATGTGGTAATCTGTCACTTCTATAAGATTACTGCTGGAGCTGACTTCATGTGGTGCATGTCAACATTCCAACTGACAGAACCTGCTGAGTTCCTGACGTTCATTCTCGCTGCACTTCCCTCTGTGTTACCAAATTACTTTAATCGACCCTAACTTGACATATTAATATCATTTAAACTGCCTCTGACTCACTTCTCCGTAGCCGTATGGAATTTTCCCCCCATTTAGTAGCAAATTTGGTATTTAGAGCACATCTAGTCTCACTGGGCCCTTTTCCATTAACGACACAACACTCTTGTGTAATTATTGCTCATCTGCACTAGAAAGTAGATACCACTAGCAGCTGAGGAACTCACTATTGATAACGCTTCAGTACAGACCAGATGTTTTGTTAACACAAACATGTTGAAGAGTCAGCGTGTAAGATAAAGATACTTCTTGTGTTATATTGCAACCAGCAGCACCCACCTGACCCTCCAGTTCTAAGTGTGAAGGGAAACCAATGGCAGCTGTTTTCAGACATTTACTCTGGAGAATATCCGCACAATGGAGTCAGGACTTTCTCAGTTTGTCTTTCACATATGAAGAACGCAGTATGAAATTCTCCAGTCAGATTCCTTTACAACTAACTACACGAGAGTCTCCGGTCGTGGCGCAGCATGCAAAGGCAGAACGGATTGAATGAGTCACAGAGACAGACGTGTTTTTGTTTACATCACATCGTCACTTGTGTCGGCCCATCTCACCAACAGCTCTCTTGTCATCTTTGTTGCTGAGCCTTATTGTAAATTTTTTTTTTTTTTCAGTTTTGTATCTGTTGTGTTTTAGAAACTTCATCAACTCACACTCATTTGTGATGAATCCTCTGGGGGATCTCCTGTAGGCATCTCACGTGGGCTCATTCGGGCATCATCCAGAATTTTTATTAGTTAGACTTTTTGATCCCACTTATATATTTTCTATTTAGAAATTCCCAAAATGTTTAAAATATTTGTGCTCACATTAGAAGTACTGTTTCTGTCCAAATCTGATTTAGTTAAGGCTCTTATAATAAGTCTTGTTTAAAAAACTTAAGAGCCTCTGGTATAAGGTTGACTTCTACATATTTATTTAAATATTTTCCAGCACCAGCTTTGTGCGTTTCAGGTAACTAAACCACAACAATTCTTAGTTTCTAGTGATTGTGTGAAAATTATATTCTTTCTTTGCCAATAAATCCTACACACTGAACCTTTAACATGAACAATTCTTTTGCAAGGTTTTCAACTTAATAATGAACTTTGTGGGGTTTTTTTTACACAATATTCTAAACTGTACCCACACTAACAGAAAAGTACTTAAGTGCTAGAGGGACTTAATGTCTCTGAAAATACCTCTTTAGTGTCCTTATTATTTGCTTAACTAATGTACATAAACTCCCATTTGTTATAGTAGTAAGGTCACCAAAGACAAGATGTTCCATTTTTAATCTTGAGGGCGAAGACACTGAAATAGCTCTAGGACTAAAAACTAATGCAATGCAAAGTATTACCACTCATTTTCATGAGACACGGGTAGAACTGTAAAACACTCTGTAAAGTATTCTCCCTGGAAACGAAAAATGAAACCAGTGTTTTCTGTGAAGTCTGAAGAGGCGTATTTTTCTCACCTGTGACAAACTCTGCTTCCTAGTCACGCAACTGTCAGAATCACTTTGCTGCTATCATTTTCTCCTTCATCATCCAAGAAAGCACATTCACCATCCACCTGTGAGTCAGGCACTGAGAACGGCATATGGCTGTTTACATTTTATGAAAATGAGGTTTAAACACAAAGCTCTGTTATTGTGAATCCTCTGAGATTCAAATTGTCATTTTTTTTAATTACACTAAATCAGACTGTGTTTGTACAGTACAGTGTTTTATTTTACCCATCAGCCATCTGTCTCTTCTATAGCTACTGTACTTCTGTATGTGGTTTCCAGCATGATTCATCATTTCTTTGCAATGCTGTTTCATTCAGCTGTAGTTCTTATTCAGTATTTAGTGTTGTCCAGTTTGTCATCAATCCAATCCAGAGTCCTGCACGCATACAGTTTTGCAAAGCTACCCCTGCAAAGCTCCGTATTGGATCAGAACCATTATACCCGCAATCATCTTTAAATCAAATCTGGACCCACCCAGACCCACTGACATGTCACGTGACCCGACCCGTCACTCTCATCATATGGGCTATGGCCTCCTTGTTCTTCTGTATTAGTAGTTGTGTAGTTGTGTAGTTGTGTTCTTAGTAAAGAATCTGTTAATTTTCGCAGCACCTGTGCTCCTGCAGCTGTCGGTGTGTTTCCTCAGCGACGTCGTGCTTAGCTCAAAAGCTAATAATCTTTGGCACGTTTTACAAGCAGCTTGCTATTTTTGGCTTTTGTCCATTTTCTTATACGAGCAAGTTCGGTAGTGACAGTCTTACAAAAGCAAGTGAAGGGGTCAAAGATGGTGTTGTGTTCACAATAAAACAAATCCTGACTAGGCTTGAATTGATGATTTTTATTACTAAAATGGTGAACATTAAAAACATTTTACCTGCTAAACGTCACCATGTTAGCATGGTCGTTGTTGGCATGTCGATGTTTAGCTCAAAGCTCCTCTGTGCCTTAGAATAGCCTCATAGAGCTACCAGCGCATTTGTTTCTTCAAACCATCCGATGGATTTTTTCTTATTTTTACGTGATAGTATTACCTGCAAATGAATGGATGTTATCCGCTTTTATCTGCTGTAGGTGGAATACTTGAGTTCACACAAAGTGACCCTGTTGTTTCTTCATCCTCCATCATTGCTCAACATATCAATACCTCGATTCATTCTGAACTGATAGAAGTGTTCTACACCCTGATATTTTTCATTTGAGGGCCAGAGGAAAGAAAGAAAGCTTACTGCTGCCTCAACCTTTCCAAACAGCACCTGTACAAACAGTTTTTCGTCAGCCGACTCTTACAGCTCCATCACTCTCACTTTCACCTATACTCTGTAGATTAGCTCTGTGCAGCGCTGGTGGAAGAATGAGGCCAGCTCAAATCAAACATTAATCAGCTTCTGTTTTATAAGACAGAGGGAGCGCTTGCACTCCCTGGGTCCCCCTCCTTCTTGCCCTTAGCCCGCCCTACCAACGAATGTTAATGTGACTGCCATTACTCATTTATGAGCTCCCCGCTTCTGACTGCCCAGAGCCTGGGGTCCAGGCCTACACTGGCTTGGCGGGCACATCGGAGGTGGACAGCTGTCCCAGGGTGTTCAGCAGTGGCAGGATCAGGTCTGTTTTTAAAGGAGGACGTGGTCTCAAGGGAAGCGCTGTTGAATGGGTTGTCAGAAACAGGACGTTTTTGTAAAGGTAGGCAGTTGTGAATATGGTGTCATATTTACAGTAAGTGATATGTGGAGTGAGAAAACAACACTGTCATCAAAACTGAGAGGATCACTCACTCACATAAGACCAAAGGCAAGCTGTCTTATTTTTATTCAGTGAATGGGCAGTGCGATATGATGTATTCACATTTGGACTGTTGTAATTGGACATAAATCTCACTAAATTGCCTCTATGGTGAGACTAAGTACCTCGATATGTGCAGACAGGCAGCTTTAAAGAGTAAGAGTTTAGAGCTGAGTGGCTGTTCTCTGTATCCAGGATACAGAGTGCAGCAGGAGTCATTCTTATTCTTAGTAGTGACATCAATAAAGGAGCAAGCCTGCGTAAGGTGAGGCACACTTTCTCCTGACAGGGTGTGTCTGTGAAGAGTTGCCATCAGTGTCGTGTAGAAATCAATGAATTAAGATGAGTATGGGCTGTGAACACATGTGCCTGTGGCTGCTACAGTATATGTATGTGTGTAAAAAAGCAGAGATAGATTGAGGAAGAGAATAAAGACGAAGGAGAAGTGTGGCCGATTTACTCAAAGCCGCTCTGAGCTCATGCACAGCAGCGACAGTGGCGTTGCTGCGTGGTGTGAAGTGGCTGATGATCCCAGATCCCAGAGATTGTCACGCTATCCAGTTTCCCACGTGGCTTTGCTCTTTCCCTCACCTTTCTCCCTCATGGCACCGCTGCTTCAATAGAAGTGTACATGCAGCCGGGTGAAGCCTTCACTGTTTCCATGCATGTTTAATGCCTGTACTGGAATTACCAGAGATGGCACTCTCCAGAACATGTCGACATTTTTCCTGTTACTGTTCCCTGCGTCATACAAATGGCTTCACTCTAGAACATAATGGGGAGAGCTGACAAGTGTTTTTACACACTGAATATTTTAAATATAATCAACTGACAGCAGCGGTGTCACTGTTTCACATGAGGAAAGAAAGTGCAAATACAGTTTCATGTTTATTTTAAGAAAACTTGCTCAAGGAGGTTGTCTTCTCCTTCATCCATCTCTTGCCTATGGAGCCTCATATATTTGTGGCCTTGGGGGATTCCCAGCATGCAGCAGCAACAGAAAGTGTGTAGCCTGTGGCTATAAGGCAGATACTTCTCCTAGAGTGTTACACAGCACAAATACACACGTGTATACTTATCTCCTCTGGGAGTGCTAATCCCCAAGAGATGAAGGAAGACTCCCACTGGTCTTTGATCCCTGTGTCCTGCTGCGACGGATCATTTGGTGCCTGGCGGAGAGAGACAGGTCCAGTTGATGCTCCCACACATGGTGTCCTTGACCAAAGCACAGATGTGACTAAGGCCAAGCCCCCTGCTGATCCGGAAACTTCCCTATTAGAAATCGATGTTCGCTTGACGCCCCTTTCATTCAAGCGCTCTTTGTGCCTGCGTCTGCATCACCATGGAGAGATAAAAAAGAGGAGCAGAGAGAGAGATAATGTCCGTATGCATACTGACGGCTACTTCTTCCCTGAATCATGGTGTTTCCTCATGGGAAGCCATGCGTTAATGCCAGATAAACTATCTCCCCTTCATTATAGGAAACAGAGTCCTCTGCTCAACCTTGATGCTTTGAAGTGGTGCAAAAGTTCACCCAGAGTCCACCGACCATGTCTCCTTTTACTTAAGTGTGGATTAAGGCTGGGTACGAAAATCTTGTGCCAGTGAAGCACCGTTCCCTACATGGCAGGTACCTACCGGACACATTACAATTCCGATTTCAATGTCTAATTTCAATGCCTGAGCTCTGTGCTGAAACAGTTGCCCTGCTTGCAGACAACATAAACATCACTGCACATGTCTAGTTATCATTACACTGAACTACTACTAACCTCAACCTTGAGTTGATATGACAACAAAATGCCTAAAGCTTAATGGTGGTAAGTGTGGCTCGATGTCATGCAAATGGTTTGAGACACTGGGATGTGCAACAAATGTTTGAAAACAATTCAGTGTAATAGGAATAACCCGACAAACTTAATGAAGTATAGTATAGATTTGAAAACCCAGAGTTGCTCCGTGTCAGACTGGTTGCGTGGTCGTCCATGGCCCTGGCGGTGGGGAGATAATTCAATCAATCAATCCATCAATCCATCAAATTTTATTTGTATAGCACATATTCACAAATCACAATTTTTCTCATCGGGCTTACCAAGGTGCCACAGCCTCTGCCTGTAACCCTCAACAAGAGTAAGTAAGAACCACCCCAAAAAAACCTTATTAACAGGGGAAAGAAACACAGAAATCTCAGAGAGTCACATGTGAGGGATCCCTCTCCCAGGACAGAACTCCAACAGATGCCACTTGTAGCAGAGCACACAAAATAACAATATTTAAAACACTGATGAGAAAAGACAGTGTCTAACATAGATGGAGAGTTGTATCAATGTCTGAAGTATTTATATAAAAGAAAAAGTTGTATGGTACTGATCTATATTTGTATATTTAAGGCATAAGTACACCTGTAAACAGGCTTTTGTACTTTTTTTATAAAAAAAAGTGTTGATTCTGGCACCATTTAGGAACCAGAACCATTTTAAAAGTGGAAGTGCTCATACACCTGCACCGGGATTCATGTGTGTACATGAATATGTGTATCACTATTATTAGCATGTACTTCTGCACTACAAGAACATCAGTGTGAATGCTGAAACGAATACACCACCATTTAATGTGGAGGAGGAATAGAGAACATTTCTTAGCAGAAAGCTTTTATCCCTTCCATGAGGACAGACTCAGTCATACTAACACCCTAGTGCATCCATAAGGCCATGCTGAGAGCTGCTGCTGCTGCTGACTGATGTCAGTCTTTGTGGTAGTTCTCCTCAATGTCATGAATTTTAAAGAACAGATAATAAACCCCAGGGGCCCTTATTCAGCACAACAGCACTTAATAAGGAAATTGCAAACCTACGCCCTCCACCTTCACCCACAGATACAGTGCAGATGACTATCTTCAGTTCTGACTACATCCTTAATTCTCTGCTTGACTGCTGGCCTAAATGGGAGCCTTGCTTCAGAGAAAGAAAATAAAAGAATCAGCAATAAGGAATTGCTCAAGGTGGCTCCACAAAGGTTTCTGTTCTTGTCCTGATTCCCAGACTAAAACCTAGCCAGTTTTATGAAGCCAGAGATGCATAAAATCATATGGCATGGTATTTTATATGTGCTCTCTTTAAATGAGAAAACGAAGAATGTTGTCAGGAGTGTGTGTGGACTTTATGGATATGTGCTACCATTTTGTGAAACTGCAAATGTGTGCCAAAAATGAGCCTCAACTCATTGTAATGCTGGGATGCGTTTAAATACCCTTAGACTAATGCCTGACACTAAACGAGGCATAACACATTAAATGTTAAGGTAATAATGTAGTTACAGTCAAGGAACAAGATGCTGTGCTCTCTCTGGTGTTGTCAACACATTTTCAGACTCTTGAGTGTAGATCTGCGGGCGGTCAAGTTCATATCATGGCCTTTTTTCTCTGCACGAGTAAAAGTTACTGTTAGTAATCGTTCAACTTTGGGTTATATTTTCTCATTTGCTTTTATGCTAAGAGTTTGATGAGAGGGCTGAGGCCAGTCTGCAGTGCAGTGAAGGTATCTGGAGCCAGAGGTTATAGCGTCTAACTGCTAGCAGCTACCTCGAAAGCTCGTAACCTAGTTTAAAACTTGAATCTTGTTTTGCAGAGTGGGTTAGCTCCACTCGGGCATGTCCAGTTTTCACTTTTGCAGAACACACTGCGCTGCGCTTGAACCTATACTGCTAAAACAGGTGGTGCATGGTCTCCCAGTAAAAGGACACCTCTGCGAGCTCATAAATAACAATGGTGAATGTTAGGGCCGTGTAGAACACATGGGGGTCACCTCCGCACAAGTAGGGCAGTGTTGTCCATGGGGGATTGGGGCGCATCCTCCCTGCGTCTATCCAGAAGTGGTTTCATCAGCAGGTTTAGAGCACGAAGCGTCTGGTTAATATTTAGGGCGAAGCACAGTGAACATTAGTTTTCCCTCAGGCTCTCATTTCCTCCCCCCCTTCTCTCTGGTGCCAGTTCTGCGACAGGTGTCTGTTCAGCTCGGGATGTGATAAATGAAAGGCTGTTTGTCTAAAGCAGGAAATAAAATGCACCCTGCAGGGCAACAAATAAAAACAGGGCTCCCAAACATCTTGAACTGGATTAATCACACAATAAGAGGTGCTCTCCTGAGACCCAGTCTGTAGCCATTTATGAAAACAACTCCTCTATTAGTCACTCATTAACAACATGATTAAGCGCCACTATAACCTACATCCAGAATGCGTGCAGTTTATTTTACTTTCACTCCGGTGCACATTCATTAACACTTAATACAAACGATGCTGACAATTTGTGAAAGTCTTTCTCCAAACAAACAAGTACCATCGTTTTCTCAACTAATAAACTTTATTATGATGAATTTCTGTGTTGACACACTATGTGGCTCCACAGTTATTGTAGTCACATAAAAATGTCACTTAACCTCAATGCACAAGAGTGTGTGTGGGTTTTTTTTTGTCGTCATTACTGCAGGAGTTAATGATGCTGAGAGAGAGGGGCACCGCTCTGGGGTGGCTGGAGGGACAGAAGACATGTACCTGTCTTCTACTGAGACATTCATTAAGCAGCACAGTGTTCACATCACATCGCATCACTGCCCGAGTCCACTGAGGGCTACATTAGCTGCTTATTTATATTTCATTGCATGCACATGCAATGATTTGCCTTGTGGGGCTCAGAAGCAGTTGCCTGCAGTCTTGTCAAAGAGATAAAATGAGCACTGTCATACCAAAAAGGGTTATGCTGGTTCTGGGATGGTGCGGCTTTGAAAAGTAACCAATATTTATCTTGAATCAGCTGCAGCTCACGGGCTCTCACAGTTCCACCTGCCGCTAGAAGTAGGAAAAAGAAAAGGGAGCTGGCTTGACACCGTGTCAACTCATCACGTCGCCATGAAAAACCCGACTGAGTGTTCCAATTGGACCCATGATATATTTATCCCTTTTCTGTAAAAAGGCTCTTGATGCTGAAGTTGATGATGTGTTATTAACATTGTGCACTTTGAGTGCATAATTGCTGAAATTTCATGAAATGGAACGCTGGCTCTATAAAGATTATTCCACTGTCGGCATGTTTTTTCTTATAAAAATTTCAAAACGACAATCATGAAAATATATTTTGGCATCACACTTTCAGAGTACATGCATTACAGTGCAGTCACACACACACACACACACACACACATATACCTCCATATCCTGTCCACCCCCACACAAATTCACCTGGCAGAACAGAGTGACCTCGTTCTGCCAAAACCCTTCAGTCATCCTCAGTGCTCACACACTCACACACACACACACACACACACACACACACACACACACACACACACACACACTTATACACATCTACAATACATACACTCGCTTGCCTCTCGCTCGGCCATGTTGCGCACCGGCTCCCAGCGAGCACCCTCCCTCAGCGGACCTGTTAAGTGATTAGCTCAACACTGCACACTGCCGCATGCACAGTTCATGCACGAGAAAGCCCAGCTGGGATCACACAACCTATAGAGTCATATAACGCTCTAATGAGAGAGAGATTAGCCAGAGATGGCAGCAGCTGATGATCACATCACTGAGAAGTTAAATTAGGCTATTTTCAGTCACCCAGTGTTTGCTAAGAGCTCTGTCAGTCTGCAGGGACCCAGTAGGCACTGAAATATTTGGATGACTGAAAATGGTCGACTGCGCAGGTCAGGATTTTGAGATGAATTTATGATTATAACATGATTACAAAAGTTGCATGATTCAGTATTTTTTATACAGGGTTTTCCCACCACCACAGTGGAGCTAAAGCAAGAGAGAGAGAGAGAGTGAGAGAGGTAGAAAGGAAAAGGCACTAGAAGAAAGAGAAAGGTAAATTTCAGCAGCTATTAAGTTAGATAGATTTTTATTGCCTGTTGATATTGACTCCGACCACCGGTGTATAGCCCGTTTGGTTTAACTGCACAAGCATGTTTCTGCAAGCTTGGGCAAATCAGGACGGGAGTGATGGAGACAGTGCAGTAGGGATCCATGTTTTTGAATTAAACCCCATAAAATGTCTGTGTATGTTTCCAACCTCACAAATTTGTCTCTGTGTGCCTGGTGTGGGTGGTGTGTGTCTGTGTATGTGTGTGTGGATATATAACATATTTTACTCATACCATACATTATTTTAGTAACATTAATTTATAAGGCATACATTATTAAACAGAGTATGCTATTTTAAACCCAGCATCTTTGAAAATGTGCATATACCATCTCAAACCTACTGAATAAGAGTTCTGAAGTGGTTGTTACTGCAGATTCATATATTTACCAGTTGCTGGTTTAAAACCTGCTGCCTCTGTTCTTACCTAGAGTGTGTATTGCCCAATGTTGCTTCATTATAACCACGGCAATTTACCTATTTTAGTGTTGAACAACTTTGAGCTTTAACAGCTCTCCTGAAGTGTTATAAAATGAGATTTGGTTTTTTTTTCAATGTGGAACACATTTATGAGCTAATTAATTAATTAATTTAGTGTTAAATAGTTATACAGTATAAAATCTTTTTTAGATAATTATGAGGATTTCTTTGTAAAATACAGACATGGTAAATATATTTTTGTTGATGTGAGAGATCGAAATATTCAGATCTACTGGGGAACCCTTATGATGATAGTATATAAATAAAGCCACCAGAGAAGCAAGACAAGATCGGTGCTACTGATGCTGGCATAACTATTTTTTTTTTAATCTTCTTTATCTGCCTGACCTCCTAGTACAAAGTCCACTGTTGACACGCGACAGATACAAAATAAAAAAACAAACAGATATCTCCTGGTGAAAAAGCGTTGTCATACACGTAGAAGATACTGACAAGGATGTGTAGAGAGTTTGTGGTGATAAGAGATGACGATGGTGTTGGGTGCTGTAAACAAAATCACCTAATCTAAGCAGCAAAGTTAATCCGTCACTTCCTGCCTCTGTCTGCTCCACCTGGGCCTGAATAATGAAGGATTTGTTGTAAACGCGTCTGTGCAGAGAACCTCCCACTGTGTTGTGCATGTGTGAAAGGCAAACTAAGGGACACCTCCGTAGCCAATTCTCCGGATTTTACCCAGAGGTCATGTCTGAAAACAGCTTAAGAGTGTGAGTTTGACCATCGACTTGAATTTTTAGCTCACAGGGAAGTCTTCAGCTTTCTGTTCCGTCATGTTTCCTGTTGAACGTTCCTGCCTGTCACACACCATCCTGTCATTTCCTGGTGGTTAAAGTGCAGTCGAGAAGGATTTACAAGGAGCACAGTGAATATTTCATTTCATGTTATTACGATCCAAATGGGACTGAAGAAAGAAACTTCAGAATGTTTCCACTGTTGAGAAAAACAAATGCCAGAGCTGATGGTGGTAACATTGCTCCTTCTACCTTCAAGCGTTTACAGATGCGTGACACGTATTCACAGCTTCTTATTGTTGTCTTGCTGTTTGAGCATAAAGCAACAAAATATTACTCTTGTACAAAGATATCCAGCTTTGGTGTTTTAACAATTTCAGATATCTATTCCTTTGTGTGGCGCTCTTTCAAGCACTTCGCTGTCTGTGCTCTTCTAAAACGATCTACCATAATGTTCCCTTCAGTTTCTATGAGGCAGAATTCACTCGAGGCACTCACAGTCGGAGCTGTGTGGTTACACATGACATGACATGGCTACACAGGAACGAAGGCTCGGAACTAAGAGCTCACAAATCATATTTAATCAGCTGTTCATTTCGGAGGATGAAGGCTTATCACACGCTTAAAACATGTTAGTATAAATCTCACAAGTAAAATTAAATGAATGAAAATTGAGATTATTATAGTAGTAATACTCGTTGTTTATTTATGGTAATAAAATAATGGCATTTTATTCAACTGTACCTTGGTGCATAAGCAGCTTCTCAGAGATTTATTTAGGTCTTGATGTGAACATTTCACTGTGAACGTGATTTGCCTCTGCATCTGTCTTCATCTGATCACAACCTCCCCAGTGTTCTCTCTAATTTTCTTCTGCTTTCTGTCTTCGCTGGTTCTTTTTTATCCCCCCCCCCACATCTCTTTTATTAATCCTCCATGTCTTTCTTTCTTCCCCTTCATTGTTGCCTCCAAAATGCTGTGATGTACAATGCTCAGGCTGAAACTTTTTCTTGAGATAATATCTGTGACCTATTAATTGACATTGATGTCTCAGGGGAGACGCACCTTAAATTATACACGATCACTCTCTCAACTTGTTCTCTTCACTCCCTCTCTCTCTCACACTCTCATGGTGGTGTGTGTATTTTTATTCCTCTCACACATCCGACTATAAACCCACCAAATGTATTTTCAGAAGGTTATATGAAAGATGAAACAATGGCAGTAAAGAAAAGGATGGAAAAACACATGTCCAAATGTATTTGTATTTTCATGATCTCACATAAAAAAGACTTGTTTTTATTCTGCTGGTTTTTCCTTCTCTGAGAAATGCATGGACAAATTTACCGTATATAGAAACGTATTATTGAAACGCACATTCCTATGCTACTGCTTTACTAAAGGGTGTGGAATGGTCATACAATTAACTTCATCAAGACGTGTATGATTAAACATTCACCTAAACCAATTACCGATTTATTTCCAATTATGATATTGCTCTAGATTTACAATTTGTTTGCGTAAAAGAAAGTTCCATAGTATTCCTTTGACTGGGTAGGGTCAGCATGTCCTGATGCCGATCTCATTACACATTAAACCTCAGCTCCAGCTCCTCCAACACGTTGTTTCATGGAGAGCAATGATTTTTATTTATTGGAAATATTTAAATAGTCACCCTACCAGTGGTTTATTGAACATCAGTGCTACACTCCCATGCATATTCAATATGCATGGGACTTCCAGAGATTGTATATAAATATGCTGCTTACTTGCATATGTGAAGGACATCATAGCTCACATAACATGATTGCTTCGAGCACTTTGTGAACACTCTGAAAGTAAATCAATAACACAGTTTAACATAGTGTATCTCATTGGCACGGAGGCATGGTCTTTGATGTTGCGATCTGTGTGGGCGTGTCTGTGCAGAGTAGAGAGGAGCAGCAGTGGTGGCAAACATCGCCGCAGATTTTTCTGTAGCACAGGAACGTTCACGTTTATTTTATGCACATTTATGCGACACGCAGCGCTCAATCAAACTCCGCTGCTCAAAGCCATTTACAAAAATAGCAGATGAAATGCAATTCATGTAAAGTCAGTTTTACCAGTCTTCATCCAAATCAATTTTTAGCCTGTAGCTTATTTGTCATACACCCACTGATGATACTATTCTCGGATATTGTATTTGATTTCCCCCCGTCGTATTAATGAATCAGGCCGTGAGTCCTTTGATTGTGCTGCATCCAAGTCATCCGAAAGTTTCCAGTCACTGCTGTGAATTAACATTGCCAGTCTTTTTCACATGAATTTGAGAGGACAGGACAAAGACTAACAACCAGGCACCATCGGAAAAAAGTAGCTAAAGTGAGTTTCCTTAACAGGGTTGTGGGCTTGCTCTCAGGGATGAGCTGAGGGTCCCAGATATCTAGAGTCAGCTCACTACATCGACCATGTTGAGGTAATAGCGGGTATCTAATGAGGACATCTTCCATATGCCTCTCTCTGACAGTATTCTGGGCAGGACCAACCGGGAGGAGACCCCGGGGCAGACCCAGAACATACTGGAGGGGTATTTATATCCAATCTGGTCTGGGAACTCCTCAGGGTCCCCCAGGAGGAGCTGAAGGTTTTGGTTGGGTGGAAGGATCTCTGCGGCACTTTTCTTAGTTTGCTGCCACCAAGTCCCACCTTCAGATAAGCAGCAGAAGATGGATGGATGGATGGAGAGATGGACATTAGGTTAGAAAGTCAGCTTTAAACTGCACTCAACTGTAAGCATTTTAACTTAATAATTGGGATTTATGTTGAGGCTAAAAGTAGTAAATAAGTGTAGACCATATGACCATCATCAACTAGTAGTAGAAGTAGTAATAGCAAAAGGAATAAAAGATCCCACAGCCAATGCTTGTCACACAACACAGTCAAGAGCCAGACCTTGGATTAAAGTTGCACTGATCAATATTTAATCAATAGAAATATGTAGCTGTTTGCTCAACATCCTCAATTTCCCCAAGTGGCCAAGTAAATCAGTCAATTTAACAATGTAAGTAAGAACTTGTATGTGGCTATAAATCTGTTTATATACAATGAGTAGAATATGCAACTAAATATGAAAATAAGAAAAACATTGTCTGGATTTTGGAACAGTTTGTTAAGTTCCAGTTCACTGTGTCGTTTAGATGTAGTGACAGGGAAGCTGAGCACAAAATAAGTTTCTTAAAAGCGTGGGACAGAATTTCTCAATTTTAATTCAAGAGAATTTAGACAGGAGCAACTAGTGTTTTAGTTTAGTCTAAATCTGTAAGATTTTGTAAGTGTACATTTAGTACAAAATCATCACATATTTAAAATACCCTTAATAACACTTCTGCTATAGGGAGATTTTTACATCCTGTACAGACTGTGGATGTATAGGTGATGATGTCTTTATTACATTATTGTCCTTCGTATTAGTGCTTATCAGTGCATCACTCGTTCTCGCCCACTTCACCAGACCATCCAGAAGAGAACAGACTGCTGATAACCTTAGACAAGTTGAAGGTTACATGTAGACAAACCATATATAAAAGACATGCCATTCGACCATATTCCTCCATGGGTTTATAGAGATGTCCTTGTGTATTCATACATATCCTTTCTTTGCTTTTCATCAAGTGAGGAAGTGAAAAAGGCTTTGTGAGAAACATCATCAGCCACGTCATTTAGTTCTGGTATTTTTGAAGCAAGAAAATGCAGAGGATATTCATAGATGAACTGTGGGAAGCGGATGGCTCTTCTAATTTACATTTTTCGACCATGTGTTTACCTAGTATTTAACATGCACACTAGGGAGCACTGCACTTGCTAACTGCTTTGTTTGAGTAGATATTTTTCAACCACTTAGTAGTAGTACAGGACAAAAATACACATGGACATTACATGGTTATAATGTGAGACACAATGACATTAATGTTGGTAACATTTGATCCAAAAGAAGTCCTGACTATTGGATAAAAATCTGTTTTTAGGTATTTGGATCTGTGATACCACTAAATAATGAAAGACTTTGCCACAGCTCTCACTGAATAGTTCCAGCTCTTGAGCATTCACTTTGTTTACTGCTGCATAGCGGTTAACATTGATCACAGGGATTTGACTAGTATGTGAATAGTCAACAATGGTAACATGTAATGAATAAGAAACGCCTCCTCTGCTCTGAATACATCCTGGCCTTGGTCTGTCATGGCCATTAACAGTGAATAACTGTATATGGTAACGGTGCAGGCAACATCATACTCTGCTGAAAAGTGAATATCCAGTTTATATTCCGACAGTGGCAGGAGGACTGTCTGTTTCTCTTCATCTCTTTTACCTATGCTATTTTTAGCCACGTCTAGACTTACCTATATCTGCAACTATTGGCCAGATTCCACAAAATTTGCTTCAGACATTGATCTTCTCCCTCAGGGAGTATTTTAATCACATCGGTAATGCTCTTATTTGTCACCTTTAGCGCCATCATCAGGTCAAAGTTTTAACATGTTCACGACCAAGCACATGCTAAGGTAGTCTTAAGACACATTTATGCTGCCGTTACATATGGAAAAAGATACATCAGTTTCAAACAATGTAACCGTCACTTCCCACACACTTACGTATATGTTGAGATGGTGATTAAGCAATAACTCCACTAGAGGGCAGCGAAGGGGTGAGAGTTTCTGACAACACTGAACATGGCGACAGTGGAGGAGGTTGTAATAGCATATCTTCTTACAAGACAGACACTGCTCTGTTTCACTTGTTTGTATCCTTAAGCTCTCAGAAGAATTTTATATACAGTACATGGACAACATGAATGCACAGAAGGCATCGTCTGTTTCCGTGTACATATCTAATGTTCAACATTCCGCAGGATTATTTTAGCATTCCGGCAATAGATCAACGTACTTCTCCACACAGTTGTTGGCATGGCTGTAGACTCTTATCATTTTTATGTTGCTACAAATGTTTGTGCTTTTACGGTGTTGAATAATACAATTACCCTCTCGTTGTTGTTGTTGTCCAGACTTAATGGTTTTAATCCTAATTGTGAGTCTTTGCAGAACCAGACATGATAATAAATACCACAGCCACAGATAGTCCAGACATTGCTGGCTGTCTCTCCGTCTGGCCAAACTGCAGACGTCCACGCTTTTGGTACAATGATGAATTTTTAATGAGCCTGTATCACCGTTCAGTAGAGGGGCAGCTGAGAAAGAGATGGAGCTGTTCAAGTCAATTTCAATATTCCTGGATCACTCTCTGCCATGTCCTTATTATCTCCCCTTCCTTCAATTTATTCTATCTGTGAAGAAAAAAAAGACCAGTAAGTGTGAGAAAAAGAGGGGGGAAATAATTCCTTCCTGCCTGTGTGTGGAACAAAGAAGTTTGACGGGGCATGCAGACAGGAGGCAGAGAAAACTCACACACCACAAAGAGTGTTCTTTTTTGTTTACAGCAGCCAAAGATGGACTCATTCCTCCCTTTGCTCTCTGTGTCTAGCTTAAGGCAGGAGAGAATGGAGAGAGTTTGAAGAGCTGACACAATGAGTCAGAGCGAGGCAGGAGTGAATATGAGGGTGAGGAAAGGGCGGTAAAGGTTCAGGCGTCTGCACTGACAGCTTTCTCCTGCAGTTTGACAGAGCTTTGTTGAGGACCCAGTGTTTCACCGCTGCTGCCGCTCCAGGGTCTCACTGATGTTCCTGCCGCAGTAAGCACCCGAGCCTGACCTTTTCATGCCCACGGTACAAATATCCATCCTTGACACTGCAACCGCTTTTCCGCATCTTACCCCGGCATGTCTGTATCCACGTTTACGGGAGATAAAAGGAAGTTGAGAACAGGCTGTCATGTGTTGACAGATGGCCCCCGCTGTCAGTAAAACTTCATCACAGACCACGTCTCCCACGAGGCGGTAGCTTGGTGGAGCCATGGCGAGGATGGCCATTGCCATCTGTGCCCCTGCAACAGATGCTGCAGACAATACAGAGGCCACATGTGTCACACTGTGTTTCATGCACGAGGCTGACTGCGATGCCCCATGCAGGGTTCGGGTTAGTTCGGGGGTGTCAGCGCGGTAGAAATTGGCAGATTTTTGCTTCATCCTACAAACTAGCTCTGACATATTGAAGCTGTAAACCTCATTCTGTCTCACGCATTTCTCTTCCCTTCTGCCTGACTTTTGGTCCGTCTGTTACTCCGTCACATCTATCTCTTTGTCTATCGCCATCTCTCCTTCACTCCATTATACTGTCTTTCTCATTCTGCCACTCACCGACTGTAGTTGTGAGAGCGCATGAAAGAAGATGAGCAAACATATCGGCTGCCCCAAAATTCATTTCCGAGCCCAACGCGCTCCCGCCTTCTTCCCCATCTTTGCCTTCCCTCCACCTGCAATATTCCTCCTCCGCTGCTCCCACACAGGATTAGGCTTAAATGAGAAATGTATTGTTTCCTTCATTCACTCAAATCAAAGAGTTATTGAGTTAATCTGTCTGGCTTCTGTCTGTCGGGGAGCAGCCGAGATTAGGGCCTCTGTTGACAGAGATGGAATCGCAGCTTTAAAAGATGGAATAAAAATGTCACATCGTCCTTTAATGACAGTTGGCTTGACATTTCCAGTAAGCTTTTCTTAGGAAATACTCATTCAGGGTATTAGTTTTTTTTTTTTTCAAGTACAATAGAAGGAAATGCCATGTCATTCCAATAATTCACCATGGGATGAAAATCATTACCTTTTCAACTAGAGCTTATCTAGTTCTTAGCTTGAAGGTATCAGATATTTTATGTATTATGTATTGACAGCAATTAAAACTTTATAATTATCAATTTGTTCATTTAAAGCAGGTATAGGTGCAGATACAAGCACTTTAATGGCCTTTGTTTGATTATAAAAGGCATCATCGTGCTGTAGGTAGAAAAACAAAACTTTTCTGCAGCCTAAAACAAGCTTGCTTGATTTTGTTGATGCATAACCAGAGGAAAATGCACGTTTGCTTTCACTGACAACTGCGACCATACCAATTGTCCTGTGTGAGCGAGAATTTGCCTATCAAACCTTAACAGTAGCCATGCCGACATAGCATTGTGCCTAATGGATTTCACTGCATCATTATTGCTGAACACAGAAATAGTTATGGGGTTAATGAGTGCCTTATTATTTGCTCCTGTGCACCACAGAAAGACTAAGTTCAGTTTTACAAGTCCTGGCAGAATGACGAGCCATGGCTGAAAGCTTCAGGGTTTGCCTGTCCTTTATTTATTTACTTTAAAACGTCTGGTTTCGCTATTTCTCTAACTTGTTTTTTGGCAATAACACACTTCATAGTGCTATGACTTAATGCATGTAATACCTTATTTTTTAAGTTTGTCTGTATGTTATTTCATTCTTGTGAATGGGATATTGGGTTGGGCATCAACAACCACTTCCAAATTGGAACCGGTTCCAAATTTCCAATTAAAACTCATTAAGAATTGTAAATTACGATTCTGCTTAGTGGTTCTAAAACACATCACTTGCTAGATTCAGTACCAGGAATTCGCTCTCCCAAGCTACAATGACACTGGTGCTCTTTCTTGACTGGACAATTGTGCCCAAAGTGATACATTTGTTTTATTTGTAACTCGGTAGGAACTATGGGAAGATAAATATTAGCTGCGAGCACACAAGTCTGGGTAGAGTCGCCCATGCAAGGGAGGATGCACAACTAACTGACTGACCACCTTTGCCTGCACAGTAAACAAATTAATGAGTGTACCACTTTCTACATGTTGCGCTGGTCTCCCCTCCTTCACAAACCCAGCAGTCCTCGTCGCATTAGGGTAAGTAAAAACTAAGTAACAGTTATCTTACTCTTATTTGGTTCGCTTGTTAGTTTATATATGGATTAAACAAACAACATGATGTGTGGAATATTTAGCTTTTAATGTGCTTGCAGTTGAATTTGTTGGATTTGGAGTCAGGCTAGTTGTTTCCCTGCTGGCTCCAGTTAGACAGCAGACACAGAAAGGAGAGAGGGACGTCAGTCTCACTCTCTCAAGAGAATAAGCACATGTTCCAAAAAAAAGGGCAAGCTATTGCTTCAACTATTGAAGATATTCAGAATAATTGTTATGTTATGTTGTTATTGTTTGGGATCCACGTTTAGAGCCACATTCCTTAAGTGTTTGTCCAAAGTTGGCTGCTAAAGATGCTCCAGTCTGAACAGGATAAACAAGGGCTTCTTTTTCAGAGATAGACGAAGGAGGTGTAGCTCCAAAAGCCTCCTCTGTCTTTTTGCATTTTCACAGGTGGACAGTTAATATTAATTTGCCTGAATACCAAAACAGCCAGAAGTGCTTGGAGAATAGTAAGCAGTTACTTACCTGATCCTGCTCCACCTGTCTGGCTGCAAATACATCAGCATTTCCTCTTCCTATTCTCTGGGCCTTTTCTCGTGGGTTTCTGACACTGATCAGGGGGGTTGGAGCTCTGCTGAGCTGAACAGTGCTGACTAAGCCAAAAGGCACTGCACTTCAGGCTCCACAGAGGCTGGATCGATGTAGCACCATCACCGTGGCCTGGGGGAAAGGCTGCCACCATCCCTCATACTGCACTGAATGTCCTCATCTACCTCTCTGTCACCTCTCCGCCCGCGGCGAGGCAGAGATTTATGCACAGCAGACAGCTCGAGTCCGAGCATACGTTGTAGGTTAGCAAGCTACAGTGCATGACACTAGCATTGCTGTTGGATAGCTTCGTTAGGCTCAGTGTCTGACGCTGTCATCGTTTGGAGAGCTTAACACCTACACCGGCTTGAAGCTGGCAAGACACTCAAATTCAGCCGTAGATTTGGCATGAAACGGAAACCTGGCAATTAATTTGATATTTGAAGGCCTGAAGCTGTGATTGCAGCACGGCTCACTCTGTTGAACACATTCCGCCACCATAGACTTTGTTTACATGGTGATTTGTGGGTTTAAATATACTTTTCACACTTCTATCCATTGCTTGATATTATTATATTAGCACATATGTATTTCCAGCCTAAAGGTCTGTGAGCTTGTGTTGTGTTCATAACAGTGTAGAAAAGACTGCGTGAATGAGAAGAGGCCCAACACCAGGCGAGTTCATCCCGGGTGTGGAAACAACACTCCCTGCTAAGTGCTGAGAACATTATCATGTGACGAAAAACTATGTATATTTTAGCACATTTTATTTATAGTGTCATTTTGCTGTAGATGAAATACACCGCGCACACACATCCGGCAGCATTTACATATATATGATTTTTCATTTCCTCATATTTGCAGATGCTGTTAAACTGCTAATTTAATAATCCCGCTTTGGGAACAGGCCCTTGGTGTGCATTTGTGTTGTGTTTTCAGTTCTGTTATTTCTGGCTGGGTCTTAGATCCCAAAGCTTTTTCTCAAGTGAAAACAAATTTACGCCAACCTCTCCAGGGCCCCAGACTAGATTTTAGAAGCGGTTTGCCAGTTTGGCAACTAGCCCTCAGTTTATGGTTGCCAAATAGACAGAATGGATGGTGTATTTTAATTGTTTGCAATTGGAGTAGGAGGTAATGGTTCAGTGTAATTATAGCCTTTATTAAAGTCATGAAAAATGCTACCAAGCATGATTAGACATATTTCACTTAATACAAATCACTTTTTGCTTCTTTTGCTGCTTGTGTTGCAGACAAATACAAAGATAGCTCATGGGTTCTGGGATTTTTCCTTAGCAAACCAAAATATTCTGCAGCTTCACATTAAAAACTGGTGATTATCTGTTGACTTGAATTATCACAGGAAATATAATATGTGTTTCAGTGAACATCGCATTTGCATACTGCTGTAATTTACCACTGAACATTAATATTTCTGATTACTGTGATGTTTTTTCTTAGAATATCTTCAAATGTTCCATATCGTTAAACTCTCTACAGCCTAAGTTAAATTATAAAACTGAAAGTGTTTTAAGAATGAAAAAAAAATGCAAAATGTGTTTTCACCAAATACTTAAACATATGCAAATATGCAAATAACAGTCTCCTGTGGACAGACAAGGGAAATCCCCTGGCACTACCACTTGTTATCTCATTTTGCTCTGCACAGAACTGTCATTACTAGCTTATAATGTGATGAGGCGTAAGACAGATGCCTTAGCTTCAGGTAGGAAAAGAATGAATGTTCTATAGCCATGAATGTTTTTTATTTGAGTTTAAACAGGATTAAAGATGTAAAAAAAAGGGGGCTGCCCGCTAGACGTCTGTTTTCAGAGAGTTAATCAAAAATGTGTCAGTAAAATAAAAGATTTTGGTATTTTCTGATCAGTTTGAAAGATTGCAGAGGGTACTGAAATTGAAAGGAGCATCAACACTGAGCTCTTAGATGAAGATTTGAATGGTTCCAGGCTGCAAAGTATAACTTCAGAAGACACACTGTAATTATGTTGTTTTTTAATTATTATTTATTATTGATAACAAAACAAGCATAGACAAGTACAGAATTACACAAACAACCAAAATATTATATACCAAGAAAGACCACCCACAAAAATAAATTTAACATTACATGTGTGTGTGTGTGTGTGCGTGTTCGTGTGTGCGTGCATGTGTGTGTGTGTGTGTGTGTGCATGCATCACAACTGAAGCATTTACAATCAGAAATGGCCTGTGTAATAGCTTTCCTAGTAACAATGTTACAATAATGATTGTAGAAAATAATAATAATTCCTCTCGACAAACCTTATAAATTATTATAAAAGTACTTTTAAAGTATTTACAATGTGGAAAAGTGATGTTAGTTTTTTGACCCCAATATATAAAAAATAGAATTGGTTCATCATAATAGTATAGCAATGCTAATATTGATTTTATCCTAAATTGATAATAACAACAAATAAGTAGTAATGAGTAATCATAAATGGTTACAGCTTCATTTACTGCGTCGTAAATACAATTTAACACTGAGGGGAAGAAGAATTTTGCGGGGGAGACTCTAGATTAAAATGAACAAATTAAAAAACAAAACCAAAGCAAAGCAAAAACATATTCAGTATTTTTTCAGATGGCTCTGAAAGAAGATGATGACAAAATGTAAAAGAAATGAAAAAAGAGCGATATCCGCTTAAACACTTGTAGGTAAAAGTGTGGACTGAGTGGGCTGGTAAAAAGAGGCATTGAATGAAATTAATTACCAAAATATTGATTCAGGGTATGGAGGAATATTGAGGTTGATCCTTTTTACATAGATATGTATTCGATTAATATATATTTTATATTACGCTATATTTCCAAAGTTTTTGTAGCAATGATTACATGTAAGGAGTGTATTCTACTGGATATGTTGTGTGGATTTATGTTGGATATGTCTCCCAGTGAGCAGAGTGGAGGAGATTTAGTGGGATATATGCTGTAATATGACCAGTTCTCTCTTATCTCTCAAACAAACATTCATGGTGGAGCCATTCATCCTGCACAACGTTTATTTTCTACACTGATCAATCAGCTGACAACATGTCCTGCTGCTTACAATCCAATCCTAGATGCACAGCAGCTCCAACATTCATCTTTGCCCTAGAAGACAACACATAAACCACTTCCATTACGGTATATAGTGACCTGCTTAAGAAGGGCCATTAAGTCCATTCCCATTATTTGTAGCAGTAACACGTCACACCCGCTCTCACCTGATAACCCAAACAGCCCGATTCTTTATAGATTAATGACTTGTCTCCAGCTAATGTATTTTTATCACAAGGTCATGAGTGATGTATTATCAGTTAATGAGAAATACAGAAATGTGTGGTGTGAGAGAGGAGGGCAGGAGGTAAACACACACTGAGAGACACACTCATTTGACCTTTCAGAAGGGTTTTGTCTGGCCTGCGGTGAGTTGTCCTGCAGTGATAAGAATAATGGTTTTGGCGCCGTGGCCCATGGAGACTGACCTCCCATTCCCTCATGGTAGATAGTTGAGCAGAGAGGTTCAGCTGCTCGTATTGTACCTCCTACATCTCCAGCAGACAATGAGGCTTAGTGCGGCCCACTCAAGGGAGAGGCATATGCTCGTATCAAGGACCACTGCAGATTTCTCTGATAACTGTCACTAGGGGGCTTGGATAGCAAATGCAAGGAGGGACACAGTGATGGAGGGAAAGTGACACTGTATTAGATTATTTATACAACATTTCGTACAACATGAAAATTGTCTTTAGTAGCTTGAAAGACTAACAGCATGTTCATTGAGTGATGTATCGTACCATTCGGCTGATGGGCTTTTGAGGCGTGTTATATTTCTCCATTGAGTGTTGTGCAAAAAGAGCACAGTAGGAGCCCGCTGATGTTTTTCATTATATCATTTCACTTGAGGTCTGAGCTTCACTTGAAGCAGCGAATGAGTGTGAAAGGGTCCTTGTTGAAATCCTCCGTTACCTATCTCTGTGATCTCAGCATTTACACAGTGTTAGGCAGTGGGGGACATCAAACGTGCTTAAAAGGAGAAGTGGAAAATGTTGGGTGCACATGTATTAGTCATGTTTTAATTGATTTCCTGGAACAGGTCAGGGTGGCTTCAAAGCAAATAGCTGGTAAAATAAACTCAAAGATTTGTTTTTTTAAGAGAGGGCTGCACTCTTAAAAGCACTTTTTGTACTTTCAAGTACCTGCAGATAGACAAGCTCAAAGTGGGATTTACACTAATGTACCATACAGTTATGATAAATAATAAATACAGCATGTGAGGCCCTGTTCAGACCTGGTATTAACATCTGTCCTGAGGTATCTGATCACAATGGGACAGCTCTTAGTACGTCCGCTCACACCTGGCATTAAAATGTGTCCTGAAAGTGTCTCCTGTTACGTCTTGTTATCTGATCTCACTTCCCTTCCCTATATGCAAATAAACAGTCATTTATGTTTAAGAGAGAGAGAGAGACGAGAGTCGAGGGGCTGAATGAATCAATGAGTTGTGTGAAGATCTGCAGTGTCGAAAGTGTGATCAGAGACTTACAATGAGGGTTGATATTGTAGCCACAAACAAATCAATGTATGTGCACTGAGAGGCATAACAATAGGTTTGATTAATTGTGAAACTTTAGACGTCAGCTGAGTAGGCGGTCCTTCAAATATGGCTCAGGACCCATTTGCGTTTTTAGGACAAATGGTAACATCAGGTCAGAACAGGGTCTTAAAGCTGCACCACTGGCCCACATCCTTACTTTTGGGTTTCAGTGTTAATGCTCTCATCAATCTAAAAAAACATCTGATAAAGTCACAGCATACCAGCTGCCCATCAAACATCAGAAAGATAAAGTGAATAACTCCTGAACATAGAGGGACATTTAGCAGCTAAGACACTGGATATTTCCCTGGAGTTGATTAAGACTAAAACAGAACTAAAAAAGATGATTAGTGGCACTACTTCAAATTGCAATTTGAAGGTGCTTCAGCTCTGCTGGATGTGTAAATTGGAAACTCTTGCTAGTATTGTTGCTTTGTAGGCTCAGTCCACTACTCCAGGTGACCATGAATGATACAAGATTTACTAATTATTACATAATGTGATTGTTTATTACTTTCTATTTTCATATTCTATTCCTTTTAGCTTTTTCTTTGGAAACCTTGTCGTACTCCCCCTTCCTCTAACTGTCTTTTTATTGGTTTGACATTAATGTAAAATGTTTTCTGCTACAGCCTGAAGCAAAAAAGGCATCGATTGCTGTTTTACTGTTCTTAGCTGAAGAACCAATTATCTTCATAATGACGACATCAGCGACCGGCTCACAACAGTTTGTCCCTGAACTCCATGTACCCGTGCTCCTCAGACGAACCTCATCTACTTTGCAGTTTCAGCTCCTCTGGAGGAACCGACCTAAAGCCTAAAGCCTACTACTACTACTACTACTACTTTATAGTTTCAGATGGCAGGAATTTGACTGAACAATCACTTCAACATCGATTTCACTACATGTTCCCGTCTCAGAGTTTCCCTTCTTTCATCAGATGAGTGGTAAAGCAAATATCACTCCTTAAACAGAAAGTAGATACCCAAAGAAAGAGTAAGAAAAGGACGCAGTGAATCATGGGTATGTGATAGCAGTCGGTGTAGCTGACCTCTGAGATGGCCTTGATCTCCTCCTAGGGAAAATATGGATGAGTGTTGTCCCTGGTCTCGCAGCCTGGAGACTAATAGCTGGTCGCGGCCTATCGCTTGCCCCAGGGGGCTTTGGAGTAGAGACAGGATTAGAGAGAAATGGATGAGAGCAGCGGATAATGAAGGAGATCTGTCTTAAGTCTAATCATTGGCTTTAGAAGACATGATCTGGGCAGGAGAGAGGGAGAGGGAGAGCGGGAGAAGATAAGAGCTGCGTTTCTTGTTGTGATTACACCTTTTATCAGGATTGAAA
This sequence comes from Paralichthys olivaceus, assembly GCF_024713975.1. Classification (NCBI taxonomy): domain Eukaryota; kingdom Metazoa; phylum Chordata; class Actinopteri; order Pleuronectiformes; family Paralichthyidae; genus Paralichthys; species Paralichthys olivaceus. The sequence continues at coordinate 22,012,322 of NC_091094.1, read as the reverse complement.
GTCCAATATGTTTCCATTGTCAGAGGCTCAACGTGCTATTTTATTCAGTCAAAGAAAACAACAACCGCTCATCGATTTACATAAATGTAATGAAAGTGTAGTTCCACTGGACTCGGATAAGAGACTCATTATTGATACAAAGTGATATCATAGAAATTCAGCATTGCCGTTCTCTCCGGCCTAAATTAGCCTGTCAGGCATAACAGATATTTCAGTTCCTGTGTATATTTGTAATGCTAATTAGGGCAATTGTGGGGAATTCAAATCAAGATGCTGAACACAGCGGCTAAACAATCACCAGGGAAGGATGCAAACACTTTTATGCAAATAACAGAAGGAGCGGAGGAAAAGGATGGAGAGGAGAAAAAAAATACAGCGAGAAGAAAGGACTGCTGGTCAGCTCAGTCGGTGAGTGAGGGTGATAGAGAGTGACAGTTGAGAGGGAGAGAGATAAAATGAGACAACGGAAGAGGAGAAGGGGAAGAAAATTAAAAGCTGATTACCTTGTGAGTGAGTCTTTGGTGTCTCTGAGGAGCAGGGGGAGGTGTAGGGGGAGGAAGCCTGTTTTTAGTTTAAAGTATTTATTAAGGCCACTTCCCAGGGTAATCAAGCCAGGCTAAATATAACCGGCTGCAGTCATAAACACTGGACACAGGCTGAGGACTGCCTCATGTACTGTAACTGGACTCATTTACTCACTCAGCTATAACGTCTCTACCATTATACTCAGGTTATTTCTGCACCAGAACACTTACTGTAACAAAAAAAAGTGTGACAGTTATTTTAAACAATGAGGGATTCAATTGTACTTTTACTTATAAAACCTGAAGTTTGTTCTCCACGTTGTGCGATATGCTTAATATGGAGTAATGTGATTCAACGACAAAAAGAAGAACAATCTTGCTTTGGGTATAATGGGTTTTGATTACAGACATTATACGGTTGAGTGAGAGTCACAGATATTTCCCAGAAGCCCCTTTTGTCCCTTGATCCTTGCCCCTAGTTTACTCACATTCCCCCATTTGTCACTTGGCCCAGCTGATGTCCCATCACCTCGCTTTGGGCTATGTGAAATTATTATATTGTACTGGGAGATAACAGACAGCGTGTAGCCTTGAGGCAGTCTCCCCGCTTCACCTCCTTAAAAAAGACATTGCTGTGATAAAGCGTGGCTTCTTCACTGCTCACGCTAAATCGAAGGGAAAGCCTTGAAGGCAAGGTCTAGTGAGTGTGAGCCAGATGAAAGAAATAAAAGAAAGAATCGGTTGATATGTTTGTGCTAGCTTGCTGTGTTTCTAAAGGAACAATTTTCATTACTGTTCAGAGAAGGGCCACCAGTTAAATCGGGGGGGATTCGAGGTGTTGCTGACATGATGCAAGTTTTCTGCAGAGGGCGGATATTGATTAGGAGCCAGATTTCACTGACTTGGCGTTGTCTGAAATTAGTGGCTGGCTGCTGCTGGGACGGTCAGCCAAAAGGCAGGCAAGGAAAAAAACAGGGACAGTGGGTATATTCATTCAAGTTCACTACAAAGTACACATGGAATTCAAACAATATCTTTTAAGAAATAAAAAATTACCCTTCCTTTAAAAGTTTTGGTCATTTACAAAAATGTTCCCACTGTAGATGAAACAATTATAGTGACTACATTTATCAGTATTATCATGGTATTATTACTATTATATAGTGTTTAAATACTACACAATATCAAATATTTAACAGTAATATTAAAGGGAAAAGGCATTGTTGACAAAGACACATTGTTTCTCAGAAGTCTAATATTTGAGAGAATCTACTGCATTTGACGTCCTTTATTGGGAAGTTTCTTTCCGAGCAGAGAAGGAGCTCCTCCACATCCATGATTTGTTTTCAAATGTTTCTCAACATGGATATTCAGAGACATAACAGAGACACATCCTTTCAGTCATAGAGCTTGTCCAGGTCACTCTGGATGTGATAGAGTCAGTGTAGGGTTTCAGAGGCTGTATTGGCAAGGTTAAATATGTTTTTATTACAGTATAATCACCTGAAACTATAAACTGCCATATTATACCTCCTTCACACAATTTAGTGGGTATATGCACGGTTTAAATGCAGGTAAACCTTCTAAAAATGGTGCCTCTGTTCTGGAAATGGATCTGAACCACTCCACAAATCTAGGCTCAAAACAATGTAGAATATATTGAATAGAATATATGGAGAAAATCTTAGCAAAGTTGAGTCAGTCAAGTGTCTCGTAGAAAAAAGGTAACGTATTTCTTACACAGTATTTTAGGAAGCCAACATTTTCAAAAAGATGAATCTAAGTCTAACACATCATGCAGGCTGTTGTCCGGTCCATTGATTGGTCAAGAAAAAGGGGACATGTATGAACACATGGTCAGTCCGACACAAAGAGCTTAAAATACTTTATGTATTTGACACCGATGTCCCTTTACTGTAATTTCAGGCCCCAACACCAGAGAAATTCTAGATCATTGTGAAATGCGTGTGGTAAAATAATAGCTCTGGTTGCAAACAACTTACACTCTCCTATTTCTAGAAGAAGAGTTTGCCTCTCAGTTTTTCCTCCCGATGCGTCATGAGAAACTCTCTCACCTCGCTGTCTTGCCACATTAGCGTGTTCACCTGGCTGTCTCGTTTCCTTCACAGCCAATTGGAGTCAGAGGCAATAAAAACCTGTGTTTCCTGTGGAGTCATTTGACCCGGAGGTGAATGTTGATTAAATCCATTCCCATTAGAGACAAAAACAGCTGTTAGTGGGTTTTCTGACCAGTGGAAAAGGGGTTTAAAACTGCCATGTTTCTACAGTGGCCAAAAAGACTAACTCAGGCTCTAGAGGGGGCCTTTCATGCGTTTTTGTTACCTGAAGACAAGTGTGTGATCACATACATCACTTGGACTGCAAGGGGTGAGGCGAGGGGAGTCAGTTGGTTGTAATCTGCAACCTCACTGCAAGATGATGCTAAATTCTACACACAGGGCCTTTAAAAAGAGTTGATCCTGAATCACCTGAGGAGAGCACGCATCGAGACCCACTTGTGCCCCCTAGCTGCGGTACACTTAGAAGATAACAAATTCACAAACAAAAAACACACACACAAGCACTTATACTACACACGTCCTCACAGAGGGGAGAAAAGCTCCTGGGCTGAATGGTGGTGTATTAATCACACTGACGCCTGGCACTGCGATCTGTGACCCAGTCTTTTAATTGCATCCGCTCTGCTTTGCTCCCTCTCTGCCTCTTTATCTTGCCACTTTCCCCTTTCTCATTCCTCAAGCTTCCTCATGCCTGCACCCATGAGAGCAGGCTAATGCAGAGATAAGAGCGAGGGCCGGGGATGTGCAGAACCCAAATGCTCCGCCAATAAGTGCCCCGGCCAAAACTCACAGGACAGCAAATGCAGCAGCACATTATCACACTGAGCTTCAAGCTGTAAAGTGGGGCTACAGTGTAACGCAGTGACGTGAGAGTGATGTGTTGTGCACAGACAAACAAATATCTGCGGGGACATTTTTATAAACCATTGAAATTCGTGTGGTTACAAACATCTGCAGTGTAAAGAGGAAGGGAGGTGAGAGAGGGAAAACAGAGGTGTGATGGCAGTGGGAAAATTTGGCCACATGTCTTGACAGAGCACTAACAATGTGGCAAGTTTCCATTCAGCACAGTAAGTGCAGCGGCACCAGATAACAAGCGCGTGGTGTTGAAAAAGTGAAACATGAGTGCTGACGCACACAAATGCAGTTTGACAGCACCTTGTCTTCCCACGCACACGCATACGCTGTTCTGAGGGCACAGAGAGTCGATGACACCCATTCCCATTTATACATCAGCTGTAATAATTGTATATGCAAAGAGCTTGTGTCACACACTCCCCCTCCAACATCCCTCTCCTCTCTCACTATGTCTCTTTATCTCTCTTGCTCTGGCTCCCTTGCATACATGAGCACACACAGCGACACACACACACACACACACACACACACACACTTGAGTCGCAGTGGTTTCCCATTGTGAGGGCGAGCTGTCAGAGGGAACTGTGTGGGCTTTTGTTAAAACAGAGAACTGCAGAGGCAGAGAAATTCATTTCCGACTGCGGCAAAAAAAAAAAAATCCTTTTTAGGAAAGTCACATTGTACCTGCAGTGTTTTAAAAACAGCAGCATGTAAATTGAATTAGTTATAAGCATTCCTGTGGGGGCACAGTGGGCTGGATTTCAGAGGAGTTTCAAGGGTTTCGGATGTACTGCATGGGGCGCCCTCAGGTTTGACTACAGATTCACAAGATGCTGCACTTCATAGTTATGATAAGTGAAGATGTCAGAAAATGGATTTTACATCTTTTACTTGCCAGCCGCCCATTCCGCTGTAGCTACTTCACCACCCTCTGTGTAAAGTGTAAACTTTTCTCTTTTGCTTCTCCTAGGTGAAAATAACATTAAAGCTCAAATGTCTCCTTGAAGCGATCTTGATTTTGGCTACAATGTCGCTGTCAGGTGAAGACCGTCTACTCTCTCGCCTTTTTTTCACGGTTATACGCAGAGTGGATTATTACACTCACGAGCCTGAGTCCTTGTTAGTGTTTGGCATCCAATCTGAAAACTGTTTCTCTTAGGTCTTGTTTCATGTGGGATTTAATTCCTTTAGTTTGCAAATTAATCTTCAGTATCTCATTTCACATTTGATGTAGTTTGTGAAAAAGGATTCAGCCTATTGCAAGTGACACCTCTTATCATAGTACTTAAAAACAAATGCTTGAGCATCCCAGCATTTCATTCTTAATGTTGTTTAGTTAAACCACTGCTGCCATTTATAATAAGACAAAGTTTTTGTGGGACATAACCCGAATTTTAACAAATCCCACAATTAAAAGTCATATTATTATATGCCAGTGCTTATTCAACTGGGTGAAGTGGGATGAAAAAGGTGTGATACACGTTGAAGACGCAGACGAAGATGTCAACTTGGAAAGAAGATGAGATCAGGGATCTTTTGGTGATAAGGGCAGTGTTGATGTGCTGTATGCAAAGACGTGATTTACGCAGCGGAATATGTACATCATGTCTTGTCATGTTCTACCCAAGGCGCCACCCCAGGCCTGAATGTTCTGTGGCTCTGACTGTCTGACCTTGACAATCTCCTGCTGTGGTCCTCATATGATCTCTGAAAAACACGACTTATGTTGGGAAAATAAACACAGAGAGAGTGGCTGGTGCTGTTGCATTGTCTTTAAATGATAATCCTGTATTAGCTCTTTGCTCAATCACTGTTAATGAAAAAATGTAGGGCAATCTGGGGGAGTAATGACGTGGAGAAGCCAGAGAAACACAGAAACATTGCTGCATGCGCACATATCAGTCCAAAATAGATATGAGATATTTCAGCACACTTCACAGCCTCTTACATACGTTCTGTATCAGAGCGGTGCATGTTTACTCGTCAGTGGGCTTCATGCTGCTGTCTGTAACATCCTCAGCCTGGCAAAAATACTGTTATTTGCAAATTGAGTGGGTGGCGTTGATTTTCCTGTTGGCTTGAGGAAAGCAGCGTGGCACCAGAGGGGATGTTTATTTAGCACTGTGCCACAAGTGTGATGAATGGCACTTAAACAAAAGGAGCTCCATACATGTGCTCGGTCTTATTTATTCACCAGCTCCACTAAGTTTACCTCACTGACACTTAACTTAAAAAATGTTTGAACAACTGTGTCAGCGTGGGAGATTTAATGTCCCACACCAATCTATTTAGCTCCGGATTGTTTGCGGTCTATATTTAGCTTTCGTAGCTTTATTTATAAACCCTCCAAATCACAGAAACCAAGCATTTTGTAACTCTTTAAAACAGATCAGATCAGGAGGAGAGGCGATGAACACAAGATGAGAAATGGAGAATAAAAGCAAGAATCTTAAAAGAAGGGCCTCTGTTAGAATAGTAAAAAAGGTTGTTACATGAAAGCACATCTAAATAAAAACATCAGCTAAATCACATAATCACTTCCAGCAATAAAGCGTAACTGACGTGATCCTGACCTTTGTTGTGATGTCTTTTGTGTGCCTCTTGTCGCCATTTTCTCAGCTCACTTAAACAGGTGTAACAACTGACCCTTCAGGGTGCCCATTTTTATATCTGGCTGGGCCGTCGGCTCAGACTGGCTGTCCTAGTTTGCATGGGGGACAGAATGCCTCAGTCTGCAGGGATTAGGAGGAGGAGGATAGATGAGGACAGGTGCATGGGGAGGGTTAAACAGGGAGGAAATAAGGACAAAAGGAGAAGGAGGAGCTGTGACGCTTGAGAACGGGTGACCCGAGAGTAGATGGGGAAGGCGGACAAGACGGTGACAGGGGGAGGAGAGGGGAGGTGTGCACGGTCGACAGGTGAACATGGCGTGGGCGGATGCAGAGGGATGAGGGAGGCAGGCTCCATGTGGATGCACAAAGCAGATAGTGTAGAGTTACATCCTGCCATCTGCATTATGCCCATGTAATATTTCCATACAAGAGCTGTTTTGGCCTCCTCCAGGGTATTGTTGTGGATCTACAAGCAGGATGAGACAAAAAGCATAAGCGTGTCTGTGTATAAGTGTTTGTGTGTGTGCATCTGTGAGTGTGTGTGTGTGTGTGGAGGACTCGGTGGTCGGCGGTCACGGCTGCTTGCCCGCTCTGTTGTAGCTGCCTCTGTGCTGCACTGTAGCCTCTCTGTTGGACAGCATGTTCTCTGCCGTATGAGTCCAGAGAAGAGCAGCCGAGCAGAATGACACCAGCCTCAGCAGTCTGCCAAGCACCGCTGTGGATGGCAGGACACACTCTGGCACACAGAGATACAACACACACACACACACACACACACACACACACACACACACAGGAGCATGCACACTCATATTCACTCAGATATTCTTATCAAGGAACACACATAGGCAGAGCCTCAAATATACGCACATTTTGTATATCTACACAATAGAAGAACAGAATGCATAGAGGACATAACATTGACTTACATTAACCATAGTAATTCACCATGGTACTTGCCTTACCGTTAACCTAAACATAAACTTAACCTAACATTAAAACACGTCTTTAAATGTCATGATTTACATTATGGAGACTTGCTTTTTGTCCCCATAAGGAAGACAAGTCCCTATAATTTGATTGTGTAAACAGATTTGATGGCCCATACAACATGAGTATTGCCTGAATAAAACGCACACACACACACACACACTCACAGTGGTGGTTGAATATACTGATATTTTCCGCATCAAGCTAAAGCACAGGGACACACATTCAGACATCCATATAGAAGGAAATTGAACTTTGAGTCAATAGGTTGTCCTCATGACCAGTAAGGCACAACATTACATATATTTTTACACACGGGAGCTTTTGGCTGCACAGTCTTTTAAACCCAAGCTTGTTATTATCAATTAAGAAATATCTCTAAGATCAGACACCTGCTCATTTTTTAATGCCTGGAAAACTGCATGTAACTCTCTTTTTATCTGCTTAAATTCCTACTCAGTCACTCAACTGCAACTTATCCAGATCTGTGCAGCCAGATTATTAACTAAATCTAGGAGATATCCATCACCTCGGTTTAGCACCCCATTCAATTAGATTTCATTTTAAAGTTGTATTAGTCACCTTCATGGCCATCCATACCCTGGCCCCAGAATATAATAAAAACTTTTTTAATTCTGTACCAGGTCCCTAAAATTAGCAGATCAAAATTTGTAGCTATCCCATCAACCTAACGGAGGCCCCTCTTCTCTGGAACAGCCTCTGGCTCAGAGTGAGATCTGCAGAGTCCACTGTCTGAGGACTCACATCTACTAGATGACCTACACCTCAGAATGTCTTGTCTCTATTTAAGATTGTTTCTATTCTTATGTGTTTTACTTAGTTTTATTAAGTGTATTTAACTTTTTCTGTCTTTATTAATCACGATGTTACTTGTTATCAAATTATTTCTTTACTTGAATGAGATTTGAATATATTCACTTCATATGAGACTGTCTTTTATAATTACATTGTACCTTAATATGTCCTTTATTAGAAGTTCTTGAAACAGATTGAATTTGTTTATTTATTTACATTTTTTAGCCAAACCTCTCATATTTGATCCTTTTTTTATGTATGACAGTATTGTACATGGTGATTTTGTACAAATGGATATAAAGAGGTTTCATGGGCCGCTCTCCTTTCACTTGGAAAGTACTTTGTCCTTAAATTTGAACAGTGCACTATAGATAAAAGGTTTTACTATCATTGAACATGGTGACTCCCTCCCTGTCAGAGAGATGCATGATGGGCACACAAGGTCAAGCCGTGGCTGGAAATCATGACATCTCCTCTCAGACATTGCGTTTTCTAAATCTGTGAGAAACTTGGTGAAAGAAGCTAATTTTGAATGAGTCTATGGAGAGGCCATAACATCGCTGTGGTTTAGACATGAGTTTTTGAAATAAAAAATAAGTAATATTAATAAAAGATGGCTGGTGAGTGCAGCTGTCTGTAGATGTCTGGCAGCAGAGTCTGATGTCCTTGTGTCTGTGTCAAACTTTATCATTGAATCCAAGCATCTACAAATGCTGTCTGTAAGAAAATGTGCACTGACAAATGAATGCAGAAGCTATACGATGTGTCGGGTTGTGAAATAATATGTACAACTCAGTCCTGCCTATGTGTGAGGTTGCAGGATAAACTGACCAGGAGATTAAGTCCAGTGGGGGCATTGATTGAAGCTGCGATAAAATATGGATGTGATTTTCTTGATAATGACATTGTTGAAGGACTGTGGGTTTACTGACCTTCAGGGCTGTCAGCTCAGAAAATGCCCCGGAGCCTCATCCTTGTTTATTAATTTCAAGATCAATTTTTCATACAAAGGGATGCTGCAGTTTGCCAAGCGTAAGATGACAAAAGAAATTACATGCACTGCAGAACAATAACAAGAAATAATCTCTGATTAGTTATCAACAGTGTCACTGTTTCTATTTCTATTTTGTGACAGCATGAATTAACTTCACAGCATTGTTCGTGCATTATCTTTCCTTGTCTTAAAGCTCAGGGTTTTTTAAGGCAGTTAAAATTGTTCTAATTAGTGTTTAGTCTTCTAAATGTTGTGATATATCTCTATATCTTTTTTTTGCATACCACAGTATCTGCTGCTTATCTGCTGCATTCTTTTATCCCACCGTCTCCGTCTCTCAGACACACACGCACATAGTTTCTTTTTCAGTATCTAGTCCCAGCATCTCTTTCTTCTGCTTTCATCTCCATTTAGCAGCGTGTCAGATGAGATCCCAGCACCTGATTTGAATGTGCTTTGTTAACAGGATTTTTAATGAATAGCGGAGCCTTTATGAATACCTCAGCACTAAATAGAATCGAGGTCAGGGTCCCAGACTCTTGTTTGTGCTAATGGTTAACAGAGAGCCGTACCCTCACAAAGACTCACAGCAGCGGTGCCTTGCAGACCACATGTCAGTTCCCATGCCAACTGGCAGCTCCGCATCACACGAGGCAGCAGACAGTCCTACAGAAACCTTGCTGGTTTTATTGCAGAATTAACATCGAAGCTAATGGATGTGAGAAAGAGACATTTTCGAACTGGCTGTACTTTGAACTTACTCCTACACGTATTTGTACGGAGGCAGGAACACACACACACACCTTGTTTCTCCAGCTGCGCCACAAGAGAGCTGTCTCTAAGTGACAACAATTAGCCCGCTCAGTTCAAGCTAATTGAAGTCATTTACATAATACATGCCTGCCATCACAATTCATCTGTGGACAATTCAAGCAGGTCTGTGTCATGCTGTCACAACCTAATGTTACCCCCACACACACACAAACACACACACACACACGCGCGCCTTGATAAATGATCCTAAAAGCAAGAACCATAATTTTGCACAAAGCTTATCACTCACATGAGGACGTCCTCCGCAGGGTGGTGTTTTTTTTTTCTACTAATGAAAATATGGATTGTGTTTGCCAACGCAGACAGATGTGCACATTGTCAAAACTGTGTTTACCATCCATCCCATTACGCATGCAATTACTCAGAGGTTGAAAACAAGCGGCCTCATTTGTGTGATGCTAAGCTGCAATGGCTGAGGAGATCTAATTCTTTATTAGCCCGTTGTTTAGGAGCGTCCTTTGACAGGATAGTGGGCGATGAATTAAAGAGATGGCTTGATAAAAAGCTTGCTGTGCAGAATTGTTCATGCTGGATTTTTGGGAGAGAAAAAAAAAAATATGCCGCCATCACTCATAATAGGAGATTTGCTCCTTCTGTGATTTATGAAATCAGTTTGTCTTGTTGGCATCAGCCTGAGTTTGAGAGATGAGATCACAGCACATGCATTTTAACTCGGGGGTAAAAGGAGACAAGGGGTGGTGTGTGCGTGTGTGTGTTGTGATGTCATTGCATCAGGCTGTGAATCATGAGATAATGATTCATAGAGTGTTGATTAAATTTGGCAATGGGATGAAAGGATTTTCCAAATGATCGTGTCTGAGAGTCTGTTTTGTTTGGTGTAATGGTGCATTCATGTCGGCTGTCACTGGAGAATCTGCACTGATGCACTCAGCAGCCTAACACCATCTCTCTCTCTCTCTATCTCACTCTCTCTCTCTCTCTCTCTCTCTCTCTCTCTCTGATTGTGTGTGTCTAAACCCTTTAGTGTAAAGACATCAGACACCACATGTCCCCCAAACCACGCTCCTCCACTTTTAACACAGACATGTTAGTGTGACTTAACTCTGGAATCAGGGATAGCAGCTTGTGTGTGAGCACATGCAAACATGAGATTCCAAACACCCCTCTCTCTCTTTTGTCTCAGTCAAGCAGACATTTCCAAATGTCATTCAAGACTGTTCTCCATGTGCTTGGCAGAAAAGCATAGAGCGCCATTGGCCCAGTCAGCCTAACATGCTTTAGACCTTCTTCTCATGCTTTCCCTGGAGAAGCCAAGGAAAATTCTGTTTTGACATTGCTATCCGTCTAGTTTGGGAAAAGAATGATATTAGAAAGAATTAGCACCCCCCCCCCACCCTTGCTTGTATTCTGGTTCGGGAACAGATAAGTAGTTTGTTTTGCCAAAGACGTCAAAGCAGGGAATCACAGTTGACAGCGGAGCGGATGAGATATTTCAAGATACGTCTTGATGGATGCGGGTTAATCTTAAGCCTGCCAGATGTGTCAAGGATTTGCGAATACCTCATGGAGTAAATCTCACTGTGCTGCTCTCTGATTTTAACCCCCCCCTGCCCTTTTTCTGTCTGTCTCTGCAGTGAGGTTTGAGGACTGCCAGCGCAGCAGAGATGTGGGCTTTGTCAGCAGCGACCCCAATTTCAGCGTGAGACCTGACGGGGCGGTGTATGCAGAGCAGGAAGTGGCCAACCTGTCAGAGCCCGTCCAGTTCATGGTGACGGCCCGGGGGCTCCATGACCCACACATCTGGGAGACCACCGTTAAGCTGGCCTTGGCTGGACACCCCCATTCTCTACCACTTACAAAGGTAATAAGACTTGACGTAACTTGATTAATACTACATCACAGCGGTAAAGTGACTGCAATTATTTCTCAATAATTTAACTGCCAGTATAATAAGATATCAGATAATTTCATTTCATTACATAAATGACTCAAATGACCTGGGTGTCTACCACTAGAAACTTCCGGCCGCATGCTCGAGCAGTTTTTACTGTCCACACAGTCAGACCTCATCGTTTCAGCTGCAGTTGTGAGCGTACCCGCAAGTGGCAGCGATGCAGTTCTCTCTCTCACACGAGAACTTGGCTTTCACTCTTTTGTACCTGTCACCCGAAATCTGTGTACGTGCACCCCCCCAAATTCTGGGGGAGATGCTTTGGTAAGGCTATGTAAGGTTTTGCCGATATAATGAAATGTTTTTATACTGCTAGATTGTAGATAGTGTGATTTATTGTTAGATTACCATAGTTAATTTTGGATCTCTGGCAAATCTCACAATTGTTCTTGCTCCTTTTTTGTGAGCAAAGAGGAATGTAGAAGACATAAAAGCAGCAGGCATCTCATTTTTAGTGAGCACCGATTGCTGGTTAAAATGACAAACACCAGCATAAAAGCCTTCTGTCGGCTTTAGCAAATTAGTATTTACTCCACAATGGCGAAAAATAATGTGTTTTACTTTTGTCTGGTCGATTTGCTCTCTGCATGGCCACTTGGCTACAGATCATCTTACTTATTGCATCACGTCCGTTTCCAGAGACTGTTCTGCATATTATATCAATATTTGACTATGATCAACTTAATAATTCTGTATCAGGACGTCAGTATTTGGATCAGTTAGTAGTACGTAGGTAACACCTGTTACTTTAGTGTGTGAGATTTAATCAACATTTCATTAGGGGTCATCTGCTGTATCATCTCATTTTCAGATTGTAGTTGCAGGATTAAACATTTTAAAAACTTGGCAGCCAATTTAAACCGTTTCTGCTTAATCAGCCAACAAATGATGATCACAGATCCATGCTTTTGTTATTTTGAACTTTTCTTTCTCGTAAATGTTGAAAGTGAAAACTAATTATATTGATAAGAAATTATTCAAAGAGGATTTAGATTTGATGAGAAGAGTTTGAAACTGGATTTGGCTTCAGCACACAGCTATTAAACCCCAATTCAGTTTTTTCTTCCGATTAGACATGCTTCAAGCCTCAATAAACAAATCAAATCTGAAGTGGGTGAAATGTAATGAAGCAAAATTATCTGAATTTTAACACTGCATTGTCAGAGTCCTTCCTCTCACATTTACAGTAAGGACACTTTTCACTCTGTCTCCCTGGAAATTCAAAAACTGCCAGAGAGCGAGGGGCTGAGACACGTTATAGATGTTACATGTTATGACATAGAGCCACCCCAAACGGCTGACTCTATTCTATGTAAGCAGGTCTAAGGTCCAAGACGTTTTGAAACACTGGGTTGCGTTATGAAACTAGTATTTCTATAGTTTTTTAATTTTGTTATACTCAAAAAACACAATTAAGGGTACAGCATAACTGTAAGATGCGGCGTTTCTTTGCATGTTACAAGACAAGAAATATATGACATATATGAGACATGACATTGTTTCTCTACCAAGGCTCTATTAGCTTACAGAGGCTATAAAATTACACAGTGCAAACTGTATAATGTAGCATATATATAACCACTGTTAGTGACTACACTACCAGGCTGCACTTTGTTGAGGGACAAACCCATTACCATCTTTCCTACACTACTTGTTGAACACCGCTGGGCTTAATGTTCACTCATATTTATAATCATGACAAAAAAAACAGGACTTGTGTAGCTAACACAATTGCAGTGTAGGGATTACAATTCTGCCCACTCCTTGCAGTGCAATAATGGAGACTGGGAAATAATTGACATTGATTGAGCTAATGTTCCACTCCGACGGAGTCTGCGAGGACCAGGTGATTTAGTTTGGGTGTATAATTATGTTCCCCACATTGTCGAAAGAGAGATTCAATAATCGAACAAGAAATAAATGTGTTTCCTCTTAACCAGCTTTTACACGTACAGTACAGTATGCAATTTTTTCCAGAACACTGTGTTCCTATGTTCTTGTCATCGTTTTTTCTCTCAGAATTTACAGTTCCAGTCTCCTGAGTGGAAAATTGCTGATACTCCCTGAGGAAGACATTAAAATAAATACTTGTTTCATTAAGAGCAGAGTCATCAAGGATGTAATTGTTGGAATTAATTGTACAGATAACTGAACATCTATTTAAAATACCAAATATGTGAAAACCCACTTTGGTTGTGTGATTGATTAAATTTATACATTGTATATATATGTTGCTTGTGGCATGTTGTACAGGCCAACATTAAAAGTATTATTACTACATAAAATAAAGGATTTTTCTGTGACAGCCTCCACAGACTGATTAAATCACTAGTTATACTGACATTAACTATGTATGACTTACAGTTTTATTGGAGACTTCTTATTTTGTTGATTTATTTTCTTACATTTTGTACTCTCCAGAACTGAATATTGATACAAATTCAACTTACCCTTCATTTTACATTGAAGGCAGAAAATTACTCTAAACAGAGCTGCAGAAAGAGATGTTCTGATACACTTTTCCCTTCCCAGACACAGATTTGTGGACATTGTGTATTGGCCATTATTGAGTACCGATCCCATACAGTGCATTATAAGGCCTGTTGCCAGCGTTGTAATTGGTAACACTAGTGCCACCCCTCAAAAGTGAAATCTTGCATATGTTACATGTGCAGTTTAAGTTATAGAACTTTCCAATGTGAAACACTGCCACACTGCTGACACTTAATCTAGCTGTAGCCACCAGAAAAGAATTTCTTCTTTGCTGATCTATTAACAGTACTCACTATTGGCAGTACAGAGAAACTGTTGATTTGGAGAGGTATTTAGATAAGAAATTTGCAGTTATATCTGGAAACTAATATACTTTAAAGACGTGGTATCAGAACGGTAAAGATTTGCGTAATCGTTGATGCCTACACTGGCATTCTCAGCTGCATTGGAGGCATTCTCATTGCTGGTATTAAAACATCTCTTGGAGCAGGGTCTGCTTTGTTGGTTCTTTTCCCTGCAGCCGTCCCTGTTTTCCTCCTTCAGTGTGAAATTTTGTTAATTGATAAAACACAGAGCTCATATTTTAACGCTAAAACGTAAAGGTTATATGTATGATTGCCAATACATGTTACGCTAGCATCAGCACATCGGACCAAGTCATAATTCTTCGTTGGCCACAATTTAGGCTGCCCTACAGTCTGCAGGTTAGTGCTCTCTCTCCCTCTTTCCTGCTTAATGCTTCTGTCCTATAAATATATCAAAGGCTAAAACAAATGTCTAACAGGGTAAAATGGTAAAAGGATGACTTAATATTTAAAGTCAAAGATAAAGTTTTATTAAATTTCTGCACTACATACAGTACATTTATTTTATGAGCCTGGACGGACTGGTTGGCAGAGGATTACAGTTAAAAGGCAGTAGTTCTAGTTGTTTTTTGATTTATAGTTTAACATAATAACCTGGTAATGTGCAGTTCAATACAATGACTGCAGGAATTCTAGGAATTAAAATTAAAACATCAGTGCAGTGTTTTTAAACAGTCTGACCCATTTTACTTACATGTACACAGAGATGGGTCATTGTTATCTGAGCTTATCTCTTTGTTCTGAAAGGCAGATGTTATTTGAGAGAAGAGGTTATCATAATCGCATCACCTAACCGAAACTTATCTCCGCATAATCAGCATGGCAACAGCAGCAGAGAATATAAACAGAACAGGATTTCCCCTTCTTCCCATTGGCGATTAAAAGACAGTCCGCTCAAATACCAACTCATTTTGTTCGGCTCAAATGTGCTCGGATAAACTGGCTGCAACACAGAATATAATGTGGCTTTCTACTCTTTCTACTGCTTTGTTGTATGGCAGCAGTGAGAGTGCATTGATTAGCTTTTAATAACTGGCTTACTTTCTCACAGTTCTGCTTTGGTAGCAGAAATTAGCATACTTGTAATGTGCTCCATGGATGACCGGCTCATTTTACTATTTAATTTTCCAGTGTACAATACCGCAGCAATTGAAGTGTTGGCCTGAGAGCCCTTTTCCGCTGTGTTTATGTACTCAGGCTATCGCGTCTCACACAGGTAGGGCCTCTCGTTGAGTGCTCTCCAACTCGTGCTGATTTCATGGTACATCGGTTTGCCTTTTCCACCAGTGTAGGGGCCATCAGTTATGCATCGGTGGATTTGGAGTCGACTGCTTGACAGAGGAGTTTTCAGTGTTTATTTGATTTTTTTAATTTACCTGGTTCTCACCAGATCCCCTCACCTGTTCAAGGTAGATCACAGCAAAGGCCAGTAGCAAGGTGGGAACTGGTACCCATGGGTCTGAAGCAGTGTTGGATGGTTGCGTTCTGTGCTTATCTTTGTGTTTATAGCCATATTATGCTAAAAATCTACAACAGAAAACTGCAGCAACCAGACGTTAAATGTTAGACTTAAATGTTATATTTCTTCACTCTAGTGTTGAGAGAAGATCTCATGGGAGAACATTCTTCTTACTGAAGACAAGACTGGTGTCTTTTTTATTACAGACATCCTGCAGCGCTAAAGACTTACAAAAGTCGAATGTTCTCAGAGCCCTGCTGAACACAGACTGGGCAATGAGCACACGCTCTTATTGTATTGTTCTGCCTGTTTGTCAGACCGATAACCTCCAGATGTCAGCTCCAGGGCTCGCGGCGTCCCAGGTCTGAAGACTGCCCCAGCAATGCGCGGTTTGCCTGGGAGCGGAGCGCTGCCAGCTGGCCCTGGCTGCCTCTGGGTTTCAGGAGCCTCAGGCGCGTCAGGGCCACACTAACCAATTTCCTGTCATGTGCTCATGCACATACACACACACTGGGACTCGCACATGCACACTCAAATACATCAGTACATATGTTCATGCATTATTTTTACACATTTGCACGCGTGTACACATGCTTGCATCAATGCCAGTATTTCCCATATGTGCACACAAGCGTGCACCTCGCCTCCTGGTTGCCCACAGAAAGCATGTTCCAGTTTCTCCTCCTTTCCTTTGTAATTCTGGTGTTGTCACAATGCCAGCAGCCTGTCATCTGCCTCGCTGTTTGAAAGTGACAGTCCACATTCAGCCTCTATGTCGATATCATCCACATGCAGACTTACAATAAAAGACGTCTCCCATTCATTGTCTGTCTCCATGTCTCTCTCTGTTTCTCGGCTTGGTTTCTGTTTTGGCAACATTTCCAAAGGCATGTCGGGGCCGGACCCATCAGACGCTTCAACCTTGTTATTGTCAGACCTGATGGACCGCCTTCTTCAGTGGGCTGATTGGCGTATAGAGCCACTATTCGGTCATTGTGTTGTTCTGCCGATAACCAGGAAGGCAGATAAGGACTTTATCATGATAGGAGCACACTGGACTGAGCATAGATGAGGAAGACCGTGCTCATGGAGTCATACATGTTTTCTGTATTTGTAACTGTCAAACAGATAGTCCTGATGATTCATCCTCTGCCAGAGTGTGGCGTTTATCTTCTGTTGCATGTTTGTTGGTTTTTACTACTTGTTTGTTTTCCCTTGTTTAAAAAAACATCTGCCGACACACACACACACACACACACACACACACACACACACACACACTGAAACATAAACAAACACACATACACACACAAATTCGCAGACAGAGACTAATTCCACCTGCTGCCTGTGGAGGAGACTGGCACGCTCCCTGTCTCCCTCGTGCCAGTTGGTACCTGTGAGTGTTTTGGATGAGCAGAGCTGGAACAAACATTATCTTATCTGGGAAACACATCTGGTCCCCTCGTTCCTCTCTCTGTCCTCTGACCATCCACTCCGATCACCCCACTCCCTCTCCGTCGTGCTCCTGCCCAGATAAACCAACAGCCCTGCCTGTCCAGAGACCCTCCCCTGGCTCATGGTCCAATCCTCTGAACTGTGAATGAGCAAAGACTTAGAACAAAAGATGAAAACTATACACTGTGTTTGCTCAGGTGTGGCTTACCGTTTGCCTCTCTCACAGGCAAAGCAGGTGTATGTTGATAGGATGAAGCGCCGGCCTGTGTTTGGCATGGCGACATGTCCTTGGTCGCTCATGTGCACGCCTGTGTGACTTTGCCTGTATGACGTCGTCCAGGTGGGATAAGCAGGAGGATTTCCTTTGAGCTGCAGGTGACAGCAACACACTGCCAGTGAATGTGTTTGTGTGTGTATGCTGGGTGCAGAGACCACAATAGGATTAGGTGGATTACAGCAATAGAACAATCTTACGCAGGAGGACACCATAGAGGATTGGAGCAAAAGCACTTGTCTTTTACACAACCTTCTCACCCTAATTTCAACTGTCAACATGAGTAAGAACACAAACTTTTCTTTGAGGCTGCAGCTCATTCCTTCCTTCAGAACAGTTACCCATAATTCAATGGATCCTTATGATGTTCAAAGGTACTTTAGCATCAAAACTAACAAGCTACACACATGCAAACTAATAAGGGACACATTCTGGACTGAAGAATAGTCCAGAAAGACCACACTTCAGTTAATTTAACCAGGGGCTGATTGGAACAAGAATTCAGGCCAGAAATTTTAAATCCAAGCTGTTCACATAAACCACCATAATGCTAATTTTGTAAGCTAACCCTTTTTGTTGATGTAATGGGTTCCAGAGTCATCGTTAATTTGGCCACTATGTTAATGAGGGTGCAAGGTTATTCAGATTACAGATTTTTTGGGACCCACTAACAATTAGTATTAATACTCAACCTAAAAAAACTAATCACAGTACATATACATGTACAAGCACAGACCATAGACTCCATATAAAGATAGATGACTGCTCTCAAAAAGTGAAGCCAGAGCATCTTGATTGCCCCCTGGTGGCTGACTGCAGTAAAGGTCATAAATCCCACCTCCTCCATGTTAGCTGATGGGACATGGGACACACTAAAAAGTTTAAATACACCTCAAATGGTCTCTGTAATTGATAATTAATTTCTCATCACACTATTGTTTGTCCTAAAAGTTATTTGATGCTATAAAATTAGGTGAAATTTAATGATTGACAGCTGAGACAAATCGTGATTGGTCGAGCTTGTGTATTGGCGTGACCTACTGCAGTTCCATCCCCACCGTGGAGTCTCCAAATGCTCAAGATGGCAGCATTATGGATAGCGAGAGAGAGACGCGTCGTCCATCTTGATATAGAGTCTATGGGATACACACACAAAAAAGAGCATGACAGAGTTAGCTCAAATGTTCAAATGTGGTGAGAGTGAGAATCTGGGGGTCCGTCACCTTTATTGTCACTAGTCAAGGTTACGGTTCAACTTTGTCTCCCACTGCTTTCATCAATACCAGGTTTATCTGATGATCTATCAATGTCACCTTCTGTTTTGTTTTCAGTGCGGACAGACAGGACAGAGAATAAGTTACCTGCCTAAAAAATCTGTTCAGAGATGCAGACACAACAAAACACCTCCGTGGACAAAACCCAGCCATGTAGCCTAGGGGAAGTCTCGCTTTCTTAGACAGAAGCCAAGGGCAGGCTCACATGTCTTGCCAAGGGCCTCATGAAATGTGATGCAGCAGCTTTCACAAAAATGTTTATCTGCGCTTCCTTGTGTTTGCTTCTCTGTCACTCTCCCAAAATGGGTTTTATTGTCCGCATGACACCCAGTATTATAGTTTCATTTTGAGTGGAGAAAACCCGTCATTTTACAGCACTTTATAGATTCATCTTCCAGCCTGTCATGGCCAAATAGCATTCTTCAAATGATAAGATGTACAAGTAATTCAATGTGAGATGTAGGATGATTTGATATATATGTGTATGCCTTTTTCTTTTCAGGTTGGCATCGAAGAAATGTTGTCAAGAATGTGGGAATCCCAACCCAGAGTTATCAAGTTTCCTCGAAGACATCAGAGAGGCTCCTCTGCCAACGGGCTGAGGCGACAGAAGAGAGACTGGGTCATCCCGCCCATCAATGTGCCTGAGAACTCCAGAGGCCCCTTCCCTCACATGCTTGTCAGAGTAAGTGACTGCTTATGTTTTGTCTTTGATGCAAAGCAAAACTTTCACATAACTTGTCTTTGCAGAGAAAATTAGATAGACCACCATTAGGTTCTTTTCGAGTACTAAGTCAGACCAGGTGAGACCGAGGAGGGGGGAATATACTGCAATACTGCTTACTTTGAGGTGCTTACCAGAATATTGAGGCCAAGAGACTCAATATTCTGGTATTTGATATCAAGCACACTCAGCAGATGATAAGCTCTCTTGTCTCCAATTTAAGTCATGATGCCCTCCGATTTGTCTGCTGACTTCAGGGAACCGCAGACAGATGTAGAATAGTTCTTACTCGGAAAACACAGAATACACATTTCATGCTTGGTTTCAGAAGAGGGAATACTTTGGAGTTTTCTCTCTCAGTGCTGTTTCTTTACTGGTTTATATACCTGGTGGACTTTGTATGTCTTTGTAGTTTACAGCTCTTTGGCGCTGGTCAATGTTCATGACATCAGTACTGAATCTAAACCAGCTTAAAAGGGATTGAAAGCAGGTCATTTGATTCAGTATTCTGCAACAAAGAAAGAATTAGTTAGTTCTGCCAAGGATTTTATGTTTGCTCTTTGTCTGGCAGGATAATTAAGAGATTTTATTGAAACTTTGTGGAAGGTTGGGACCAAGGAGGAAAGCATTGACTCATTCAGCATATTTATTCAAATTGGCAGATCTTGGATTTTTTTTCAATATCTTCTGCATTATGAGATCTTTGTGAGTCTCAACAGTAATAATGCAAAAATTGTATGAGAAAAATCCAATAGCATGTGTACCGTGCTAATATTTGTGAAATGTATTTCTGATCAGGATAATGATTCAGATTTATCATATCTCAGTGCACGTACTGTATATGCAAAATGGTGATTCAGTGGTCAATCAGTCTTGGTGAAGGTATGCACTCTCCAAGTACCCTTTTAGTTTAATGTGAGTTTTTATTTCAGTAATGATGGATGCTAATTAAATTGGACCACCCATCGGTATCAGCCGATATTCCCTCTAATGAGTTTGATTGCCGATCAGAGAAGCCGATTAGATGAGGCAAAACAAACAGCTGTCACTCATGAAGTCCAACTCTTAACCGAGATGAGAAGGAATTCAGATGGCTCACTCCTCATTTTTTTTCAGTTTGTATTCTAACTTAGATAGTTATTTGATGACTACTTTTTCGTTTTTTTTCCCGGAGCTGATGGTGGAAATAGCTAATGAGTGAGGTATCTTGCTCTCATCTCTGTTGAGAGTTGTGCCTGTGCAGCATCGATTCAACATGATAATGGCTGCATCGCGGTCTTTGCCGGTCTGGCAGTTGTAGTTGTCTGATCACCATTTGCTTCTCTGTGATGCAAATGCTGTGTTTATGCTCCTATAAGTATCAGATGTTTGTGTTCCGCTTTATCACCGGACTCCCTTTAAAATCGTGCACTTTTGAGAGTTGTTGAGTAAAGAGAAATGTTATTAACCTTTAAAACGCTGTCTACGGCTAATTCTTAAGTATTTGAGCCTTTTTGTAAATATGTTTGTGTGTGTTTCTCCCAGTGTGTTGGCTCAGAAGTGTCGCGGTCGGTTAAAACAGAGCACATGTTGCTTTTTTTTGATTTTCTAAACACATTTCATCTTTGCAAACAGGGTGATGTACGTGTTCATTTGAATATAGAGCGAGGGATTCTATCATGAGTGGTCTGTCTGATCAGCTCGTATAACCTCCTCTACTGCGGCATGCTGTGTGTGATTCCCGGGTCACAGCCCGGCAGGACAGACACTGCATACAGGACATACATTTCTCTGGTATTAACGCCTTTCTTCATCACATCTATGTGAAGACATCACATTTCCACAGAGTCAGAGAAAGTTAGTGTGTCTCCTGCTTATATAGTTCAGTTATAAAATCCTGTATAGCATCACTCCTGCAGCTGCTGACAGTGCAAGTGAAACATGTGACACAGGCCGATACAGGACTTTAATGTGGCGCTGAATTGGAAAAAAAACAACAACTTGACAGTGACAAAATTCTGAGTAGGATTCAGCCCTTTAGTGTTTATTTGCATATAGAGCGGAGAGGAGAAATCCAATCAAAAATGGTCACTTGGATCACCCAAGACGTGTTAATCCACCATCCATCATAGAAAAAGGTGTGTACAACTGCTCTGAAGATGGCATTAGGTGCATACATTCTGACCATATGTCTTAATTATTAATAGGATTATTTTTTCTGTGTAAACATGTTTTTTCTGCATGTGTGTTGTTTATACGCGTGGCACTACAATGCTTAATAATTCAGTTTTTCATTGCCTTTCATTTCTACAGTTCTCACAGTCAACATGTATGTAGCCACTTTCTAATTACAACCAGTAACTATCAAAAATACAGACAACCAGAAACAAGTTTGACATGAAGGCATCATGCTCCCAGCTCTGTGCTGCTTCTCTCAACTCCCTCATTCGCTGCCTGTTATCAGTCTCTCAGACAGACGTGCAGCTTTCTGCTGGCATTTCACACACACACACACACACACACACACACACACACATACTCACACAAAGTCCCTTACGCCCATTTGTACAGCAAGGCTTATACTCTCGGATTACGGAAATCGCCTTTTACCAATGTGTTGGTGAGAGGACAGATTTTCCACCAAAGCATGGAAACACTCACCCCCACAAACACACAGCGGGACTGTGGAGTGTCAGGGGAGCCACCAAATTGTGTTACGCTGCCGGAGGAATGGATCCTTTCTGTCCCCTTTTTCACCAGTCAGGTGTTAGATGGTCAGATTCAACCTCAAGGGCCTCCTTTGAGTGTGTGGTCAGGTGTGTGTGTGTGTGTGTGGTTGTGGTGGTGGTGGTGGGGACACACACACCCACACACACACACACACACACACACACACATCTCCCAGCTTTTATACTGTATACTAAATAGTATTGGAGCACAGTATAGGTGTTTCACAGCCCTCAGCTATATCTGAAAGCAGTGCACCATGGGGGATGTGACTCTGCGAGTTCATCTGTCCTCAGCTCTCTCAGCTACACAACTCTCCATTCTGACAGGCAGCCGTGCAGAGGAGCAGTGGGGATTTCGTGCTTTATCTTTCAGGTCTCAGAAGAGGCCAAGAACAACCTTTAAAGCTGACACACTTGATTTCAGGACACAGCAGCTCTCCCGTGCTGAACTGGAAACTCTTTGAGTCTTTGCTTTTGTTTCTACACTCAAGCCTCCACATGGGCGGGTTCAGCAGGTTTAAAAAGACCAATTAACCCTGAGAGTGTAATTACCACTTTGAAACCATGAAATGATGCAAATGGCTTGCCCATGAGGTGTGTGATGGACCGCTGCTTGTTCTCTGCTGGACTCATTCAGAGGCTAATGCACAGTGAGCCTGCTGCTGTGGGACGTGTGATTAATCCCAGTTATACTGACAGAGCCTGTCACACATACAGGATAAAAGCTGCTGATTTATCTGTATGTAATAACCGTAGACTGTATATAAAGATGGGCGACATGACTGCTCCCCAAAAGTGAAGCCAAAACCTTGTTCACCCTGGTGGTTCAATGCAGTGTAAGTCATAAACCCCACCTCCACTATGTTAGTGGATGGGACAGGGGTCAAACAAAAAAGTCAAGTTAAATGTCAAATACATACATTTTCCATATTAGGTAGTTCTTATCGTGATTAAGTGTCAGTCTTTCTAGTGAGGTTCGTTTTTATGAGTTATTTAACGCTATACACACTGGGTTAAACATCGGGATTGACAACTGAGACTGACTTATGATTGGTCGTGCATGTGTATCAGGGAGACCTCAATACCGTGGCTCCATCCCCTGATCGCTACTGCACAGTCTGACTACAAATATGCAAAATGGCGGCATTCATATCCAGGATATTTTGGCTTCATTTATGGAAAGTGGGAAGAAGTGGAGACACATTGTCCATCTTTAGAAATATGGAAAACATTTGTTAAAATGTATATGGTATTTGGAATAATTAATGAATGTATTAATCAATTTGGCCATTTATTGTGACTATATTGTATTCATGACGCTATTTGACATTCACACCACCACCGTCATCACAGACCTGTGGCTCAGATAGTAATATTCTTATACACCTCTGAAAGCTACTTTCACTTTGAGACAGACAGAAAAGCTCACACACGCACACACACAGGAACCCATAGCGTGCAAGATCTCCGTTCCTCTGCTGGCCATTTTTACCTTGACATGTGCAATTCACTCTTGGAGAACCAAAAGTAATGCAGCATGATGGCATTGATTTACCATTATGCTCAAATGGAATATTATTTTGATATGATTTGACATGACAGATGTAAGTGCAGTGGAAATAGAGAGTTTAAAAAAAGTATGGACGCTGGACAATGGACACTGAGGTAGATGGCAAGAGTGGCCTTTTGAGAAACTGAAAAGCAGGGAGGGTGGGAGATGGAAAAGGGAGAGACGGGGACAGACTGAAATTGGAAAAAAACGAAAAGAAAAAAAAAATACAGTCTTTTGAGAGCGCTGTAAATCTACAGGGTGAGGGAGGCCAACATTAGTTTCAGGCCATTTGTGGCACTCTCATCTCAACCGTCTCCTGCAGCACCTACACTCAGACCAATGAGGCAAAACTGATGGAAAGCAGTCCGAATATGGGAGAGAAAAGGTTCTCCTTTCATTTAACCAGGCCTCAAAACACTGGCTCCCTCTTTGACCCACAGTTAGGACAAGGAATGGAACAATACGAGCTGGACATAACTGAGTGCATTGCACATGGTTATTTTAATATGCAGCCGAGGGACAGACTAAAGAAACATATCTGCGTTAACTTTCCTCTTGGCGTGACTCTATGCCCTTTCCACGGAGCGAAATGAAATGGTAATGATATCTGTATCTGTAATGATGGTTTTATCACACATTCACATTCTTGAAGAAAAATGAAGGGCTCAAGGTGAGTAGGTGATCTGGCTTATTAGAGTGCATCTCAGTGTGATTTGGTTCACCTCATTATTTCGAATAGGCCATTACTCATGGCCAATATAATGCGATACAGCGTGGCGTTGAATGAGTCACAGTCGGAGGATCTACAGGCCCCTCATTTCGATGGTTTTATCAGAAACAAACACAACAGGCACACAAACAAAAACAAATGGTTCAGCTCTCCCACCACTCAGGTGAACTTGTGCGGATGAAAACTTTACTCGTACTCTAGAGACAGAAAGAACGTGTGTGGCTTTTTCTTGCTTCTCTAATTGGATTTACTTACAGCAAAAGTATATATAATGTAATATACACCATATACATGTGTGTGGGGGCAAGTTAGCTCAATGACATTGTAATGACTGTAGTGCTTTGCTACCTAAAATGAAAACATGCTGGTTTATTTACCACCTCATATTGCACAGTGTATTTCATTACAGCACATAATGAGTTTGTAATATGCTGTTTGGATCCGCTTGTTTTGTCTGCAGTTTTATTGCATCCCCCCGTGCATTCAAATACTTTGTGGTGTGTGTGTGTGTGTGTGTGTGTGTGTGTGTGTGTGTGTGTGAATATGCATATGTGTATGGGTACTTACAAACATGCATCTCAAGTATCTGTATCTCAACAGGATTACCTCAAATATAGTGGGACATGATTCAAGACAGTCCAATTTTGAAGTGGATCCAGATAAATTGCCAGATCTAGGAATCTTATTTCACTTTTTTAAACATGGTGGGTGTAGGGTGTTATGTTTGGCAGAGGTATTCACTCTCTGAGTCTGATTTATTTAGTTATCATTTATGTCCCCAGTCCCTCAGTTTCTAGATGGACAATGTTTCACATTCCTTCTATCTTAAATACAGAGTAAATAATAATGTAGAAAGAACAACAGCAAAATTTACTTTTCAAATCACTTTTTCACACAATCAACTTCTTCCCCAAATTTAAATAATCTCCAGGACCACCTGAATTATTCCTCGACTACTACTCTAAGCTGTAGTTGTAGCCTGGGGCTTTATTTTAACTCTCTCTCTCTAACTTTAAACAGTACACTAAAACAATATGTTGCATTTACAGAGCATGCTATGACTGTAAACCCTGTCTAAACAGAATAACAGGCTGTCCGTTTATATCCTGACCAAGGGTGTCAGGATTAAGGACAAACTCTAAAAAACATTTGCTCCTTCATGCCAGAATTTACGTGGGATTTGTGTGTTGTGTGTAGCAGTGTGAAAATCTGATAACACGAGCAGTTTGACTGTCCACCAGCGAAGATGTGAGTTTATTTGGTTTAGAGCTCTTTAAGTGGCTTTTTTAAGTGGTGCTTTTGTTGCTAGTGTTGCTGTACAAAGCATTGCCTCCTAATCAATACGTTGTCTATTTCATTGATAGCTTAATCAAACAGCAACACAGAAACATTATAGGTGTTAAGGTGAGGTCAAAGCTTTTATAGCTGCTCTACTGAACCACATCAAATGTCTTGAGCAATGTAATTTCTACTTGTTATCGACAGCAGGTAAAGATTATCATTTAATCAGCCATAGCCATTCCACTACCTGAAAATTACCCTAATAACTCTTCACAGTTCAAATCAATAGAGCCATTAAGTATCAGTTCATGTTCATAATTAATCAATGCTCTGTCTATATAGTCATTATAATACTCAGCTCCATTCCTCAAATCTATGCATCTATGTGTCTCTGATAGAAATTCAGTCTCGTCTATAGCTCGAAGGTGCAGACAGAGTTTGTTGACGTCTCGTTGTGGTTTAAAGGTTTCTAGGGCAGGCTGTGCTCCCTTTCATCCTGACACCAAACTCGGAGAGCGTCCTAGAATCCAGGAGTTTCTTGGTGCGGAATCATTAACAATTACAACAAGGTCTCCAGGAATAAAATTATTTTCTAATCTTGTTCCGGATGTTTTACTTTTTCATGATGAGAATGCACTGTCTAACCCAGCTGGCAAAATACCTCTCCTGCCTCTGTCCTCTAGGTCAAACTTTTGAAGTAGTCTAGACAGTACGGTTTGTGCAACAAACTTCTTTTTTATTTTTGTAGAGTAAAATATGTTGAAATAAATGAAGTTTAAGACATTCTACCATCAGTAGAATAATTAATATCATCATCAAGGCCTCTTCTTACGCACTATATCTTTCAAAACCTGCTCTTTTGTATGGCTTTGGTTTATTATGTTAATTTGGTTGGTTAGGACATAAATGTGAATTTTAGAGAAAGTCGTCACCTCTCATTTAAATCTGAAATAATTATGTTATTTGTTTATGTCTATTTGATAATAGCAAATGTATAAATTAATTTAACAATAATGACTTCTTTAATTACGTCTTGAAGAGTTCACACATGGACGACAACTTCTGACCAAACACTCATCAGGGGCCTTTGTCAGCGACTAGCAAAACTTGTTGGCGAATGGCAAATCAGGATTTAATCATCAATAGTGTGAACTAGCTAGAACTAACACAAATTGCGCAGTACCTAGTGTAATATACTGTATGAATGAGCCCTCAGCCTTACAGTCAATGTGTTCCTGTCTTTTTGAGAATTTTCTAACACAAATATCCTGCAGCATTAAAGGAGTATTTGTGCACACTGTTTTGTTTGCAGGTTTATGTCTATGGGGGTATGTTTGTGCAAATCTGTGTTTTTATGTGTGTCTTTGTGCAACTGTGCACATTTGTCTCTACTATCCCCAGTTGGACAATTAGAAGGTGACAGTCCCATTAGAGCCGGCCCAGTAGTACAAAGCCTGAGTGCTGTTGTGAGTGACACAAAGCTCAACCTCCTACTAAATAACTCAGTCTGCCCTCGTCCACTCTGACCCCTCTGGCAGCCTCCATCTGAGCCACTCAAACTCCCCTCTGGACTCTCATTGGCAGCCTTAGCAGCTCCCTGAGCCAAACGTGGTCTTTCTTTCAAGAACTGATTGGTTGGACCTCACTTGCCTTAGGCATGCCAGGAGGGCTTTCAACTGGCCTCAGGGTGCAGCTGATTGGCCAGGCTGTCAGGGTCGCATGCCTCCTATGGGAGCGTGTGGCAGAAGCTTAGGTTGAGGGATGCAATTTGACAATCGCAGAAGGTTGAGTGGAAATGTGCATGAGCAGCAGAAAGCCGGGCGCTGCCCCCTCCCTCCATCTATAACTCTATTCATATCTCTCTAATTCTTTGTGTCTTGTTGTTTCCCTTAAGTCAGCTTTCCTGCAGCCAACCACGTCTTCACTATAATTAGTAGACCTGTAGCATGGTTTACCTATTGTCCTTGTTGGGTGGAGGAGGAGAATGGAGCTATTTAAGAAGCTGAATCTCCCCAGGGGTCTCTGGCCTGTTTGGGGCAAGCAAGAACAAGAGCGTCAGTCTCTGCCTCCTCCATCCCATTCCCAGAATCAAGTAATGTGGCTCTCCCCTCTCTTTATAAGGGAGACAGAATGACTGTATTCGCTCTATTCTTCTCTTGCACTGTGAATCAGGGGAATTAATGCCATTGTTAATGCAGAGAGAGCACTGGTACATTTCAACAGGATACTCGCCTCTCGCAGAGCTCATCTAAATTGCCTGGCTAATGCCGTAATTGGGTTTGTGAGTCACTTCTTAACTTCCATTAATATTTGTTCTCCTGCTAATTGCCCCCTTTTTTCCAATCCTACATTTCATTCTTCTGTCTGGTTAATGGTCTGAGGTGGAGGCAGTGACGTGCGAGTACACGTGCCAGCTTGAGAAAGCTTATAATCTATTTTTGAGCAGATACAAAATGTTAAAGCTGCGGGACCCCTTCCTCTCTCGGGGGTAATGATGAATGACGTGCAGGATGGCGATGGAGGGTATTTGAGTGTAAGAGAAAAATGTCAGATAGGTTTTTGGTCAAAGATTTGAGGAGAAACCTCCAGATATCTGTGAGCCTTATGAGCTTAGGATAAAAAAAATCTCTCCTCCAAGACTTTATATCTGCTTTTTAAAAGAGCCAAAAGCTTTCATTTGAAGCTTATTTATCGGATGCTGCCGGCATTCAGAATGCTTCCTGCGCTTCATTAAAAGACATACTACTTGACAATGCCTCTGCTTTCTCAGATGTTTTCTTCCATGCGTCTTCCCTGCTTTTCACACTCACCTATAACTGGATTGTCTTTTTCTCTTATACATCATATTAAAACGGCTCCTCTAGAGGGAGAAAAACATCAGCCCCAAAAATGTTTCAGCTTTGTTTCCCTAAATTGTCAAGGAAAAAAAAATCTTACTCTATTATCTTTGAATCCAAATCCACTTTGCAGAAACATTACCTCAGGAGGCCTCAGGAAATGAAAGGATTTAATTCAATTGACCGTGTTAGAAAGTGGAGGAGGACGGCTGAATAACAGTGTCTGAAGCAAAGCAGACAAACCTTCCTCAGGTGGTGACTCGTGCACGTGAAATTGATGGTCCGCTCAGTGTCTCCTTCACACGACAGGAGAGAGGGAGTGCAGGAGAGTGAGAGACAGGAAGAGATGGGCAAACTGATATGGCAGCACAAACACAGACAGAGAGGACCAAATGAAAAGTAGAGTATATAAGGTAGAGGGGAAAAAATATATTTCAGAGCTGCATGGAGCTTGGTTCATTCCCCATTTAGTTCCCGATCCATAATGGAGTAGCCTGCCTGCCACAGACGCAGCTGTTCTTTATGAGTATCAGGGATAACTGTGTGCGACAGTGGCTGTCAGTGGCTCTCACTTGAGAGATATTAAACCTGAGCTCTCTGCAGCTTCTCTCTCACAGACCTCCTATGTGACTATTTTTAAAACCATCCGCACCATTCCCTTCACATGATGTTGCTAAACTGACAGGTTTTACTGCTCTCTATCGCTACACTCTCGTCTAAGGTTGTTATTATGCCTCTGCGCCGTTGTTCGTACACCCATCCCATTCCTGTGAACGTGATACATCAAGAACGCCTGGTAGGAATTGCATTATAACTGACACACACCTCCATTTAGCATATAAGATGAACTGAGTAGAAGTGTGCCATTTTTCAGACATGAACTCTGGAGGATGTCCGCACAGTTGGGTCTGGACTTACCCTTTCACACATGAACAACACAGCTTGGAGATTTTCCACTCAGACACGTTCACAACACAGAAATCTCTGCAGGATTCAGGGGAGAGCTGCTGCAGCGAGCAGAGGCAGGACGTATGTATTAATTCCGCTGCAGAGATCAAATGTTTTTGTTTATAACACATCAACACCAGCATTAACCCATATCCCCGAAAACTCTTGACATCTTCGTTGTTTTCCGTGTATGGCACAGCTTTTTCATCCTGAGATATTTGTATTCCTTTTGTTCCTTTCATTCACGCCCACTCACTCGTGGTGAATCCTGCTGAGGATCTCCTCTCTCACTTCAACTCATTCAGACATTCTCCTGAGTTTTTACCCAGGGGCTGGCTGACGAAACTCTGGAGCCTCTCACTCGGACATTTGCGTTCTCACGTACAGCCCTCCAGAGAATGTCAGGGGATTATCTGGAGTTCAGTGCATGTCTTTAAGCAGCTCAAGGTGGTTAAAGGTCAAGGTCACTGTGACCTCACAGAACATGAGAAGATTTCATACACTTATTATGACACTAAACAACTTTTATTAAATATCTGAAATTAGTCTGAATAAACATGCATGTAACTGTACCTTGACTGATTAGAGGGGCCATCAAACCACATAGAGGTAATTCTAGAGCTAGCAACAAAAAAAACTTCAGGTCCCACATTTTCCCTAATTGGAAAAAATGCTCTCTTTTTCTTTCATCCTCTGCTCGCTATTTCCTCCTATGTCATTTTGTCTTAGGTTTATGTGGATGGCCTATCAGACTATTTGAATTCCTCTCCACTATCAAAAGTAGGGCACATCAGCTTTGAAGAGTGACAAGCGCACAGCAGGAGGGATCAAAGAAATGCAAAACTGAAATTTAAGAGGAAGTTAAAAAGCATGTAGTTTTGCCATTTCCCTCATGTTCAACAAAGAGAAAACAGATAGTGTTGAACAGCAGGGAAAGATGAGATGGTATCAAACGCAGCAATTTCCAAGGAAGCTTGTGTCGCTTTCAGATGCACAGATCCTTTTGATAATGCTGTTTAACATAGCAACTCACCCATCCACAGTGACTGATGTTAGCAGCCGTTGCAGCATCCCCATGAGGTTTATTGTCAGATCAGAATATTTTAACCCCCACAGCAACACTGAAGTCAAACCAAGATACTAAACGTAGTCTATTCCAGCATGATGTCGTCATTTTCTTTTTTAAATCTAAAACGAAGGTGCCAGACCTGCTTTGAATCCGCTATGAAAACCTACAAAAAGCTGAGGCCGTGTTTGAAAACTACTAAATAGCTTGCCAGCAATTCCCCAAGTCGACAGGCAGCAGCATAAAAAGTATAGTAGTCTTATTTCTATTGCAGAGTGAAAATAAGACATATGAGCTTGCAGCTGAAATTACTGGAAATTGACTCCACTTGAGGGAAATCTAAAAGGAAGAGGAGGAGCAACTTAGATTTGGTTATCTTTTAAACCCTATTTAAAAAATGTCAAAGATTGTCTGATTGCTCACTCCTCAAAGTGGTTCTACACGAAGAGACGACCATCAGGTGCTTAAACAGAAACCTCAAACTAATCCTGACTCAGAGCTGTTTCTCTCATTATTCAAATTCTGGACAGAATCACCATCATTATTTTTGTCTATAAGCAATGAGCTCAGAGAAGGAGACAGTCTCAAAGAAAAACAGGCCTGTGTGTGTGTGTGAGGCGCAGTCAGTAGGTAGTTTCTATTAAAGGCATCCAGATATTTGGCAGAGGCTGTCTTAATTATGTTTGACAGCTATGACAGCTTAAGCGTGACTGAGAGGCTGCCAGAAGGGTTCAGTCATAGCCAGTCTGTGCCCTGAGTGGTTGGCATCACTTCCTCCCCTTATTCATCTCAGTTTGCCTTTACTGCATTTATCTACTGCACATTAACCAATCCTTGAAACATACACACTTATATTCCCTTGCACCAGACTATGTGTTGTGGGTGTTTTCCATATTGGGAGGATTATCAATGTTCCAATATGTTGTGTCTTTTTTGGTTTTTTAATATATTTCTTTAAATTTGACCCATCTCAAAGTATGAAAATGTACTTGCATCACAATATTTAAAGGCAATATAAATGACTGTAAAGCAGAACAGAAAAAGTTGCAGATTTGTGTGGAGATCTGTGATAGCTGTGTAGTATGTTTGTAATGCGGTGAATTGCCTAACACATTATATTAACACATTACAATATCAACTTTATGAATAATGGTGGGAATTAGACAGTAGAATTTCAGATACAAATAAAGTATGAACTTGACTTCTGACACATTGTCAAACAAACAGAAATGTGTTTATAAACTCAAAAACATAATAAAGAGCATGAATTTACTAGAAATAGACCAGTATGACAATAATATTTCTTGTTGATATATAAATAGATATTAGTTAAAAACAGAAACATTTTGTTGTATCAAGTTATTACATCTAATAAAATACACATAGAAGGAAGCCATGTTTGTTTCTTCTCAAAATAATGAAAACAATGCTAATCACAATGAATGCCTCTAATTCATTCTGTTCCGTCATTGGAAGAACTGCAGGTCTATGTTGACTCAAGGTGTTCATTCAAGTAAAAGTACTTAACTAACATACTTGTATTCACTCAAGCATAACCAATATATAAGATTAATTTTACAAAAAAATGACCCACAAAGTACGAAAGGAGTCAGTTAAAATATGCATCACTACATTACATTTGTATAAGGGGGATGTAAAAAAAAACATGCGTTGTGATATTAATGTTGCATGATAACTATATGAAGGCTACCGGGCGTACATAGACATGGATTTCAAAGCACATATTTGTTCTCAGGTGAGAACAGCGTCAACAACAACCAATAAATTCCAGACTGGCACTTTGCAGCACTTCATACTTCACGTCTATATACGGCACACCAACGGAAAACTAACACAGTCCTAATACAACACTCCTGCAATAAATCCTCCACCTTGTGAAGGTTATAATGATCAGACTCTACTGAAGTTGTTTAAGAGAGTTGCTGATTCAACTGTCTGGTCTTTATGGAGGATGTAGTTTGTGGTAGTGTTGAGCTGTATTGCATTATAGAGAAGTGTTCTTGTTAGTATACTTTGATTGATATCCAAATGGTTGCACTCACCTGTCTGGACTGAGCTCACTCAGTCTCAAACACTGAGTTGAGTGAGCTCTGCAATCTCAACAGTGATAGTCAAAAACAGCAGAAAGTCGATGCACACCTCACTGATGGTAGAAGTGAGTGTAGAAGCCACAGGTGAATGGTCCAACTTTAGTATTTTAGCACGTAGCCAGTCCCAGCATGCACCTGTTGGTCATGCAACATGGCACTAACGCTTGCAATGTTTACCTGGTGTTTCATTAATTCGGTGATTAATCCAGATGGATGCAACCTTATTTTTCTGCGTCTCTGTTTTTTGCTATTCTGTAACTCATTTTCCATTTTTCTATGCAGAAACTTATGCTTTTAATTTGATTTTGAATTAATGGACCAATTACGTGCACATTGGATTTAACTTAATTGAATATTAAAGAAAAAAATACTCAAAACAAATCTATTTAATGTGCGATCATCTTAAAATACTAAGTTTGTCCTGCAAAGAAAGTATATGGTAATGATTACCTCTCATAATCTCATTAATTGGTTCAACATAATTTCACTTGAGATTTTCATAATTCAATAAGCTTAATGCAAACTGTCGTATTTTTATTTGTTGAGTATTTTCCCTGAAGCCTTTTCAATTGCTTCCTTTCGATCAGACTCTTAAGTCCATATTTATAGATTTGACCTTTACATAGCAGGTTAAATGGACATAACCTAGTTGGACTGACTGTTGTTTATTTTGCTCTCATGAATCTAAACTTACTATATCCAGTCCAATTTAAAGACGTGATCATCAGCGGTAAGAACAAGCAGCGTTGTCCTCTGATAGTGTAGGTGAGTGTTTATAGATTGCGTTGAATAAATAAGCGAGGTTACTGAATGAACCCCTGGTTTCCTGCTGTAGCTATAACCAGTGGGAGTTGTTTGGTTTGTCTTAAAGGCAAAGAAAGGTGACAGAGCCCATAAAAAGTTATAAAATGAAGAGAGAGAGAGATGTGTTAAAGGACAACACCATGGAGACAAGACAAGAGGCTATCAAAGAGCGTAATACACAGATTCTCAATTATTGTGTGACATTAGCCCATTGCAGACAGTAACCCTTAATGATCCCATGGGTGCCTGCAGCACACTGTCCTTTAATGACTTCCTGGTTGAATGATTGTTGTTCGCTGGAAGCAGAATACTGCCGGGGAACCACAGCTTCACACGCAATCGTTCTCTTGCTTCTCAGAATGCTGTTTTGTTAATTTTTGCTGCAAAAGAAGTCCAACATGTGAATGGATGAAAAGAGTACTATCAAATAAGTGGCAGATTAGTCCCTGTTTATGTCGGCATCAAGCTATCCATGCAAATAGGGTGATCACAGAGGGTTGGATCAATTTAATGAGATTTGGACAGAGTGAAACTTCACAGTGCGCTAATTAGGCAGCCGGCTGCTACGCTCAATAAATGGAAATGTATTCCTTTCCGTTCCGTTCCCTCTATCAGTTTTTGTACTGTGCGTCACCCTGAGGAGTTTTAATAAAGCGCTAATTCTTCATCTAATTTTCCCCCAACTCCCCATTGTCTTCGCTCCCCGTGTCTCGTTGCCTCCATCCTTCTCCGTCTTTTCTTCTCATGCTGATAGCTTGTCCCACAGGATCCCAGCAGTTGTCAGTAATCAAGGAAATCATAGTCAAAGAGCTACAAATAGGTCACTTATCTGATGTCTGGTCTGATCTGACGGAGAGAGACAGCCAGTTAAGTCCTTTGCATCTGCCTCTCTCTGCTATTTTTAGTGTGATTTGTAGCCATTCTATCTGCAGGAGGTACTAGTGAGCAGTAGAATGAAAGATGGCAATAGATAGAGAGAAAGGGAGGGAGGGAAAGGAGAGAGAGAGAAAAAGAATCCCAGCTTTCATCATAAGCATTCAATTCAAATGGCTCAATTGAGCAGTTGTCACTCATGGGATTCCCTGGACTCCGAGCAGCGTTTCTTCTTCATTTATTCAATTTATTGATATGAAGACTCTTCATTAAGAGACACTGGTGAATGTGACATCAGGTCTCAGGTGGCCTTGATGTGGAATTTTAAGTAGTTGTGGAAGCACAGGCCTTATGACATGTAAAAGCTCCTTTGTCTCCTCTCGGGGCTATTACCCCAACTTCACACGGCTGCCTTTGAAGTTCCAGTTCAAGAGACAAATCTCATTCAACGCACACGCTCAGACACGCAACCACGCACATGTCCAGACGCTCAAGCAGAAACCTGTGGCAGGTGAAAATTTCATGTGTGTTTTTGCCGCATGACGGCCTTGTGAATTATTGAGCTGAGCTGGTCCTTTTGATCCACGCTTTGGTGTGCACATAGAGAATCTCTTACCTGTCAAACACTTCACTACACACACACATGGTCACAGGCCAACTGTTATGCACTCAAAAAACCCTTAAATGCAGAAATAGCAGACGCAGGGTGGCGAAGCTTCTTTTTCTTTTTTTTCTTTTTGCATGTTCCTGCAGCTCGAGCAGATGGAACTCTTCATGGTGTGCCTCACTTCATTTCTTGTTGTTTTGAACAGTGAAGCCTAACAATGTTTGTCTTCCTCACAGATAAGACAGAGGATTTCTCAGGCATTTTCTTGTTACTGAAACGCATAATCCATCTGTTCCGCTCCACATTATCTATCTGTCATCCAAACAGATGACACCGATGATGAGGGCGAATTATCAAATTAGGTTATTATTTATAATATAGCTTCATCCAGCTTTGATTGGCAGATGGTGGGCGCTGTGAATAATACATGCAATTAGTCTTGCAGTATCACTGTCATGCTACAGTGATTACATGTACACCAAGTACACCAGTGCATTGATAGATTGCATTATACAATACTGTACATGACACCTGAGCCAACAGGATCCACCAAATAGGTGTGAAAGGAAAATTGCAGGTGTGAAAGCTCACAGTGGAGGGCTACACCGTGGGTGTGAGGAGACTGTGTTGGAAATTAAGAGGGAGGGTATCATGTTCAAACAGAGAGATGTTTTATGCAGAAGCCGCATCATTGCTGAACGGTTGAAGTTATTTCATTTTCATGCATGATCCGCAGCCCCACAGACCAGGAAAATTGCATTTGACTCTGTGACTATTACCTCTGACTTTTAACCATAGTAAAAAAAACAACACTTAACTCAGTGTCTTTCAGAAGCTGAAGGGGGTGACAGCGAAAAGACGACATGAGGATATAACACTGTGACAACTAAAGCTTAATCAGCTGCTATTCTAATGATTAGTCATTCATTTTTTTTTATTTTTCAAATAGAAAAACAGTCCATGGTTTGATTTGATGCTTTGTCATTTAGTCGTATCCTAAATATGTTTGGTTCAGGCCACTTAACATAAGCCCTATAATACTGGGTTTAGTGAGTCATTAAGTGCTGTGATTTGAAAATGATTAATGCAAATACAGTGATTAAACAAAAACACTGTAATCGCATCGTAGTTAAAATGTATACCAAGCTGTATTGTACTGGACCAATCCTCAGTGTGGCCATGGTGTGATTTCTGGGGTTTGACAAAACAACATAAATCCCATAAATGATCTTCATTTATCAGACCTATTCTTTATAAAATAATGTGTAGTTTTACAACTTCATGATCCCAAATAAATGAAACTGCTCTTCACATGCATCCAGAGACATGCATCCAGTGATGAGGAGCTGCAACATTGTTCAACTATTCAGGCATCGCAGTCATAAATAGCTGATGACATAAGAAATATAATTATTTTACCGTTCATTTTATTCATTTTCTTATTGAGATCATGTTCTTAAGCTTAGGGAACATTATAGGCAAGGTTCCGTGTAATTACTGAATTCTCTAGCAGTGGTATGCTGTAATTAAACAGACAAATTAAACAAAAGTGCACAGTAATTTGTCTTGACTTGTGTGTTCATGGTTCATGAGTCACAAGCTCTTGAATTTCTCTCGATGATGAAAAAAACACATTCATAAAATTTGGAATAGAAATAAGTGATCAGTTCATC
The DNA here is from genome assembly GCF_024713975.1 of Paralichthys olivaceus. Lineage (NCBI taxonomy): Eukaryota > Metazoa > Chordata > Actinopteri > Pleuronectiformes > Paralichthyidae > Paralichthys > Paralichthys olivaceus. The sequence goes on along the minus strand of NC_091094.1, from coordinate 21,975,467 downwards.
TGGTGGACTTCAGGATTATATTTTGCTTAATTACTGTTTGTCTTTAAGACGACTGTGTTTTTACTCATTTCCACTGATGTGTATTGTTTGAAAGAGGGAAACAGTGGTGATGTAACAAAGTAGATTTACTTTATTACTGTACCTTTTGTTAGCTGTTTGATGGTTCTGACTATTCTAAGCTGAGGTAACCAGCTGCTAGTTGTGGCTCAAGTACAGATTTTATCCAGGTGATTTATGTGACGCTTGGTGCAGAGGTGAGAGGCTGTGTGTGCCTGCTTCATAATGGTAACACTCTCAGCCCCATCATTTCTGAAGCAGTACAGTGTCACAGTCGAATCATTACAGCCCATTGAAAATCAATGCCACTGTATGATATACAACACTCCTTTGTTCTTTAGTCTTCTTTAAAGTCAGCAAGGTTCTGAGCTCAAGTATGAATGATTTCATATCTGTGGCAGAGGAGGCATTCATATAGAAACGTGTAAAATATAACAGTCTTTCTCATTTTCATTGTGTGTGAAATAAGTGTCGAAGATGTAGCAGCAACATGTGGATATGAAAGTCAAGCTAGGCACTTTGTAGTTGAGAAAAATAGCTTGAATCAGTTTCACATTCCCCAGGCAGAGACCTTCATAGCTACAATAATGTCTTTTTACACTTAGTCAAGGTCTGCTGA